>NC_060139.1:736106659-736423130 GCF_021461385.2 Schistocerca piceifrons | reverse complement strand
TATCAGAAACCTAGTAAAACGTCTCACAGAGCTCAGGGCAAAAATGTGTACCACAGAAATAACAAAATTTTATCCAAAGGGAAACAGCAGAAGACTGATGGAGATGCTGTAACAGCGGTGAATTTGGTGAGAGTACACATATAACTTCGTTTTGCTAGAAGGTAGACTCTATCAATCATACACAGCAAAAGGACTTACTTCATTTAATAAATATTGATAACGGGCAGGGAAATGGAGAAGCGCCAGTCATGGCCGGTTACTTGATATCATTCTCGCAACCGCCTGGAATTATTTGGGAAAACCATGGAATTTCTAAATCCGTATGGGAGAGTAACTCCATCCGAACAGGCCTTGGAAGGCGCAACGGTGCCGACCGGCCGCCATGTCATTCTAAGCCCACAGGCTTCACTCGATGCGCATATGGAGGGGTATGTGGTCAGCACATCGCTTTCCCGGCCGTATGTCAGTTTACGAGACCAGAGCCGCTACTTCTCAATGAAACAGCTCCTCAGTTTGCCTCACAAGGGCTGAGTGCACCCCGCTTGTCAACAGCGCTCGGCAGAGAGGGCAGTCACCCATCCAACTGCTAGACCAGCCCGACAGCGCTTAACTTCGGTGATCCGACGGGAACCGGTGTTACCGCGGCGGCAAGGCTGTTGATATGGGAGAGTTAACAACCCTGTGTCCTCCCCACATGAACATGTCTATAAAGTTTTTAATGTATTTTAGGGACTTCCCTGTATAAGACGATGAAACCAACATAAAGTAATCATACATGAACAATATTGCATACCGTTCCATTCATTTCAGTGAGTTACATTCCTGTGACATACTTAAGCACACCTAAAACGTTTGCCCGAGTAACAGAAGCACTTCGCAAGGAGAAAGGTCTTCAACCTGGATTTGAGGTCTGTGTTAGGTAACTTAACATCCTTCAGTTTTTGCTAGGATGTTGAGAACTGATAATGCATATAACGAGTCAGCTGTCATCAGAATCTCGATAGTTCCTAACAGCCTAACGAATTACAGATTACCACTATCGTGTCCGTTCTGCCAGGAAACCAGGACAAAACAAAGCGTTACCCACATACGGTTGATTGGTTTTCGACCCATCTGCAGATCATATCCAGCCGCTGCATTGTTATAATTCTCGTGAATACGTTCATAATGGACGATGTTTCACATTTAGGCAGTAAATGGAGTGGACGAAAATATTAAAATACAAAAAACAAAACACATTACCACACCTAACACGGTATAGGGAAAACCAGGTACCATTCTTCTCGTAAAGATTTTTTACGGGAACGTATACCATTCTTCCTGCAAAACAGTGGCAAGCGGAAGAGGTTGATGGAGGTAGATAGTGATCACGCACCCTTTACCCCAAAATAGACAATAAAGGCTTAATAGGATTGAGTTCTGATGACTATATTGGCCAGGGGAGATGCGTCAATTCATACTTGGGCTTACAAAACCAGCCCTGTCGTCTTGGAATACAGTATCACCACTGGGGAACAAGCACTGTATCGTAGGATGGACCTAATCATCGAAAATGGTCACATAACCCTTGGCAGTAATGAGACCTTGCTGAGTAACAGTGGGGTTCACGGAATACCACGATATGGCTGCACAAATCGTCACCGAACCCCCGACATGTTTCACTCTACGGACGTAAACTCGGCCAGGTATTGGAAATAGCGTGAAACAAGACTCATGAGATCAAATTATTTTGTTGTATTGCTCCATAAGCTAGGCTTCATGGTTCCGGTAGCACGTTTTGCTTTTACTGGCATTTGCATCACTGATGACTGTTTATGGAATCCCAGTAGTCATGCAATTCCCTCCCTGTGGAGCTTCTTGCTTTTGTTTTGGTGCTAACAGGATTCGCGAGTGCAGTTTTCAGTCCTGTAGTGAATTTTGCCTGCAGAGTTCAGTCCTGTAGTGAATTTTGCCGTCATCGTCCTCTTATCTTTCATGACAATCCTCTTCCATGACTGTCCAGTCACGATCACTCAACACACATCTCCATCCGTGTGTGACTTAGCGGATGGTGTTCTTCCGCTTTCCCTTTATGCAGTATAAATCTTCGGTATGGTGCCTCTTGAAACACCGAACATTTTGACTACCTTGGTTACGCAAGCACGCACCATACGAGCACCAACAATTTGCCCACGTTCGACTTCACTTAACGCCAACGTAATGCACTCACGACTATACAGATGACTGTTCTGACCATATTTATGTTCAGTCATGCATCTCTCGTCGTCTTTCCGTATTTTGTCCATATCTTGCATATGTATGATGTACGAAGAGAGTATCTAAGAAAAAGGAATTTTTAAACGATTTTAGGTGCTAAGCAGTAGACAGTTATGTTACAGCCGTATTTCCAGTTGTATTTTGCAATGTGTTCTAAGGTTTTGGTAATGCTATAGCACAGGAAACTTGACATAAAAGACTGTGCACGACAGGAATCGTTTCCCACTTTCAGCATGGGCACAATGATTTGTATGGCTCACGCCCCTGGAACAGATTCCATACGTCACGGTCTTTCAGGACGCATGCCACATGCAGTATCCTGATGATAAAAAGTAAGAGCCTGCAGGGACAATATGAATCCTGGGGGTGGTGTGAAGGTTTGGTTGATTTTTAGTTGCAGTTCCTTCATAGCTATTGCATAGCATAGAAGGGTATCTTCTACCATAAAATTTTATGTTTTTTTTTTTTTTAGAGTTAAGTGTCTTTTATTCAGTTTCAGTGCCTCTGATGTTGTAATATTAACTCCCATTTCGAAGTATCCTAACTTACCGCCACATGTTCATCGTTATAAGGCAGGAACAGAACGACTCTCAAAGAGTCTCCTTCGGATGGTTTCAAGAATCCATTGATTCCGACGACAACGAGTTTCTTTCTTAAGCACCTTTCCTGAGTGCTGCTCTCTAAATTGCCGTAATGCAGCTCATCTTAAATTAATAACACGAAAACATCCTCTGTAATGTAGGCTATTTATTGCGAGGATGATTAACGATTTCTCTTGGAATGGGAACAAGGAAGGAGCCTCCATGCGCGCACTATCTGAGACAAGAGACCGAGAATCATCTGTCAGATAGTGCCGGCGTCCCCCGGAAACGTTGCAATAAAAGACAACGGCCAATCCTTCCAACACCGGAAAAGCAAAAAGAATGGGCCCTTCTCAAAGCCAACTCTGACGATTGCAAGCCTAAACGTAGAGGATATCACCAAAAACAAACAACAAATCATATCACAACTTTGCCGCACGCACAAATGGGACATACTGTGTATACAAGAAACACACAAGAAAGAAGGGGCAATAAGACCAGAAATAGAAGGAATGAAATTAGCCATAGAAAATCCACATCCTAAATATGGCAGCGCTGTCTTCACAAAACCTGAGATGGCCATAATATCAACTAACAGAACTACATACAATAACATAGAATTACTGACTGTCGAGTGTAGCACCTTCACCGCAACGTCAGTATACAAGCCGCCTGGAGAGAAGTTCAACTTGACTTTGCCGCCAAACTTCAACAACCAGAATACACAGTTCATCTTAGGAGACTTCAACTACCACAGCACATCATGGGGCTACAAATATACAGACGACAACGAATATAAATTAGAGCAGTTGGCAGAAATAAATAACTTATCCCTGATCCATGATCCCAAGCTACCATGCTCGTTCAGCAGTAAAATCTGGAAGCGCGAATACAACCCTGATATTTGTTTTGTAAGCGCAAACGTGGAAGACCGATGCTTAAAAACTGCATACGCACCTCTTCCTAAAACACAACACCGACCTATCGGAATCCAAATATAGGGTGTTACAAAAAAGTACGGCCAAACTTTCAGGAAACATTCCTCACACACAAATAAAGAAAAGATGTTATGTGGACATGTGTCCAGAAACGCTTAATTTCCATGTTAGAGCTCATTTTGGTTTCGTCAGTATGTACTGTACTTCCTCGATTCACCTCCAGTTGGCCCAATTGAAGGAAGGTAATGTTGACTTCGGTGCTTGTGTTGACATGCGACTCATTGCTCTACAGTACTAGCATCAAGCACATCAGTACGTAGCATCAACAGGTTAGTGTTCATCACGAACGTGGTTGTGCAGTTAGTGCAATGTTTACAAATGCGGAGTTGGCAGATGCCCATTTGATGTATGAATTAGCACGGGGCAATAGCCGTGGCGCGGTACGTTTGTATCGAGACAGATTTCCAGAACGAAGGTGTCCCGACAGGAAGACGTTCGAAGCAATTGATCGGCGTCTTAGGTAGCACGGAACATTCCAGCCTATGACTCGCGACTGGGGAAGACCTAGAACGACGAGGACACCTGCAATGGACGAGGCAATTCTTCGTGCAGTTGACGATAACCCTAATGTCAGCGTCAGAGAAGTTGCTGCTGTACAAGGTAACGTTGACCACGTCACTGTATGGAGAGTGCTACGGGAGAACCAGTTGTTTCCGTACCATGTACAGCGTGTGCAGGCACTATCAGCAGCTTATTGGCCTCCACGGGTACACTTCTGCGAATGGTTCATCCAACAATATGGTACGCTCTTTTGCTGTGTGCTTCCATTCCATGATTAATGTGATTTGAAGAGAAGTAATAAAATGAGCTCTAACATGGAAAGTAAGCGTTTCCGAACGCATGTCCACATATTTTCTTCCTTTGTGTGTGAGGAATGTTTCCTGAAAGTTTGGCCGTACCTTTTTGTAACACCCTGTATACGCTGCTTTGAGAACAACGAAAATACCGTTCCGCAGACGCTTCAACTTTAAAAACGCTAAATGGACAGAATATGCTGTGGAACTGGATGCAGAAATAAAAAATCTACACCCAATTCCAGAAAATTATCAAACTTTCGTAGAGACCATCCAAAAGAATCCTCGAAGACACATACCCCGAGGCTGCAGAGAGCATTTCATCCCAGGTCTCTCTGACGAATCAAAGAACATCCTGAGGGAGTACGAAATGCTTTACGAACAGGACCCCTTTAGTGAAGAAGTAGTCCAATGTGGAGAAACACTAATGGAAATGATTAGTGAATAAAGACAAAGGAAATGGGTCGAAACTCTGGAAAGAATGGATATGACCCACAGTAGCAAAGTCGCTTGGAACTTAATAAAAAAACTTAATTGTGACTTTGGGACAGCTAAACAATGCTCTTCAGTAACACCCAATCAAATTGCCCATCAGCTCCTACTAAATGGAAAACCCAACAAGAAATGTCAGAAAATAAAAATCAGCAGAATTCAGAGTCAAGAGTCAAGCATGTTCGAAATACCATTTACCATGAAAGATCTTAATCATGGAATGAACTCAATGAAAAACGGGAAAGCAGCGGGAGTCGAAGATATATGCGTGGAACAGATCAAACAGATCGGACCTAGTGCCAAGCAATGGATCCTGCAGCTCTTTAATCATTGCTTAAAAACGTGTAAGATCCCAAAGATATGGAGGAAATCAAAGGTAGTGGCGCTACTAAAACCTGGGAAAGACGCAGGTCAACCGAAGAACTACCGCCCAATAGCACTCCTGTGCCATCTGCACAAACTGTACGAACGAATAATCCTAAACCGCATAGCAAATATCGCAGACCAAAAGCTCATTCCCCAACAGGCTGGATTCATACCCAGGAAATCATGCACCACTCAAATCCTAGCACTCACAGAACACATGGAGGAAGGGTTTGCAAACAAACAAATAACAGGTGTAACATTGGTGGACTTAAGTTCTGCATACGACACCGTCAACCACAGAAAGCTCATGGAAAAACTGTACTGTACATTTAAGGATCATCAGTTCACAAAAATCATTGAATCTCTGCTGCAAAACAGACAGTTCTATGTAATGCTGGGCGGAAAAAAAATCCGATGGCGTCGACAAAAGAACGGTCTCGCCCAGGGCAGTGTGCTGGCCCCCCTACTATTTAACCTATACTCCAATGGTCAACCAACACCGGAACGTACTACCCATTTCTTGTATGCCGATGATCTGACCATTACAGCGCAAGGAAATAGCTTCGAGGAAGTAGAAGGGAAATTAGAAAGCTCGCTACACGTAATGTCTGAATACTATAAAGAGAACTCCCTCAAACCAAATCCATCTAAGACACAGGTTAGCGCTTTCCACCTCCGCACAAATCAGGCAAACAGGAAGCTGAACGTCACCTGGAATGGCAACAAACTGGACCATACGGACAAACCAACATACCTTGGTGTCTTGCTGGATAGATCACTGACGCACATATATCACTGTGAAAAAAACTGCCAAAAAGTTGCTGCCAGGAACAATATTTTTAAAAAACTGACGAATAGTAAATGGGGAGCTACTCCGACTGTATTACGAACAACTGCTCAAGCACTTTGCTTCTCCACGGCAGAATATGCATGCCCTGTATGGTCTCGACCAACACATGCCAAAAAAGTCATTACAGTCCTTAATGAAACATGCAGGCTAACAACAGGATGCATGAAACCCACTCCACTTGCGAAAATATACAAAGCAGCTGGATTTTCATCTCCTGAATCCCGAAGAATTGCGCACCAACATACAGAAAAATTTAAACAGATTTTCGACGAGCGCCACCCGCTGCATGGTTCTTCATGCGAACGTAGCAGACTTAAATTCCGCAAGAGATTTCTCACTAGTGAATTGAACGAGGCTCCGAAGGACTACCCTGCCTCACGAGAAATACCCAGTGGCAGTACATCAAGCTGGAAGATTTGGAGAACACTGAACCGCATCAGAACAGGCGTAGCACCAGTTAAAGCAAACCTAGTCAAATGGGGCTTCATGGACGAAGGAGACAACAAATGCGACTGTGGTGAAGTTCAGGATATGGAACACCTTTTACAGTGTTCCATCTGACCCACAAGGTGTACCCTTGACGAACTATGGCTTGAGAAGAGAGAAACATTGGACTTGGCCCGACATTGGGCTGAAAGGCTTTGAAACAAATCTCCGGACACGAAAAAGTAAAGTAAGTCTTGGAATGCTTGTAGATCTCCTCTCTCCTATACAAGAGTGTACTAATCATGTGTCACACGTCAAATGAGGTGGGGAGGAAATTGGTCACTTTTATCTTTGCCAAACAGCCTTCTCGGTAGCTCTTGACAGTTCTACTCACCTGGCCCACCTATCTGGAGCGGGGAATCGCGTTTTCTGTCAAGGTAATGAGAATGGGTTATTGATGAGATCCTTTGGCGTCTTTCAAGATATCACAGATGTTGAACTGACAGAATTACAAACGTGCAGTATTGTTCGATAAAGTGACGGGAAAGGTCATTGCGGTCTGTTGCCTTGTCCCAAGCTGTAGTATCAGCAGTAAGATCTTTGCATACTAAGTAAGGTGGATAGGACTGGATAACAAATTGACCCTTAACTTTTGAATTGCCTATATTCAGGGGTAGCGATCAGTGATCTTTGACCTTGACCATGCCTCATCATTATCAGAGATATCATCAATAAAATAAATTTAAAAATCCAGCTAGCTCAACTATGGTTTATATCCCACACCCCATCCCTTTTCCCTCCCCACCCTCTTATCTTCAACCAATCACAGCATAGTATTAAAAATTGAACACCCAATCAGAACTCCAGGATGCTAGAACTAGTGAATTTGTGCATTATACCCCTGTGCCCCCCTCCTCTTTCCATTCAGTCAGTGTACAACATTAAGATGATGTTTAAAATGGCACCAACTCAACACTGCATAATGTACCACCTACTTCCCTCTCCCCTCCTCCAAAAAAGGGCTTAGTATTATGGTAGTCATTAAAATGAAAGAGTCAGTCATAATGATGCCCCACCTTGGCTGTGCTCAAAAGTATCCAAACGACCTGAAATATTTATCAATAATATTATATTTACAATATTTAGAAATCTAAACTAAATGATTATGTAAATATATTGCCAACTGTGTGTCATTTACTTACTTAAAAAATCGTTTATGGACTGGCTCACCAGTCACAACTGTAAATTTCGTGGGAAGCTGTATATCATTCACTATGGAACACTGGAAATACTTTCCCTAAATAATTACATACCAATTCTGTTGTGGCCAATTCTTACATTTTTAGATGAATTTAATGCTTGGTACTTAGACCAGACTACCATCATTTACTATTCTCGATTATTTATTTAAATAGTGGTAATTAACAAGCTGCTTGTATTTTAATGAATAATACTGACAATTTAATGCAGAAATATTTAATTTCAAGATCCATTGTGCTTGCAGAGTATGATAAATCTTACATTTAACACAAATCTATTTTACTCGAATTTTCGTAGACATCTTGCATATTACGAAAAGCATGGAAGCTGCTTGTATTTTAATAAGTTATAAAGACAATTTAGTAACGGAGATATTTGATTTGAAGTACCACAGAGACTGCAAGGATGCCTATCGATATTTCGTCGTAAATGAGTGCTCGCATATGCAAAAAGCTTTTATCAGTAATGCCAAAATGCAAGCTGGCTGCATTTTAATAAGTAATACAAACAATTTACATGCTGGAATATTTAAATTGAAGCGTCACTAGTTTGATGGGTATTTGTTGAAGATAACATTCTAATACTTGATGTAAACGCTGTGATTCCCGATACAAACAATGCGCTTTTGTTTGCATTGCTGACGTATTATGCAGACAATTTAGAATATTATGACATTTGACAAGCATAGCAGACGTAAAAAATAATTAATTTAAGGTTCTGTTGTGTCTTGGACCAAATGTGGTCCATAAATCTAACTTTGAATTATGCTATGTGTTCGTGAAGACAATCAATATGAGCTTAACCCAGTAGTTGACTTTGTTTCGAGTTTTTGTAGTTTTGTGGAACAGTATTTAAAGTATAACTCATATTTGACAGCTAAATACTACTAATTCATTATTGACATACTTACTTTAGAGCTTGAAGTCAGGTTTTTGACACAAATTTGACGTAAACATTGCACTTCCTTGCGATTCTAATGCATGCTGTAACATTTGACAAGCATCACAGATGTGGAAAATAATTAATTTAAGGCTCTGTTGTGTCATACACCAAGCATAATACATAGATTAAATCTTAAGCGTGTTTAAAAGTGAAGACAAATGTTGCTGACAGTAAGAAGCTGGGGCATTAATCAGGAGTTGATTCGATTTCGTGTTTTTCAGGTTTACAGCACAGTATTTAAAGTAAATCTCATCTTCAGAAGCTATGCATTACTAATCTGTTAATTTCATTTTGTAAGCAAATATTGCTTTTTAATTATTTACAGATATTATGTTTCAATGTTCAGTAGTGAATCATATATAGCTTCGAATGAAAGTTACAGATGTAACTGGAAAACCAGTCTATCAACGATTTTTTAATGTCAGTATTGAAATCGTAGTTGACAATATTTTTCACATAATTCAGGTATTCATACTTTCGATGAATATTTCAGGTTGTTTGTATACTTTTGACCACAGCCAAGAAGCAGCTTCATTGTAATCAACACATTCATTTTACTGACTGCTGAAATACCAGGCTCTAATTGGAGGAGAGAATAGGGGGAGGGAGGTGGTACATTATTCAGTGCGTCTTTATGCAATTTTACATAAATATCACAGAATTAATGCGACTTGGTGCCATGTTTATACATCATTTTAATATTATCCTCTGATCAGTTGGAAAGAGGAGAGGGAGGGGTCTAGGGTGTATAAGGCACAATTGATCTAGTCCCTCCATGTTGTATTTCCGATTGCTGCCTCTTTTTAATGATTGGGAGGAGATATGTGTATGTGGAGGAGAGAGGTCGGAGGTGTGAAGGACAAACATGACAACTGAGCTAGTGGACTTTTTTAAAATTTATTTCATTTACTTTGTTGACTGATTGATTTATTGACTGATGAGGTCACTGATAAGGATGAGTCAAGGGAAAGCTCAAAGGTTAAGGGCACTGACCCCTGCTCCTAAAGTAGGCAACCCAAAGTTCAAAGGTCAAATGTATCCACAATGCCCACTGCATCCCTGCTAAGACAGGGTACTGACGCTTGTTGGGTGGCGGAAGCGACAGTTACAAACATGATTTCGATTCCTCGCGACACATGACGTCACTCGGTCCCACGATGGGGTGGAGCTGTCATGAGCTGTCCCCTCACCAACCCGAGGATACGTCAATTCGGTCTCCCTGGAAGGTTTCAGACCTTCCTACCGCACCTTCATAAGCAGCACATCTTACCAATCCCGGCAGTCCCTATACATACTCCTGATGTTAGCGGTGACAGCTATGGAAAATTCGAGTGATTAATTTGAAGAGACGCGCCTTGTAAACCTACAAGACTCCAATCTGAAATTCTTTTGTTGAATTGATAAAAAGTTTTCTACAAAATTTAAAAAACAGTTTAAAATTTCTAAATACTGAATAACTTACGATACTGTGCTCACGTATCAGTTCATTGTAGTAAACCAATACATGTGAAAGCCTGGTCGCGAGGCGTTATGAGTGAATAAAATCTTCTCGGTTTCATAAACAATACGATTACAAAGAGAGACAGCTGATATTCATAAAGCTTTTTGAATCGGAGTCATTTGTCACATCATTCCTGTTCTAGTAACTGCCACAGGGTTACGGTCTTCGGCCAGTCTGTGACCTAAAATAGTTGGACATGGTTTAATTTTGTTCGTCTGCTGTTCCGTATTCATAATGAAAAATTCAGTGTGATAAAATTATCTGCAATAGACTCAAGCAACAGCAGCTACTGAACTGCTACTGCTCCAGTTTCCATCGGAGAAGGATGCTTACTACACTTCCCCCAACCATACAAGCACACAAAAATGTGTGTGTGTGTGTGTGTGTGTGTGTGTGTGTGTGTGTGTGTGTGTGTGTGTGCGTGCGCGCGCGTGCGTGTGTGTGTGTGTGTGTGTGTGTGCAGAAAGAGGTGATCAACGAACATGAAGTGTATACACGGTGGTTCATGTAATATCGACTGCACTAATATTTCAAAATGAGTTAAGTTGTCGTAGTAGCCGTCGACAAATCATTGTACATGAAGCATAAAGTTTACTGTTGTATATGAGATAGTTATAACTATTTTCACACCGAGAAGTTGTAACAAATTATTCTAACTCTTTATGGGGTTGTCAGAAACAGTCTGATGAGCTTGTAAGTGTGTAGTGGAGTAAGTTGCTCGGAGAAGTAATTGTTAAGAAAAAAATTCGACATGTTGCGCCAATTCCGAGTTAATTAACATTGCAGTTAGCCAATTTGCGTGCGCAAATTCAAACGACGCGCCAGATACAATTACTATCAGTTGTTCTCATAGCGGAGATGACAGCGCACGAGACTGCTCAGCATTTCGCTCGGTTACGACCCTTACTACCGTCCCATTTCCAGGTTTTGTATCGCTCTGTTCGGTTTCAGGAGACCAAACGAACAAGTTTGGCGACACCGCCTCTGGTCTGCTGCTGGTGAAATTAGCCTGATTGGCTAATTTCATTTTTTTCTTAATTATTTCTCAGCCCAACCTTCCCTGCAAAACTCTTACAAACTTTGCATACGGTTTCTGACCACCCTGTATATGAAAAAAACGCTATGTGCTGCAAGCTAATAACGAAAGGGGTGCAGATATATAGGATTGATTCATATTTTCAATGATTCACATCGTCATGTTGTCCCAAAAAATCATCCAGTTTTTGTATGTCTATCCTTTTGACTGGAGGTCTGGGGGACCACGGCCGCTCACTATTGTAAGAAAATGAAACGCCTACAGCCTTCCTCGTGACCCTATTTATTGTGTAGCTACCAGTTTCAACGCTTCACTGCGCCATCTTCAGGCCTTAGTTGATGCTGAAGGAGTTATCACGATCAATATATACGAAGCATCAACGGCCAACATAACTGGTTTACGCAGACTATCTGTACGGTGATGTCGTCTCTCCAACCATCAACAGTTGATGGTTGAAGAGACTACATCACAGTACAGATGCTGTAAAATAAGTGAGTTCGTGGCCTTCTGCATTTAGCGTCCATTCGGAAACCACACCATGACCACAAAAAACACCCCACAACGTAATACCATCTCCTCGTACTTCGCTGTGAGGAGGAGATTAGTGTTTAACAGCACGTCGACAACGGGATCACTAGAGGCGGAGCTCACGCTAGCAGTAAGAAAGGACGCGGAAGGAAATCGGTTGCGCCTTTTGAATGGAACCATCCTGGCATTTGCCTGGGGCGATTTAGGTAAAACACGGAAAACATAAATCTGGATGGCTGGATGGGAATATGAACCGTAGGCCTCCCGAATGTGTACTTCACGGTTGAGAATGGTTCAAATGACTCTGAGCACTATGGGACTTAACATCTGAGGTCATCAGTCCCCTAGAACTTAGAACTACTTAAACCTAACTAACCTAAGGACAGCACACACATCCATGTCCGAGGCAGGATTCGAACCTGCGACCGTAGCGGTCGCTCGGTTCCAGACTGTAGCGCCTAGAACCGCACGGCCACTCCGGCCGGCACGGTTGAGAATACACATGCTGGTAGGTAACGTTCTCCAGGCACTCGCCCATACCAAACCACTCTACCGGATAACCACAAGGTATAGCGTGATTCATCACTCCATATCACTCTTTTCCAGTCATCCACTGTCCAGTTTCGTCGCTCTTGACACCTCCTGAAGTGTCACTTAGCAATGACTCTAGAAAAATGTCGCTTATGAGGAACTGCTCGATCATTGTATCCCGTTCTTTGCAGCTCCCTACGCACTCACTGTGCTATCTGAGATGCTGGCGGCACTTCAGAAGTCACGAATGATTCATGCAACTTTTTTAATGAGTCTCCACTATGTTCCGCGGTCGCTGTCTGTGAGTACGTGAGTAGTACCTTGACTTGGTGTACCTGTAGTTGTTCCTTCGCAATTCCACTTCACAATCACATCGCCAATAGTTGAATTGGAGAGTTCCAGAGAGGTTGAAATGTCTTTGGTGGATTTGTTACTCAAGTGATATCCAATGTTCTTAATGGATTTGTTACTAAAGTCCACTTTTGATGCCACTGAGCTCCCCTGACCGATGCGTTCCATAGTTACAGCTTCTCTACTGATCACAGTCCTCCTTTTATACTGGCGGGTCCACTTTCGTGACACCTAACAGTCAATTCCGCATTACACAGGGGTGTCTCGATACAGATAATGTACACGTTCATTGGCGCTCATACATTAACATTTAAGGTTTTATAGAAAGTGATTTACAGAATAATCTGATAGAAATACATGATGCTGACAAAATAGCAATGTACTTCTACTGGTAGGTGCAAAAAAATTGATGATAAACACATGAACTGTTCACAAAACAACTATAAAACTTGACTTTGATATCCCTATTGAGCAACACAGTGGCTGCTCCTGTCCGATATTTTTGGGAGGACCTGGTAAGAAATGAAAACCTCCAGTAGTCGATCCACAGATTCAAAGTTTTCAATCATAATAGAGGTTGAATTCTCACTTAAACTATGGACTGTCTTCTCATTATCAAACCGGGTGCAGTACTCTAAAAAAATATAGTGCCATGACGTTCATATGCTACAGGCGAAGCATGCTAAGGACATCACACACATCCATGCCCGAGGCAGGATTCGGACTTGGTACCGGTCGCGCGGTTCCGGACTGAAGCGCCTAAACCCCTTGGTCGCAGTGGCCGACCCAGACATGTTCTGGAGAATATGCTGGCCACTTTAGTCATGCGATGTCGTTATCCTGAAGGAAGTCATTCACAAGGTGTGCACGATGGGGGCGCGAATTGTCGTCCATGAAGATGAAAGCCTCGCCAATATGCCGCTGATATGGTTCAACTATCGGTCGGAGGAAGGCATTCACGTGTCGTACGGCCGTTACGGCGCCTTCCATGGCCACTAGCCTCGTACGGAGGCCCCACATAATGCCACCCCAAAACATCAGGGAACCTCCACCTCGCTGTACGTGCTGGACAGTGTGTCTAAGGCGTACAGCCTAACCTGGTTGCCTCTAAACACGTCTCCGACGATTGCCCGGTTGAAGGCATATGCGACACTCATCACTGAAAAGAACGTGATGCCAATCCTGAGCGGTCCATTCAGCATGTTGTTGGGCCCATCTGTCCCGCGCTGCTTGGTGTCGTGGTTGCAAAGATCGACCTCGCCATGGGCGTCGGGAGTGAAGTTGAGCGTCATGCAGCCTATTGCGCACAGTTTGAGTCGTAAAACGACATCCTGTGGCTGCATGAAAAGCATTATTCAACATGGTGGCGTTGCTGTCAGGGTTCCTCCGAGCCATAATCCATAGGTAGCGGTCATCCACTGCAATAGTAGCCGTTGGGCGGCCTGAGCGAGGCATGTCATCGAAAGTTCATGACTCTGTGTATCTACTCTACAACATCGCTTTGTTTCACTCCGAGACGCCTGGACACTTCCCTTGTTGAGAGCTCTTCGTGGCACAAAGTAACAATGCGGGCGCGATCGAACAGCGGTATTAACCGTCTAGGCATGGTTGAACTACAGACAACACGAGTCGTGTACCTCCTTCCTGGTGGAATGACTGGAACTGATCGGCTGTTGGACCCCCCCTCCCCCTGTCTAATAGGCGCTGTTCATGCATTGTTGTTTACATCTTTGGGGGGGTTTAGTGACATCTCTGAACAGTCAAAGGGACTGTGTCTGTGATACAATATCCACAGTAAACGTCTATCTTCAGGAGTTCTGGGAATCTTGTTGATGCAAAACTTTTTTTGATGTGTGTTAACTGTCTTAGAGCTTCGTGAGGCTATAGTGATAGCCGGTGCAACGCTTGCTTCGGTTTTGGAGTCTGGTACAAATAAAACGCCACAGGGTCAGCTTTCATCGATATCCCGAATGACCTTGTCGCTCGTGGGTAGTTTTGGGATGACGTTTTTGTGGGTGTTCAACAAGATGGAATACTGGTGACAGACAAAAACCCCGCCAACTGTAGTTACCACTAGTGGAACATTGCTAACCCATCAGCCTGTGGCCCATGGACTGAATAGTCTCCTATGGCCGGCTTCAGCCCATAATTGTGAGTAACGTCTTTGATCTTCAGATCAGTAGCCCTGACTGATCCATGAATAGGAACTGCACGAAAGGGTTTTAGAATTTCAGGAGGTACTGTGGCTTAGGCACTGTAAGTTGTTGAGAACTTTCTAGAATCTGCTTTTTAGTTTTCAAAACTGTGGAGACTACGTCAGTTTGTAATCCAATAAGAGGTTAACAAACTTCACCGAATCTTCCACGACTGTAACAGCGTTCGTCAGTCCCGAAAAAAGGTGGATTAACCCAATAGTGCCCGGCGTTTCATTAGTCGTGCCCATGATGGGGCTGGACTTTTGTTGTTCTTTTTTGCATGACAATCAACATCTATAACCTTATTATGCTTATTTAAAGATTGCTCGACATCTGTTCTCTCAATTTTGTGTTAGTAGTTGTGAGTAGCAGTCCACTACTGGGATCAATTTGCAACTGAATTTAAACATTGTTTCTACAGCCGGAGTCTCCACATCACGGACTTAGAATAATTATCACAATTAAAATATATCATCATTCATTTTCAAAACCTGTAAATAGTTTCTTAATAACCCAAAACTCACATGTCATTTATTGATATTTATGCAACATTTTTGTATCGTGCTACTTCAGCGTTACATAAAACTAACGTTAAGCAGTAATGAGAGCACTTTCACAAATTTTACTTCTATTTTCATAACTTATTTACAATTTTTATTTTTTTTTAACTACTCAGGGACTGTGAGAGAAAGTTAGATCCCCCAAAATTGCATCTTTCCAAAGAAGAAGGAAGTGGAGAAAGGTGAAAGAGGTAGTATTCATTCGGCCACAAAAGAAAAATGGTCTACTGCTGAATAAATGGTATGACAGCTCAATTATTCAAATGGCTCTGAGCACTATGCGACTTAACTTCTGAGGTCATCAGTCGCCTAGAACTTAGAACTAATTAAACCCAACTAACCTAAGGACATCACACACATCCATGCCCGAGGCAGGATTCGAACCTGCAACCGTAACTGTCGCTCAGTTCCAGACTGTAGCGCCTAAAACCGCACGGCCACTCCGACCGGCTCCATTAGTCCCCCAGAATCAAATAAAACTAATAGAAAGATATTCTCAGTGGTTAAGGATACACACTGAAGTTTCTTGACCCTCCAGCCTGACAGAATACAACAGGCACTTGGGTGGAACAGATCGAAGGGATCAAAATGTAGATCAGAACAAGATAAATATCTTTATATTAAAAATGAAGAAATTCCTCCAGCTGTATTTAAGGTGTCGATTTTATTTTGGCAACTAGTTTCAACGTTGTAACAACGTCATCTTCAGGCCCACACACTTGTTGACGTCAACTGCGTCCGGCTGATACTAGAAGTCAGTGGTGAGATACGGACGTCAGCAAGTATATGGGCCTGAAGATGACGTTGAACGTTGAAACTAGTTGCCAAAATAAAATCGACACCTTAAATACAGCTGGAGGAATTTCTTCATTTTTAATATAAATTTATACCAAATGACGTCCCACTATCTTCCATTTCAACTATGGATGTACGAAGATAAATATCGGTGTCATGAAATGATACAGGGCTCTTTTCAGTTGGTTATTGGATACCACATACATAATTATTGGATACCACATACATAATGCTTGGATACTCTACCACAAAAATGGAAATACGACCTCTCATTTAAACTTTCGAAGACAAATTATGCAGGTGTACTTGAAGTGATATACGACACCACCGAAAGGACTTGGACGAATACCGCACTCCAATACTGTAGCAGGTAAGCTCAGATAAATGGGCTGTGCCATCTTATTGTGTAAATAGATGAACTTAAAAGAAGACGATGTGTTGGTATGTGACTCAGCACTTACCAAGTGCAGGAAATTTAATATAGGTCTCTGCGTTGAATGTTTTGTTGCTTGTCTATCAAGTCAATTGTTCTTTTGGTTTTTGATTTGTAATTTGTACTCGTATTTAATTTATTTCATTCAGTAATGAAACGTGTAACTTCTTCATATCAATTTGTATTTGAATGCTGGGCTCCATAAGGTTCCCTTTCTGTGCAGCGACCGTGGAATATAATATTATAAAGAATGTAGCAACCACTCGCGGAAATAAATTATGTTTCCGCAACTGGTTGCTACATTCTTTATAATCAATTTGTATTTTTCGCTCAATAGTGATTAACTTTACGTGTACTGTACGGTACATTACATCAAATCTAGAAAGTTAAAAACTGATTTTTCACTTTAACTGCTTGTTTTTCAATGTAAAAAAACTAAGGTAAAATTAATAAATGTAAAAAAATTAACAAAAAACTAATTTCGGTACTAATGGGTTAAAGAAGCGTTGTGAGTGGTAGGTTTCGACGACCTGATTTCTCTGCTAAGTTGCGATGTCAGCCGCTCAAACTTCTTAAGCGCCATGTACAATTCGCACAGTGCTGATGGAGGATTGGAGAAGCAGCAAAAGATACGGCAATCATCCACACACAGAGAACATTTCACTGACGTCCTAACGGTGGACGTAATACTTTTGATGGCAACAGCAAAGTTGGTAACAATGAGGACACTTCCTTGAAGGATACCGTTCTGTCGTTTTAACTAGTCCAACAGGACGTCCACAAAACGACACGTAAAGAGACAGTGCGAGAGGAACAACCTGTAATGAACGCATCATGAAGGGATTGCCAACAAAAGAAATAGTAAGTCACAGTGATAAGAATTTTGCCAAGTAGAGCCCGGAATCCTTGATGGCGACGTACAGTGCTTCATGCTTTCGCCAAACCAATGCGAGGTCGCGAGCATTACGACACCTCTGATTTCAAGCTGTCTGATTGCGAATTACGGGTGTAAATGCGACGCGGTCACGTACCGACCATAAGCTAACATGCCAGACGCAGCATAAAGAGGCCGCCAGTTGACGATCAGGGCAAAGTTCAACAGTTCGAGAGTTCCTGCTAGCAGACGAGCCTCTGGCGTCCGTCAGCCGACAACAGAAAATTATGTGAGTGAAACAATCCATTCAATTAAGCTTGTGTATTAAGGACTTGCATCCTTGCGTGTACGTACCTCTGGAATGTAGGTACGTAACCTAGCATGGCTTACTTGTACCTATGGCTGATAGTCACTCATAGTGTGACGTGTAACTGAACCCGAGGGTTCCATCTGAATAATAAGAAACTGGCTCCTTTTCATGATTCGAGTCAAACTGACAGGCCAGCCAGGCTACCTGTTATAGTAATCTGAGCATCTAGTAGCGTCATCTGTATGTTCTACGGTCAGTGAAATTATAACCCAGTGTCTGTGCTCTTCGAAGTGTTCATGTACATTCAGAAAGAACCAATAAAATCAGATTAGGGTATCAATTCAAAAGCTCGTTTCCTCATTTCTACCTCTCTAGCCTGATACTCGAGTCTTTCTGTAATGTCTCCAATCATAGAGACCTGATGAACCTCAGTTAGATCCCGTCGCCGACTTATTCCCTTGCACGAAGCCGCTCGCGTGCCAAAAAGTCGGTAGAACTGAAAAATCCCGCATTGCTCTGTTATTCGGCTGAGCGATCCAGTATATTGCGACCCTCGTCGGGTTACGACAAACCATATTAATATGAGTAAAAGGGCACAAAAGTCCCGTTACGATGCTGCATGAGGCTATCGTACTTACAACAGATATCGTACAGTTATTCAAGATCGGAAAGGATATCAACGAGGCGCTGCTTGCGTAGTTAAAACTTACATCCAACAAAGTCACAATATAACGTAATAATACTGTATCATCAGTCGTTATTTTGTTGCCAAAATATTCATTTATTAGGCGACCAGTTTTCTATCAAACAAAATTGTTGTTGGTACAAATTACTAAATTTCATCGACCAGCCGCTGCCCCGTGTTCCTTAACCCATGACGGAGTTACATTAACAGATCATGATTTCTGAATCCAAACTGAAACCAATAGAAGAGTTTTTCTGGACTCTGGAAGGAAAGGTGGTAATTTACCATCCGCCCCGAAGTCTTTTTTTCACATCTAGTGATGGCAACAACATAAAATCATCCAGTAATTTTCGGGTTTGCAGCCGAATCCCATCAACATTCTGCCACGATATTTCGGCCCAGAGATGTCCGGCCATCCTCAGGTGAGTATACGAAGTACTGAAGAGACCTGAGACACTCATGGTATTTATAGCGAATTCCGAGCATGCGAATCGTACTGGCGGTTTACGGCGCATGCGTTAGGTGACACGCGCGAGGCAGCCAAGTTGTGTGTGCTGTCAGTGGAGAAGAAAGAACGATCTAATCGCTGAGTGTCGACTGAGCATGCCGATTCCATTGTGAACGCATAATTTTAATAATTATGTGGTATTCCATTGAATGTCCCACGGAAATGCAATGTTCTGCTACTACCGATTTTAACGGTTGCCGCAGATGGGTGTGTCTTTCATGCTCTACACAGCGTTTCTGGACCGTTCGTGTCATCTGACCTATGTATGCAGAGCAACACTTAAAGGGAATTTTATAAACGCTCGCCTTCCTCAATTGCAGATCGTCTTTAACTGATCCGAGTAAAGCCCTAGTCTTTGCTGGTGGACGGAAGATGACATTAACATTATTCTCCATAAACAATCTGTCTATATTAGAAGACGCGTTCCCGCCATATGGAAGTAACGCAGTTGACTTATAGTCGTCATCAGAGTCCTCAGAGCGTTGCTTTTTGTTATTATAATTGTGCGTGGTTCCATATTTGATGCGAAGTATAACCCTTCCCTTTAAAAACCTTCTCCAGATGCACTAATTCTTCGTGAAGGCTATCAGCATCCGATATTAGATGCGCTTGATAAATTAAGTGCTAAGTACACCGGCGGTTTGAGCGGGGTGAGCCGGCCGGTGTGGCCGAGCGGTTTATGGGGGCTACAGCTTGGAGCCGCACGACCACTACGGTCGCAGGTTCGAATCCTGCCTCGGGCATGGATGTGTGTGATGTCCTTAGGTTAGTTACGTTTAAGCAGTTCTAAGTTCTAGGGGACTGATGACCTCAGAAGTTAAGTCCCATAGTGCTCAGAGCCATTTGAATCATTTTTGTGCGGGGTGATGGCAGCTGGACGCCTGAAGATATAGATCTGTTTATGTAGGTTTTCTGTACACCAAATGTCCTAAATATCTATCATTCTTACGGGGTACTAACAAGTCTAGAAAGGGTAAAGTCCCATCTTTCTCAATCTCCATAGTAAACTTGATGTTCTCATGTAAGGAGTTTAAGTCATAAAGGATTTTTTCTAGTTCTTGTCTGCCATGAGACCATACAAATTGGCGGTAGCAGAACATCGTATTTCCATGGGACATTCAATGGATTACAATAATACGAAAATTTTAGCACCAGTTCCCAGCTTCTGGGACCCTATAATTAAAGAATCCGTGGAAATACGTCTTGCTGATAACTTAATAAATCGTGATAACGGCTTTCAGCTGGATAAAAATTGGAATCCAATTATTGAAATTATGCATTCACAACGGAATCGACATGCTCAGTTGATATTCAGCGATTAGACTGTTCTTACTTCACCACTGAGGGCAGCACAAACAACTTGGCTGCCTCGCGCATGTCACCTCCTAACGCATGCGCCGTAACCCGCCAGTACGAATCGCATGCTCGGAATTCGCTATAAATACCATGAGTGTCTCAGGTCTCTTCAGCACTTCGTCTACTCACCTGTGGATGGCCGGACGTCTCTGGGCCGAAATATCGTGGCAGAATGTTGATGGGATTCGACTGCAAACCCGAAAATTACTGGAAGAAGAAAAGCGCCGGGAAAATTTCAGAAGTCACAACATACGACTTTCCTCCATCAGCTGGAAAAAGTCTTGCTTTCGAGATTCAGTTAAATAGGACGAGTTACATGTCGTTTGCTTCCCCTCTGAGACACCAAAATACAGGTTGTATCAAAAAGAATCATCCGATTTTTTTAAAAAATCATAACTTATGTGCACGAACAACATACTGTTGGAAAGAGGAAACTCTCGAGTTTTACATGGTTCCCGCTAGGTAGCAGCAGTGTCAGTCCACTTCAGTTCTGGTAAAAATGGAGTAGGGAAAACACAGGAGTTTTGTGTTCTACGTTTTGCGCAGAGTGGGTGAATAATAACTGTTCAGCATGAATCCCATACTAGGTATGGTGTGAATCCCCCTACAGCACAGATCATTAGACGATGGCAGGGCCGTCCCTGAGTGTCTGACACAGACGTCGAATGCATCCGCCATAGTTTCACAGCAGATCCGCATAAATCAGTTCGTCGTGCAGCTAGACAGCTTAACATGCCCCCGATGTCCGTCTGGCGTGTGTTGCGTCGACGTTTACACATGAAACCACATAAAATTGGGCTACTGCAAGCTCTTCCTGAAGGTGACAAACAACAACGTGTGGAGTTCTGTAATTTCGTCCTTGGCAAGATGGAGGATGACAATTCTCTTCCACGCTTAGTGTTTAGTGACGAGGCAACATTCCATGTAAGTGGAAAGGTGAACCGTCATAAAGAGAGTATATGGGGTACGGAACAACCATATGAAGATGTACAACATGAGAGGGACTCTCAAAAATTTAATATGTTTTGTGGAGTTTCAAGGGTCCATTTTTCTTTGCCGAGAACACTGTTACAGGAAGCACATATCTCGATATGCTTCAGAACATTCTTTTCCTATAGTTGGACACTGATTCGAACCACTCCATTTACCAGCAGGATGGGGCACCGGCACACTGGCATCTGGAAGAGCGGGAATTTTTAAAGCAAAGGATTACTGAAAGATGGCCTCTTAGGTCACCTGACCTAACCATATGTGATTTTTTTCTTGTGGAGGTTTATGAAAGATTCTGTTTATGTGCCTACTAACAAAAGTGAATGAACTGAGTCATGGCATAACAGCAGCTGTGGAAGCTGTGACTGAAGACATGCTCACTGTAGTTTGGGAACAATTTGAATACTGCATTGACATATGCCGTACATTTCAAGGGGGGCATGTTGAACCCCTATGAAAAGGTATGAAAAAACTTTTTCAGTTTCCCCTTCATCAAAAAACAAAACTCATTGTATATATTTATTAGTTTCAGATATACAGGGTGTTACAAAAAGGTACGGCCAAACTTTCGGGAAACATTCCTCACACACAAAGAAAGAAAATATGTTATGTGGACATGTGTCCGGAAACGCTTACTTCCCATGTTAGAGCTCATTTTATTACTTCTCTTCAAATCACATTAATCGTGGAATGGAAACACACAGCAACAGAACGTACCAGCGTGACTTCAAACACTTTGTTACAGGAAACGTTCAAAATGTCCTCCGTTAGCGAGGATACATGCATCCACCGTCCGTCGCATGGAATCCCTGATGCGCTGATGCAACCCTGGAGAATGGCGTATCGTATCACAGCCGTCCACAATACGAGCACGAAGAGTCTCTACATTTGGTACCGGGGTTGCGTAGACAAGAGCTTTCAAATGCCCCCATAAATGAAAGTCAAGAGGGTTGAGGTCAGGAGAGCTTGGAGGCCATGGAATTGGTCCGCCTCTACCAATCCAACGGTCACCGAATCTGTTGTTGAGAAGCGTACGAACACTTCGACTGAAATGTGCAGGAGCTCCATCGTGCATGAACCACATGTTGTGTCGTACTTGTAAAGGCACGTGTTCTAGCAGCACAGGTAGAGTATCCCGTATGAAATCATGATAACGTGCTCCATTGAGCGTAGGTGGACGAAACTAAAATGAGCTCTAACATGGAAATTAAGCGTTTCCAGACACATGTTGACATAATAAATTTTCTTTATTTGTGTGTGAGGAATGTTTCCCGAAAGTTTGGCCGTACCTTTTTGTAACACCTTGTATAGAAGTGCCAAATCGGATGATTCTTTTTGATACACCCTGTATGGCGTAAAACCTCTATCTTGAGTTGTGGTGACGTCCTAGACGGTACATAATCGCAGATCCAGCTCCTAAATTAAGAAATGGTAGCTGTAAAATTCCTCAAAGTGGAACAAATGTACTCTCAGTAAGGATACTACAATGTCGGGAATGTGGTTCCTGGTTCAGAGTAGCTATCACTTGCAGAAAATGTCCAACATTTTACAGCAATAGTTTTTCTGATGTTGATTGGAACATAAATAATCGCAGAACTAAGACCGTTCTCAAACTTCAGAACAGCATTCTTCACTCGACCAATGGACAGATTGTCTTCATATGTGTCCTGGGTACTGTGTGTGTATGTGTATGTGTGTGTGTGTGTGTGTGTGTGTGTGTGTGTGTGTGTGTGTGTGTGTGTGTGCATGTGTGTGTAACGGTGTCGGAAGTATTATGCTGTATCACCCCAGTTGGTTGGTGGAGAAGCAGGTGTAGGCTTGTCATGTTTGCCGTTGCGATCTCTTCACCCTGAGCGTGTGGGCTCACTAGTGGGAAGCACGATCGAATTAGGACGATCAAATTAAGGAATGCTCATGTTGCAACCAGATCGACAGTCAGAGTACAACATTGCTCCAGGTCCATGTCCAGTGAGAATAGTGATCATTAAACCCACGGTCCAGTGGCAGCGGTATGCTGTGAGGATCCCACCCAAGGCCATACAGCAGAGCGATGTCATCTAGGGAGCGAACTCAGGCCAAAACGTGCTATTAGGGTCCTACTTCGATCCTCGTGTATGTTGGTAAAGTCAGTGGTTGATGCAAGACCATATAAGAAGCCCCGTTGGACGATGCTGACTGTCGTTGATGGATGCACCAGCGGACAGTGATTGAGCAATGGATTTCCTCTAGATTACATGGCGATACACTCATTAACTCAATGGCCACTGCCGATGGGCAGGTACTATTTTTACACACCGTGACTTGGCGTGTCGTAGCGTGGACGCCCCCTGTTGTAATGCTGAAGTGGCGTCCCGGACATCAGTAATAGCACTGGTTGCCGAACGTTGGTCGTATCAACGTATTGGGACCTGATGGATTGGCTTAATATTGAGACAGTTGCTTGCGGAAATCTGCTGCAGTTATGCAAGAACTGACAAGAGGTATCACCGTCTCAGTGAGTCATTTGTGTAATTTCATCTACCAATTACGTAATAACGTCACTATGTTGAAATGGTGTTGGTGTTGTTGGTTAAAAGTTTAAGGAGACAAAACAGCTAAGGTCAGCCAGGGCAAAAGCTGCGTACCCAATCAGTCTAGATATAGAGTAAATTCTGTGTGCAAGGTGAGAAAGCTAAATGTTTGCGTACTGTGCATCTGAAGCAGGACGTGGATACCAAACCGGTATTCACCTGATGGAATGTGGGGAAACTCCCTGAAAACCACATCCAGGCTGACCAGCACATCGGCCCCCACAGTTAATCCTTCGGAAGGGTTCGAGCTGGGATCGGTGCACCTCTCTGCCGCGGAAGCGGGTGCTTTAATGCGCACGGCTATCTGGGTTGGGCAACGGCCTTGCCGCAGTGGATACACCGGTTCCCGTGAGATCACCGAAGTTAAGCGCCGTCGGGTGTGGCCGGCACTTGGATGGGTGACCATCCAGGCCGCCATGCGCTGTTGCCATTTTTCGGGATGCACTCAGCCTCGTGATGCCAATTGAGAAGCTACTCGACCGAATAGTAGTAGCTCCAGTCAAAGAAAACCATCGTAACGACCGGGAGAGCGCTGTGCTGACCACACGCCCCTCCTATCCGCATCCTCAACTGAGGATGACACGGCGATCGGATGGTCCCGATGGGCCACTTGTGGCCTGAAAACGGAGTACTGTGCTTGTGCTGTCTGGGTTGGTTTGAAATCTTGAATTACAACAATACGACTGTCTACAATCCTGATAGTCTTGCTGAGCATCCATTTTTGCTACTTTCCCTTCGGTCAGTGCTCTCTTTGTTAGCAATACGCATGTCAGTAAATCGTCATTAGAGAGCAAAATTAGTTTTTATTTAAATAAATTTCAAATAATTTTGTTCCATTCTCGTAATTTTGGCGGTAAAGCCCTGATCTCCAACACAGTGACTGTCGTTCCCCACGATTTACAGTACTAGAGTACTTGTTCCTACCCAGCCGTTGCTGCCCAGTTGTGACCGGATGGCAGTTACAGGCAGTTTCCTCATTTCATTCACCCCTGACGTTTTCTCACCCTGATCAATCTGTATTGCAATATTTTGAAACGTCCCCTTTGTAAGTAGGCTGTTTAGGTTTTTTTATTGGTAACGCCACCTCTGTATGAAAATCACTGGCTGTGCTGTGTGCAGTCTGTGGCTAGTTTGCATTGTTGTCTGCCATTGTAGTGTTGGGCAGCGGCGGCTGGATGTGAACAGCGCGTAGCGTTGCGCAGTTGGAGGTGAGCCGCCAGCAGTGATGGATGTGGGGGGAGAGATGGCGGAGTTTTGTAATTTGTCATGAACTGCTATATATATTATGACTATTAAGGTAAATACATTGTTTGTTCTCTATTAATGTCTTTCATTTCCTAACTATGCCTATCAGTAGTTAGTGCCTTCCGTAGTTTGAATCTTTTATTTAGCTGGCAGTAGTGGCGCTCGCTGTTTTGCAGTAGTTCGAGTAACGAAGATTTTTGGTGAGGTAAGTGATTTCTGAAAGGTATAGTTTAATGTTAGCCAGGGCCATTCTTTTGTAGGGGTTTTTGAAAGTCAGATTGCGTTGCGCTAAAAATATTGTGTGTCAGTTAAAGCACAGTCTTGTATAATTGTTCTAAGGGGACGTTTCAATTTGAAAAATACAATCCTGCAACTTCGTAACAAAATTTCGCGGAATTTTCGATGTAAATACTATAACCACTTAACCTCACATATTTGTTTACTCTGTATTTCATCGTTTGGAGGTTAGTTATGTTCACATAGGGCGCTTCTAACACTTTTCTACCGTAGGGCACCAACACACCAAGAATATTTCGCTATAGTGGAAGAATAAAAATCGACAACTGACGATTATGTAAAGAGCATCTTATAAATCTTGTGAACAGCCCTCTGATGATGAACTTGTCAGTTCGAAACCGGTTACGGTGCTATTTACTTAAATAAATAGCAGCATTAATAGTGGCTGGTTGCTGTCTTCTTCTTGTAAGAAGACAGTTGTCAGTTTTAGATAAAATATTAATATGAACTTTACCACAGTGTAAAATTATTTTCTACTAAAAATGGTGGACAGGAACTGGTAACAGCTGAAGCTGAATGAAAGTAAATTGGCGAAACCAATGACCGAATTGTATCTTATATGAGTCATCCTCACATTCCCAATATCGTAATACGAAACGAAAGCAGAGTCATAACTGCAAAAGTTCGTAAGATTTGCACCAATAATGTGTAAATTACATAGTCTTCGATCACCCTGTTTCGCGAATGAACTTTTTAACTGTCGAGTTGCCATTTGAGCTGCTCCTTATGAATCAACGTTCGATTCCTTCGGTAATCTCAGCTCACCTTCCTAGCTAGACCTTAGGCTACGACACAGATCGCTCTGTCACCGCAGCATACATTCTAAACAGTAATATCCAAGCGAAGCAGACATTGTCAGTGTTTTATCTCTACTTGCTTTCGAATATCCACTCACAATAACACAAAAGCCTGTGTCAGGTAGACTCTGTATTTGTAAGTTCATGCATTTTCTTAACAAGGTGCTGCACAGCCTCTGGATAAAGTCACTTAACTTTCCTTCAGTCTAGAGTAACAGTTACATTTAGGCGAATACACAGCTCAGGCACTGTCAGTACTCGGTGCAGAAAATGAAAAACCATAAGATAATTTCAAAGCCCTTTTCATGAAGGTTTGTCCATTCTAACAACCCTACCACAACAAAGGTAAAAATTTAATAATGATTGTGGTGTTGCTCACGCTGCTAAATACTGTATTTTCGGGCAACAACAAAGTTATTATGTGGCAGGTGTGATTAGAGCACAGTTAATAAAGTCATTTCATGTAATAATAAATAAACCAGGCACTCATCTTTTCGTATTTCCCACGCTGGTCTCGTTGTAAAATCATGGCTCAATCGTCGAAAATCTAGGTGGTGATGATTCCGAGCTCGGATGCAAAGAGGCCTAGGTTTTATTCTGATATATTCAAAAGTTTTGTAGATGCGCTTCACAAACCATTCTTGAACATTAAACCTTTCAAAGTTAGCACAATGGTGATGTAAAAAAATAATCAGCACTCCGACTTTAAGTTACACTTCCTTTTTATTGCTTTTGTTGCAATATCACATAACACACAAAACATCACTTCACAATACAAAATATACTTGAAAACATCTTCCTCACTGTTAAAGTTCACATTTTATAAGCTGACTACGTTATGCGTCTTTCCAACATGACGTCCAAGACTTGACTTTTTCAAGGTCCGATTCTCTAACAACTAACTAATAATCGCTTACGCGCCGAAAAATCAGAGTTACAAGTACGTCAAAGATCATAGTGACAAAAGAAGGAATACACATAAGAATAATATCATTGCAACATAAACAAATCGATGTATCATAAATGAAATCAAATCTGAATGTTCTCTCAGAAACATGTTAACTACTTCACAGAAACACAGTAGAGTATTGCTGGTATCGAGAGGTTCAGGTGAGCTGCCGTGATGGTTACATAATTCAAGTACCATTGCACCATCTTCATCTTCATTAATTGTCGCGTGCATATCTCTTGGTGCCTATGGACGGCTATCATAGGAGTCTTAAACTGACCTATGGATGAAGACAGTCTCTCCATGTTCCAGTAAAATATATTGATCTGTCGTGCGGGATTGTAAATAAAAAGAAAGTTTTCATCCAGCAGTTTCCAGAAAGTCACCCTTAAAAACCTACATTAAAACCCTCATTAGAGTGCAAAATTAGTTTTTATTTAAATAAATTTCAAATAATTTTGTTCCATTCTCGTAATAATGGCGGTAAAGCTCTGATCCCCAACACAGTGACTGTCGTTCCCCACGATTTACAGTACTAGACTACTTGTTCCTACACGGTCACAATAAAGATAAAAGATCTTTTTAATGTGCCTCTGGTAAAAATTTCACTTAGCATGTCAAAAGCAATTTTGTGGAATATAATGAGACTTTCACGTCGCCCGTTCCGCCTGTGTTACGTAACGTACCAGGAACCAGACATCAGCTGTGGCTCCTTACGTCAGAATCAAGTTTAAGGTCACTGCGGGCAGCACCCGCGGTCCGGCCCGGTTGCGCAAGGTGCTGTTAAAGTCTTAAATCACCTTTTTACTCCCTCCGCCCTTACATATAGGAAACAGCTTAGTCATGGTCGGGAAATCTTGATATAGTCTCTGTTCTTACCGACCTCTTATTAACCTCGGCTTTTCTCTGCCTCGTGATGGCTGGGTGTTGTGTGATGTCCTTAGGTCAGTTAGCTTTAAGTAGTTCTAAGTTCTAGGGGACTGATGACCTAAGATGTTAAGTCCCATAGTGCTCAGAGCCATTTGAACCATTAACCTCGGCCTTATTTTTCAGATAAAATGCTACCGGCAGTTGATTTTCCTCATTAATTTTCTTTCTCTTTTGGACCTTCTGAAAATATACAAGGTTAGTGATTATTATTTCTGAGATTTCTAAAGACTTTTTGATAACTACAACAGACACAGAAAATAGACACACATTGGTGGATAGAGCGTCTTCTCAAGTTTTTAATTCACATTACAGGTGCTCAATATGGACATCGTTGGAGACGCACCAAACACCAACACGATAGTGAAACTCTTGCCACACACGTCCCAACACGTCACGCTTGAAAGCAGCGACCGCATTAATTATCCTCCGTTGCTACACTTTCAGATTAAGTGGCAGTGGAAGCCGGAAACACACGATCGTTGACATAACTCTCTATAAGAAGAAATCACATAGAGTTAAGGAAGATAACCATGGGGGCCACTGAGGAGTCATGATGGGATGCGTGTCCAATCCAACAGCGAGGCAGTTCGGCACTGAGGTAATCACGAAAGTCTGAAAGAAACTGCATTGGAGTACCGACTTGCAAAATGAAGGCTCCACTGTCTTGCTATAATTGCGGCATAAGCCATTGCCGCTGCATGTCCGGGTACACTAAACTAGCCACAATTTTCTCCGCAAAGAAAAATAGTCCATATTCTTATGAAGAGGACGTGGCACAAGAGAGTTTAACAGTAGATGAATCACGAACATGTTCCGCAATCTCGTATGGATGCTCTGCATCCCAAATTCGCAAGTTATGACAACTCATTTTCCGAGACACATGAAATGTGGCTCCGTCGCTGAGAACCGTCTTCATCTAGTAGCCGCTCCGAGTCATTTTAAAAGTCAGAACGAAGTTCATTGCCCGAGTAATCAGCGCATTTAACAACTGCAGCCAATGTAGGCTTACATGCAAACGTTTGCGTAGAATACGCCAGACCGTTGACTGCTGTATTTGCAGTTCTCTGCTCACCCGTGTTGTAGACTTCTTCGGGCTTCTGACGAATGGTTCCTACCCACACCAACCTTCTCTGATGAGGGTTCAACCAACCTATTTTCTTCGCACCACATAAGAATCCAGTCGCAGGGAATATGTCGTACCGCCCACGGGTTCTTTTATACGTTGGAGTTTATACCTGATATCTGGCACGAAATCGTCGCTGCACCATCACGACTGAATCGCATTTAGCGAATTCAGCGACACAGAACCCACAGGTTCGTCCATTGTACACCATGTTCTGACACGCCTGATCCCTCGTGGAGCGCTCTTGCAACTACCCAGCGGGGCGTTTTACAGATCGAAAGTTGTAGAAATGCCCTATCCACTGGTATGTGTCGGTCTTCTATGGGTCTTCTAGTTTTCGCGCAGTTGTCTTCTGGAATCTCGGAGGTACCTATGAATGACCTCTATATACTGACAGCTGTAACTAATTAGGGAGTATAGTCGTTTCGTTCTTCCGTGCATTGTCTACTAGGTGCTGCCGCGAGAGGTTGCCGTGCGGTCTAAGGCGCCTTGTCACGGTCAGCGCGGCTCCCTCCGTCGGAGGTTCGAGGTACTCAGGCATGTGTGTGTCTACTTTGTCCTTAGTGTAAGTTAGTTTAAGTTAGATTAAGTAGTGTGTAAGCTTTGGGACCGATGGCCTCAGCAGTTTGGTCCCATAAGATCTTACCATAAATTCCCAGCTTCTATTAGATGCTCCCCGATAAACCACACAAATTACACCTTTAATAATACAGAGAACAGCACGAGAACAAAAATACCAAACTTCATACGTGGTATAGTTATGAAACAACCAGCCAGAATATGTACACATGACAACTGACATCCAGTTCAAGCATAGCGGAAAGAATATGAGACCATATTTGGCTATCGCAATTGACACAGAAATTTATTCGACACACTGAAATATACGTGAGGAAATAAGAGCGTATGTCAATAGTTCAGAAGATAAAAAAACTACATTTATGTAGAATAACAGATTATCTAAGACCACATACAAACATGACATACGAACAATGTGCAGAAGAACTGTAATAATTCTCCGATACATGAAACAGGATTACACAGGATGACTGAAGCAAGGAAGATGTCACAAGTAGGAAAACATGGGTCAAGAAAGCTTTCTTCAGTAAAAGGGATATACTGATCTAAGCTATCGATAATATGCAGATCGACTGGCCGGTCTAGGAGGCATCGCGAATTTTTACTGCTACTTCCAATTTTTTCCATTAAATTTTCGTCTGTAGTTTTCAAATGCAAATCATTGTGGCCTATGTGCCGAGTAGAATCACCACCTCAGCAAAGGCTGTTTGTTCCCGTAAAATGCGCTGATCAACAAGCTCTGAGTGCCGCCGTTAAGTGGCCAATGAAGAAGTAGGAGGAAAGTCACGTTTTGGCTGTAGGATATAGCCACAGCGTCGGTCCAGTACAATAAGGAAGTGAGGACAAAGTTCCTGTAAGTCTGCAGCAAAGCATTGCATGCCTATGAAACGTGAGTCATTGGAAACGCGCAGAGGAACAAACTGGACGCGTTTGAATTAAGCTTCTACTGAAGATTAAAAATTAAGTGAACAGGTAAAGTAGGAAATGATGAAGTACCTGAAAGTATAAGCGAGGAAAAAAAATTTGTAGAAAGCTCTTACCAGAAGTAAGGTTGGGTTAGTTGTCCATCTTTTACGGCAACCGGGAATAGTTAACTTGGCGCTGGAAAGGAGCGGTAGAGAGAAGAAAATTATCTAGTTGGGGCAGACAAAACTAGGTACGCTAAACAGATAGCAGAGTATATGGATCTAGTACTTATGTGGAGATGACATAAAATGGAAAACAGCATCATCAAGACTTAGAAAAAAGAGACAAATACTGAAGGCAGTCTCCTGATACATCTTAACGCTCAGCGCGCTATCAGGGCTAGCTCCCAATCCCTACCTCTGAGAATATGATAAACAATTAAAATACCACAACACACAGAACTAAGTATATACGATTTGTAGACAGATGACGTTTCCTCCTTTGGGTTAATTCACAACAGAGCTGCAGGAATGGCACCAGTCCACAGAGCTAAAATAAATAATTGGCGACTCAAGGAAATAAATTTAAGAAAACTGAACCCCTTAAGCACGAGACGACGGTAGAAAGAAGATACAAAGCTCATAGTTAACACGGTAGCAGGGTCGATACCTTCAGCATAATTTAAATCAGCTAAAGATTTAGAACGAGCAGCTTAATCGGAACGGTGAACAAAATCTATGAAATGGGAGTCATCTAATCAAGTTTCATGAGAGTTTTTTTTCTCTTACACTCAACGAAATCTACCACTTATAAATGCGATAGCTGTTATCTGAGGCGTGTGGCAGCGAACGCTTAAATGGTGCTTAGAAAAGCAAAACGATAAATTGTAAAGTACTCCCATGATCATTTATTCCTTTTTTACCTTAACACATGTAAAGCTGAATATGGATTCTTGCTGACTTCACGATTAGCACAACCACGAGAAATAGGTAGAGTCCTGATACCGTCAAAGCATTCATGCAGATGAAAAAACTTTCAGTAATACAAATTACTTGATTTACTGATAAGAATGGGAACAACTACATACAAATACTCACAATATTGACAAAGTCTAAAAGGGAGTCGTTATAGTGGAATGAATGCCAACTAAGAATGCTAAAAATATGTTCTTATCATTTCTGTTTAAATAACCCGTTGAATAAAGACCGAAGAAGTGCAAAAATAGCTTCTACCTGGAAGAAAATTCAAGAAAAATGAACAGAATCAAAAAGTTAACAAAACTGAAGGATTCAGATTCCCATATTCCATCGACCTTTTCACCTAAGAAACGAAAACATTTCTCTGTCCAAAATTTAAGTGAAGAGTGAAGGATAAGGAACAAAATTAGAAAAATATAGGTGTTCATGCGACAGGATAAGGAGCAAGTACACGAGTGAATAGAAAAAGTCTTTGTTGAGGAAAGGCAAGCTCTTGATATCAATGATCAGAGTTTGAGTAAATTAGTAGATTAGTAGAGGAACTGGACGTCGGAATCACAGTAATGTGTAGGAGTGGTGTCAACAATTATCAAACAGCGAAAAATTTACTGGAAATCGTTACAAATTAAATGTATAGATGGCCGAAATTGATAGATATTACAGAAATTGATTAAATAAGTTCTGCGCATCAAACGATAAATTTAATATTTCATCAAAAGTTGAGTTTTTACGTGTTCATCATTATGAAATTATAATTGGAAGTAACTCGTTTAGTAACTTGTTAAACTACTCAGTTCAGGCTCGTTTGTTCTACGTTCCACTAAAAGTCAGCATATTTTTATTGAATAATGATCAATGGGGTTACATTCTCATCTCTAACTACGTAAGCTTTTATTTCACCACCATGCATTAGTAATAATTTTCGGTGCTCAACCACGATCCTCCCACGGAAAATTTGATTATAGTATGTTGTCTTGTCGATTACCATTCGGAAACTGTACAATAAAACTATAAGAAATAATAAATTACTGTCATCACTTGTCATTAAAATTTATTTTAGTACTGTAGTCCTTGAAAAACTGATCATGTTTGTAATAACATAAAATATCCAGCAGATACTAAAGATACATTTGAAAGCAACATGAAAAAAGTTCTTTCAGAAACCAATTTTTGTCCGTAGAAAAAATGTTTATAGGGTAACGCCAAGCTTGTGGAATGTGGAAGAACTGAGCGCTCACGTCAGTTATTAAATAAAATGTGTTTACATTTACGTAAGTGAACAGCATGTAACGCTATGTAAATGCTCGAATGTTTGTGGAAATTGTAGCAGCCAGATGAGTAGAAAAGGGAACATGTAATAATTGTACACGTTTGCAGAGAGATTGCTTACACCTGTGTCTTTCAGTGTCCCCTATTACGTAACCAGAAACGTCAGTGGACGCCAAGCTCATTACATGAAGAGCTGTCAAACGAAGCGGAAGAGTGAAAGCAAAAGCCAATGTGCTGCTTCGACGACAAACGATGCATTAACTTTCTGAATGTCTTCGAACGGGCAGAACGATCAGTCTCTTGGAAAGGGCTCTGTCTTTCTACGCAACCTTGGGTCACACAGGGCATGTTATTACGAGACTGATACATGCGTGCAGACTTTGGACAAAAAGGCGTCATATGCAGCGATGATCGTATACTGGATACGAACTGTTATCGAAATTATGTCTGTTTTTTAAGCATTTATTTATCCGTTAACCAGTTCTCAGACATAAACGGAAGAAAATAACTCATTAAACTAGAGTGCCACTTACGCAACAATGGACACGGTAGTCATCAAAATGGTTCAGCAGACGACTACCATGTAAATCAACATAGCAGTCGGCTGTATGTTATGTAAAGATGACAGTTTTGTGAGACTCAGAGAAGTAGACTCAGCTAGTTGGTCGACTCATCTTCTAAAGGGGCATAGGCAGATTCGAACCATGTGTAATTCGGACATAGATTGCCATAAAGTTAAATTTTTCTCCTCTTGTTGCTCATAGAACATATCACTACTTTCTAATCACGGTTTGGTACTGAAAAAGTACAGCCAAGGTGGGCAGCTGCGACGCGCGCCAGTCACAGGTACTTGCTGTCACTTTACGAAACTGCGGTGTGATTCGATCATAGTGATTGACCTCGCTCGAGGAAGCCATCATAAGGTCCGTGTCATCGTACACGAAAAAGAAAGAAACTACTGTGTTGCGGTTTACACGTCTGGCAAGAAGAACACAGGGTTTTAATAGACCTAGACGAGAACGCCACTGGTAGCAGAGAAAATGTCTCGACGATACTCGATCTCTTGCCACACATTCATTAGCATCGCCGGGGTGACCAGTCCTATCGCCACCATAATTCGGCCACACACGTCTACAATGCCAGCTACGGATGGGCCATACATTTGTTCTCTCACAAATCAACACAAAAAGGAGTCCAGCGTGGTCAGGTCCGGCGAGCGTGATGGCCACAGCACTGATCCACCTCTTCCACCACAGTAATCCGGATATGTCTCATCAAGGAAGGAGCCAAAGGTGTTTCTCTAGTTGGAACTGCACCGTGCTGTTCAAGAAAGATGCCCAGTGATAGCAGTGTAATGGTCTAATTCTCCAACACATCCAGGTATAGGTCTCAGTCACTGTGGGTTCGTGAAAGAAGAATGGTACAAGGATGTCAATCTTCAGTAGGTAACACCACACTTTGGTCGATGACAGCATTTTCAAATGAGATTACATTTCATGTCTGTAGAAAAGTGAACAGGCACAGGTGCAGGATATGGGGGATTGCAACGTTGAGAGTTCTTGTTAGCTGTGTACATCCCAAAGCAATAATACTTTCAAAGATACGTGTGTTTCTTTTTCGTCAGTTCTTTCGTGTGCGCCCTATGTATGAAGTCTTACGATTTCCAATGGCGTCACCCTTGATACGGGTTGAATTATTACCCAAATGGAACATCCAGTTCACCATAGAATACCTGATTACTTTACAGAATGACAGCGAAGGCACTGCGATGATGAGAAGTTGGAACCCATTAGCATTCATCAAACATACATGAGTAGAAATCTTTCGAGTAAGGCAGCATATGTTTGATGTTTGTAGACTGGAAAGCCTATTTCTACAACTGCCTACACGGAATAGCATCATGGTAGTACTCGACAATACAGGGCCTTCTCGTGGACGAATATCTTGCACTGCAGTCACTTCACTGCATGGGATGGGAGAGTCGATCTGTCCACCCGTATATCGCACGGGGTCCCAGCCATTGTCCCAGGAGTGCTGTCGTGAAAATGCCTTTCACAAGAAAAGTATTTTTCTCTTCATACATAAATACGTACACAACATCATTATTAACAGCATCACACATCGCTTCATGTACTGTAATGTTGCTCTTTATGGGTACAGTCGACACTGAAATTATTTCTGGTGCACCAAATTGGACCTCGATTTTGAACATTTCGAACATGTACCTTTTCGAAGATAATTTGTTTTACTAAAACTTTTATATTATGTGCATTTAGGGTGTAGGGGTGAGAAATGAATGGTAAGGGAAGGAAACTCTAATAGTCAGCTGCTTAGGTACTTGATGCGGAATCAGTGTCGACAATTGAAAACGTGTGCCAGATCGGGATTGGAACCCATGATCTCCGGCTTAGTAGCAAGTTGCGTTAACCATTCGGAAATGGCGTTTTATTACGATTGCTCAGACTGTCTCGGCGCCCTTCCCAGCTGACGCACATTGCCACCTAGCAACGTCTGTCCACAGTCCCCGATCATGTCCTCCATGCTTCCTACTTTGAGATTACCGCAGGAGGTCAAACGCAGTTGTGCATCCCCAGCGAAGGTGATGGATTCATTGCCTGTCGAGGCGACTCAATTATATAAATGCGAGGTGTTTGTTATTTCGGACATGTCCGAAAGAACAGACAGCACGCATTCATCTAAGTAATTTTTTTGTCATATGTTATTTATGCTGTTTTAAGTCGCATACACATTGTCTAAGTTTTATAACATCAAACATGTGCAATTTTATGTATCTGTTATTTTTGTCGTTTTCGTCGCTTTCTAGGGAGTGTATACAATGCTTTAATTTTTTAATTTAACTCTCATAACAGTCTCTCACCAAAACTGTAGTGATGCTGTGTTTCAGAGCTTGAAAAAGTAGTGTGAAATACAATATCTAGACAACTACACGATCATATATAATCTCTGATAATAACTATGTAATTTATTAAGATAATACGTTGAAACAAAAATAAAATAACGGAGCAAAAGAGAAGTATTAGTTACGCTTATTTACAAGATACACACGATTTAATGAAGATACAGTACAACTATTTTCATTCTGTAATTTCCTAAATGAAGCGTTCAAAAGATGCTATAAAAAGAACAACAACAATAGTAAATCAAGGGTAATCGAAAGTATTCGAAATAAATCACGTAATTTTGAGGGAATTAGATTAGAAAAGGAGATACTAAAGAAGAGAGATGCGTTATTTGGGCAGCAAACCAACTAAAAGAGCCCAAACTAGGGGGCATGTAAAATGCAGACTGCGAATAGAAAGAAAATTATTTCTGAAAAACAAACATTTGTTAACTCCGTGTATATATTTATATATTGGGGGGGGGGGTCTTTTTTCAAGTTATTTGAGTTTGGAGTACAGCTTCGTACTGAAGTGAAACGTGGGCGATAAATAGACCGAACAAGAGAGACTAGAGGATTCTAAAACACGCTGCTACAGAAGAGTGCAAAAGATTTTATGGGTATAATAGGGAGATTCGGGATTGAACTGGGAAGAAAATAAATTTATGGCACAACTTGAATGAAAGAAGGAGTCGTTTGATATGACACATCCTGAGTAGTCAAGTGCTGGTCCCCCCTCCCGACCCATCATTACCAGTAATGGGAGGAAGTATGGGGGGATAAGAAAGGTTACTAGAGGCGAACGTTAATTCATTTTGAATGCACGTATATCCACGTAATTCGAGGACCCAGAGTGATGTCGAATGTACTGGAACACAATAGGTACTGCTAGCAACGACTTCATCGATACATTGTATCGAAGCTGAGGTAAGAAAGATCGTTCGGCTTCATATGCCACTGTACGTGACCGCCCCGTGACTTTTGAAGAACGTTTTTTGAACTCAGATATTATTCAAACGTACAGTCTTAGACATAAAAATTGACCGCCGGCCGGCCGCCACAAAGACGAAGTCCGACTCGTTCACTTAAGATGGCCAATAAAAATGACCGCCCCTGACAACTGTAAGTCCGGCCATCTGCACAATCTGACAACACTGTAAGACGCGCAAGTGTTACGAAGAAGTGTTGTCAACTTCCGAGTTGACATGGAGGGAGGGAGCCCGTGGTCTTGCGGTAATCGTCGTGCATTCTAAACTTAGAGTCGCATGTTCGCGTTCAGGGATTTTTTTTTTTTTTTTTTTTTTTACCACATTTCGGTCTAAAGTTATGAGTCTGATTGAACATCGAAGACAATTCGCTTAACACTCTATCCACCCGCAATAACAAGTATTCCAGAAACAATTCCGCAGGACAGCTCGTGGCTGCGTCGCGTTCATAACAGCTTACGCTCGAGCGTTTCCTCGCGCTGCAGCAGCTACCGGCCACCGGCCAGACGCCACCCGCCGCCTGAAATCCGGCGCCGCCCATGTGAAGGCGGCGCCACGCTGTCAGTGTATGTATCAACGCCATTTTCGAATTTGAAGTTGAAGTTATTATCTTGCAGTTAAGCATTGGATTTTGCATACTTGATTATCGTGAACTGCAGTTAAGCATCGTAAAATTGAGTCACAAGTGGAAAAAGGTGTAACATCTGTAACACAACATTTACTTTGGTATAACAGAGGGGTGAATGTAGAGGAGGCAGCTAGAAAGATTTGAACTGTATTTGGAGCAAGTGCTTTTGGGAAAAATACGCCAGAAAAAGATATTCTTGTTTCAACAAAGATCGTTCTGGCACGAATGATTTTCCACATTAAAGAAGTCTCGACTTCTGATATATGTGACATTTTACCATTTTACCATCATGCGACATTTGCATTCAACAGGCAAAGATCAGAAGTCTGGTGTAGGAGTACTGCATGCTCTATATCGAAACAACAAAAATCATGGAGTGACTAGTACTGAACGTCATCAGGTCGCTTATTGAGCATTCCTATGCAGTACTGTTACTAGTGACGTGTTATGATGCCATTATCGTTAACTTACTAAGGAGAAATGAAAGGCTGAGCCCCACCAAAAGACGAAGACTAGAGTAAAGTGTAGCGTGAACATAATATTTTACATTTGATAGTTCCATAAATGTGTTTTGGACTATGAATTCTGCCCCAAGGGGTGTGTGCAACACAGCTGGAATTTTTGGTCAACAACTGAGACACCTTTCGGTCCCAGTGTAAGAAAATCGAGCAACAAACCTACATCACATATGCTACTGCATGATAACTCACTCTGTTGATCTGAGAAGCAAAACTATCCAGAAGATTGATAGGAATGTCGTCTCTCAGACACTTGTATTGATAGGGAAGTCCTCTCTCAAGCACTTGTCCCTCTCGTCATATATTCGTAAAATTTTACCTTTCCCGCTCTTGATCGATCAACCGTCAAGGCAATTCATTTATAGACGAAAATATTCTTAAAACTACACTGGTTTAATGACATCGTTAGAACCAGTGGTTTTCTACAGGTGTAGAATTTGCAAACAACTTTAGCATAGTCAGATTGTTGTAGATATCGTGAAAGAAAATTCAGCTGCTGATTAATTTCTCTTTGATGATTAATGTTGCGATTAGTAAACTCATGGAAAATGCAATTGAAATATTCACTGTACCAATACAAATTAAATTCAGCTTACTACAGAAACATCACGACGGCAATCTATCTTAATAAAGCATTATGTGTCTGTAAGCCGATTGAGCCTATTTTAACACGAATTAGTAGAATATTACCGACTTTTGACTTCGAAAAGATCTGTATTTACTTCATTTCCTGTGTCATTTGCAAGTATTATGAAAATGTGGCATTTCATAGATAAAATTATGTATTCACAACAGCAAAAAATATATCGGCAGAAAACAAAAGTGGCATTATGAAATTGGCAGGTTTCCGCCCTGACACTAAGGGTTACTGTAAGTAGCATGCCGAATTTTGCTCGAGCGTTATCTTACTATTCCCTTACTGAGTTTGTATCTGCTTGTAGCTCAGCTACAAAAGAATTAAAAATCTGGCTTTCAGCGAGCCTAGAAAGGCGAACGACAGCAGCTTGCACCTGGTAGCCAAGCATGTTACCTGGGAACTGGTTTTTTCTAAAGTGGTAAGACATCCTTTTGTAGTTGAATTGTTGGCAAATGTCAGTCAGACGTGTGCCGTTGGTCTAAGCGTTTCGGTATGTTGAATTTGTACCAATGATTTTTCTACAGGTTTTTTCTGTTCCATTCATCTTGGTGAATTTTGCTCATAGTATTTTCGAGTGTGTTCCAGAATTTTTCGACATTTTTGGTGTTTTTCTTATTTTCGATGTTGGTGGGGGCATGTGCATTGGTGAGTGTATATTTTTTACTGGGGCTCTGAATGAGCATAGTCTTAAGTCGATTGTTGATGGGTGTGATTTCTTTGACAGAGTTGATGATAGATCTGTGTTCGAGAAAAGCAATGCGAAGATTGGTACACCTTTCGCTGCCTTTTGTTATATTTTGCTCTTGAAGATGCAATGGTTTCCGTATTGCAAGGTTTCACTGTCAGTTAGTCGTGGTTCGTGAAGAGCAAGGATGAGAATTTTTTGTTGGTCGATTTCTTTTGTGAGATCAATGTACCGATGTTTAGTTTTCAAATGCATGTTTTCTGCTTGTAGGGAAATTTACCAGAGATCTTCGATATTCTCTGCCGTGCTAACCTGGACTCCCCAGAATCCGAAAATCCAACTGCCGCCTGTCGACAGCCGGGTTGTGTACCACCTGGGGTAAAGTTGACTTTGCTTGCACAGTTCATGTTTGCTTGTGTTTCGTTGGTTTGGCTTGGGTAATACCAGGACCGGACAGGACCAGAGGGTGTTGAAGCCTTTGGAAGCAAATATTTTCAGCCGAGCTCATTGAGATAACAGACGGTGGCCAGAGTAGCGGTGATTTTCACTCAGACGTGCGTGGATTTTGGGTTCAACGGACTGAGTAGCCGTTAAGGATTGTGTTAGTATTTGGTTCACCCCAAGTATTTGATTTCCTCGGTACCACCCGTATGGGGGAGGGTTCCCCTATCGACCCCACGGAATTTTTATTATTATTATTAATATTGTCATTATGTCATCAGCAAATACGATATGGTGCACCTTCCCACCACTGAAATAGATGTGCATTGTTCGATTCAGTGTTTCCATCACATAAATATGGGTTATAATTACGTTACATTGCTGCTAGTACACATATTTCTCACTTTTTCTTAGGCAGTTGCTACCTGTTACTCTATCATAGGAATTTATGTGCGCAGAATTGTTGCAATACAGACGTTCAAATTATCCGATTTCTGTAATTTCATTTCGATACCAGATCGTCCTAATCGGATTCAGCCAGTCAGGCTTAATGTGGATATCCGAATACGACTCTCATCATTTGATAGACTGGGTAAACCACATTCTTAATCGGACGGTTGAATCTAGATCACTTATTTATGACAGCGCCTGAATTCTCAAGCACTGTGGAAAGTAATAATACAATGTGCTTATTACTAATATGTTATTTAAATATAAATATATGAACGAACGAGATAACAGTTTATTTACAGGAGCAGAGCCCCAGCCATCATAGCAGAGCAGTGCGAGATTGGTTTCAGGGCCAAGAGAGGATTAAGCTGTTGCCGTTTGTTCCACGATCACCGAACATCAACCAGATAGAGAATATGTGGGCAGAGGTAACAAGGTCATTGCCATGTGGACCTACAAATGCATGCGACCTTTGGACGAATATAGAAAACGTATGATGGGAAGTAAACCATAACGCTACACTGTCGACGTAACGTAACGTAATATGCAGGTTGTGGGTTGGGTAAAAATTCAGTGTGTAACTTCCCATCGCATTAAAATTCTTTACAGTCATATTTGATGCAGTATTTACTGTTGGTTGTCTCTCTAATGTTAATAGTATTGATTCAGATTGTGCGTGAACACGAAAGCACACACACACACACACACACATATACACACACACACACACACACATATACACACACACACACACACAGACAGTCATTGATTCCAGTGAGGGTGTTGAACAACACATGCACCAGTCAATTCCTCAGTTGGCGTCGAGTGGATGAGATTTTTCAATTACCTTGCTTTGCAAGAATTGTAAGGAGGAGACTGAAATTAAATGGACTTGTATCTAAAGAGCTGCGACAAAGCAAAGCTTCACCGACTATCAGATAATTGTCCACATGGGTTTTTTGGACAAGTATACTTTTAGTAACCAACCCACCCACGTTCATTACGTAAGATTTCTCGAAGGGGCATTGATTTCATTAAGTTGTCGACAGTGTAGCGTGATGGTTTACTTCCCACCATACGTTTTCTATATTCATCCAAAGGTCCAAAGGATGTCATTAAACCATAGTGGTTTTAAGAGTATTTTCGTCTAGAAATGAATTGCCTTGACGGTTGATCGATCAAGATCGGGAAAGGTAATATTTTACGAATATATGACGAGAGGGACAAGTGCTTGAGAGAGGACTTCCCTATCAATACAAGTGTCTGAGAGACGACATTCCTATCAATCTCCTGGATAGTTTCGTTTCTCAAATCAACAGAGTGAGTTATCATGCAGTAGCATAGGTGATGTAGTTTTGTTGCTCGACTCTCTTACACTGCGACCGAAAGGTGTCTCAGTTGTTGGCAACAAATTCCAGCTGTGTTGCACACACCCCTTGGGGCAGAATTCGTAGTCCAAAACACACTTACGGAGCTATCAAATGTAAAATATTATGTTCACACTACTCTTCGCTCTAGTCTACGTCTTTTGGTGGGGCTCAGCCTTTCGTTTCTTCTTAGTAAGTTAACGATAATAGCATCATAACACGTTACCAGTAACAGTACTGCATAAGAATGCTCAATAAGCGACCTGATGACGTTCAATAATAGTCACTCCGTTGATTTTGGTTGTTTATAATTTAGAGCATGCAATACTCCTACACCAGATTTCTGAACTTTGCCTGTTGAATGCAAATGTCGCATGATGGTAAAACGGTAAAATGTCACATATATCAGTAGTCGAGACTTCTTTAATATGGAAAATCATTCATGCCAGAACGATCTTTGTTGAAACAAGAATATCTTTTTCTGGCGTATTTTTCTCAAAAGCACTCGCTCCACGCACAGTTCAAATCTTTCTAGCTGTCTCCTCTACATTCACCCCTCTGTTATACCAAAAGTAAACGTTGCGTTGCAGATGTTACACCTTTTTCCACTTACGACTCAATTTTACAATGCTTAGCTGTAGTTCACGATTTTCAAGTATGCAAAATCCAATGCTTAACTGCAAGATAATAACTACAACTTCAAATTCGAAAATGGCGTTGATACATACACTGAAAGCGTCACGCCGCCTTCACATGGGCGGCGCCGGATTTCAGGCGGCGGGTGGCGTCTGGCCGGTGGCCGGTAGCTGCTGCAGCGCGAGGAAACGCTCGAGCGTAAGCTGTTATGATCGCGACGCAGCCACGAGCTGTCCTGCGGAATTGTTTCTGGAATACTTGTTATTGCGGGTGGATAGAGTGTTAAGCGAATTGTCTTCGATGTTCAATCAGACTCATAACTTTAGACCGAAATGTGGTAAAAAAAAAAATATCCGCTGGACGCGAACATGCGACTCTAAGTTGAGAATGCACGACGATTACCGCAAGACCACGGGCTCCCTCCCTGCATGTCAACTCGGAAGTTGACAACACTTCCTCGTAACACCTCCGCGTCTTACAGTGTTGTCAGATTGTGCAGATGGCCGGACTTACAGTTGTCAGGGGCGGTCATTTTTATTGGCCACCTTAAGTGAACGAGTCGGACTTCGTCTCTGTGGCGGCCGGCCAGCGGTCAATTTTTATGTCTAAGACTGTACATTGACCGGGAAGGAGTTGTGCAACATAAACGAAAGTTGATAGGCGTATTTCTATATTTGAAAAATGATGTCTATTCAAATTTCACGCCACTCGCATAATAGTGGTGCTAGTAGCGCCGCTATGGGATTCAAATCAGGTTTGCTTTAAATACATGCTGTGTCATGAGCGTCAGTTGCCTTTGAGACTGGATGTGGTGAGTTTATGTTAGTCAAGAATAGCTTTAAAGCGATAGAGACGCCGTTAACACCTCACTGAGTTTGAACGAAGTCATGTAATAGACCTACCAGAAGCTGGCTTTCCTTCTGCGATATTTCAGGAAGGCTTGACAGCAATGCAGCCACTGTACAGTGCTAGCAGTGGTGGTCATGAGAATGTATGGTCGCAAGAAGACCGGACTCCAGGCGGCCACGTGCCACTACCGTGTTTGGCGTATGGGTTTGTCCTATCGTACTGCATCTGCAGCAGCAATTTGAGCAGCAGTTGGCACCACAATGATACAACTAAGTCTTACAAATCGGTTGCTTCAAGCAGAGCTTCGAGCCAGACGCCGTGTGGCATCCATTCCACTGACCCCAAAAAACCGCCGTTTGCGACTTCAGCGGTGTCAAGCGAAAGCTGGTAGTAGGGTAGGATGGAGTCTGTTGTGTTTTTTGATGAAAGCTGCCTCTGACTCAGTGTCAGTAATGGCCGTGTGTCGGACAGAAAGAGGCCAGTTGAGGGCATGTAGACACACTGGACCTAGCGTGCGATTTCGTATGACAGCAGGACCACTCTCGTGGTTATCCCATGCACCCTGACTGCAAATTTGTACGTCCATCTGGTGACTCGATCTGTTGTGCTCCCAGTCATGAACAACATTCCAGGGGATGATTTTCAGCACAATAAGTCTCTCTCACATACCACTGTTGTAACCCAAAATGCTCTAAACAGTGTCGACATTTTGCTTCGCCTGCTCGATAACCAGATCTCTCTCCAATCAGATACATACGGGATATCATCGAACAATTCCAGCGTCATTCACAAACAGCATTAACTGTCCCTGCGTTGATCGATCAAGTGCAACAGGTGTGGAATTCCATTCCACAAACTAACATCCGGCACTTTTACGACACAACGCATACACGTTTGCATGCTTGCATTCAACATTCTGGCGCCGGCCGCGGTGGCCGTGCGGTTCTAGGCGCTTCAGTCCGGAACAGCGTGACTGCTACGATCGCAGGTTCGAATCCTGCCTCGGGCATGGATGTGTGTGATGTCCTTAGGTTCGTTAGGTTTAAGTAGTTCTAAGTTCTAGGGGACTGATGACCTCAGATGTTAAGTCCCATAGTGCTCAGAGCCATTTTGAACATTCTGGCGGTTACGCCGGTTATTACTGTACCAGCATTTCACATTTGTAATCGATTATCTCACGCTTACATTAACATGTGACCTTGCAATGTTAATCACTTAAATTTGTTACCTACCAATGTATTCCCGAAATTTCATTACCCTACAATTAATTATTTTCTGATCATGTAATTATTTCCGTCAGAGTATTTCGTAATAATTTTCCAAAGTTGTTATTCTATTTTTTGGAATCCAACTCCTTTTCCTTACTGGTATTCTGGTGGTCATTAAACAGTAAAAGCCACAAAAGTCTGAATTGAAAGGAAAAGCAACAAAATTTGGTAAAAAACTGAAATGAATGCGTAATCAGTTTTGTTTGAACAATGCCAGAAGTAAAGGTAATTTCTTTCATTAGTACTTACATTTAATTTATAACTGTATCAACTACTAAAATGAATTACTTGAGAAATTTTTTGGCTGTTCTTTATATAAATATGAAATTGTCTTGTTAAATGTTGTACTTGCCTAGGTCATTGCTTGGTGTGCAAGATATCTTCGTTGTCAAAGCATTTCATGTACCGGCAGGAAAGCGTCTAGTTTGCAGTGATTAAATATGAAACTGATAGTGTTGATAACATTAGTTTCCAGGTAACTGCTGTTTTCACTCAGCACGACTTTGCACAGTCGTGGAAACAGGCAGTGAACTTTCAGTTATTGAGCTATTATTTTCAGTATTGTAGCTTTCAAAATTGAACTGAATAACGTGTTGCTACATAATTATATCGAATTCTTCCTTATTTTTTGTCAACCTAAGATAGACTGGAATCGCTCTATCTATAACCAACTGATCCAGACGGTATTTGTCATAAGCTCAATTCTCGCATAATATAAATTAATTCTTATACAACAAAACAGACACATCCTGCTACAACATAAAATAGCTTGAAATTATGTGTCTCTTTTCACATCAGTCTTTTTACACATATTTACTTAGTCAGCTTACATTGTGTGATACCACTTTTGGCATTTGGTTTCCTTTCTATAAATTACCTCCAAAATTACTAACATATACTGTATATCAGACCTACCTCTTATTCCCAGTGACAGTTTTGTGGAGATAACTTCCGTGAATTAAACCCACGCAGCCTGATAAGGGCTCACTGCGCAGCCTACTTTCTGACATTTCTTCAGAAAGCATTCGGAAGCAACCGAGGTATCACCATCGATGAAGGAGGCCAAAGTACCTCAGTGTTGTTAACTTGTTGCACCTAAAAGACAACGTTTTATTGATATTAGTTAGTTAAAACATTGATAACTTACGAATTACTATCCATTGGCAGTCTCCGTTTCCAGATTTGTAATGCGCTAATCAAATGTAATCTTTTGATGTGCATATCAACCATGTCGAGTGGAAATTTGATTTAGGCATTTTCGTAGTGAGTGTAGTTTTCGCTTATTTTCAGCCCTTCGATCCCCACTCAACGCAGTTTAATCAATATACACTCCAAGACAAAAAGAACACGTAGGATCACGAAGGAATTATCCGAATGGGATGGTACATGATATGTACTTGTGCAGACAAACAAAATATTAAAATTACAGAAAAATTGGATGACTCATTGAAGAGAAAGAGGTTCACGAATCGAGCAAGTCAATAGTGCGTTGGTCCACCTATGGCTTAATACAAACAGTCGTTCGGCTTGGCATTAGTTGATAGAATTGTTGGATGTTCTCCTGAGGAATATCGTGTCTGATTCTGTCCTACTGGCGCGTTATATCAGAATCCCGAACTGGTTGGAGGACCCTGCCCATAATGCTCCGAACGTTCTCAGTTGTGAAGTGATGCATTTACCTTGCTGGCCAAGGTAGGGTTTGGCAAGCAAGAAAACAAGCACTAGAAGCTCTTGCCGAACGCGGGCAAGCATTATCATAAAGGGTAACTAAACGGGACGTATAATATCCCCGACGCACCAAAAAAAATGGCTCTAAGCACTATGGGACTTAACATCTGACGGCATCAGTCTCCTAGACTAAGTAACCTAAGGACATCACACACATCCATGCCCGGGGCAGGATTCGAACCTGCGACCGTAGCAGCAGCGCGGTTCCGGACTGAAGCTCGACGTACCGCTGTGCTGTAAGGGTGCCTTGGATGACAACCAAAGGGGTCCTGCTATGCTATGATGGTTCAAATGGCTCTGAGCACTATGGGACTTAACGTCTATGGTCATCAGTCCCCTTGAACTTAGAACTACTTAAACCTAAGTAACCTAAGAACATCACACAACACCCAGTCATCACGAGGCAGAGAAAATCCCTGACCCCGCCGGGAATCGAACCCGGGAACCCGGGCGTGGGAAGCGAGAACGCTACCGCACGACCACGAGCTGAGGACTGTTATGCTATGAAATGGTACCCCAGACCATCACTCTTGGTTATCCGGGAGTGTGGTAGGCTACAGTCAGGGTGGTATCCTACCGCTATCTGGGGCGTATGCAGACACGTCTTCGGCCTGGAGTGTCACTGACTCGAGTAGAATTGTCTTCAGTGTTGAGCCCCGCTTCGAAGTGAGCCCTTATGACAAGCGAAGACGTGTCTGGAGATGACCCAGAGAGCTATTAGGTACCGATCTGACTGTTGTGCTCTGGCTCTGAGCACTATGGGACTTAACATCTATGGTCATCAGTCCCCTAGAACTTAGAACTACTTAAACCTAACTAACCTAAGGACAGCACACAACACCCAGTCATCACGAGGCAGAGAAAATCCCTGACCCCGCCGGGAATCGAACCCGGGAACCCCGGCGTGGGAAGCGAGAACGCTACCGCACGACCACGAGCTGTGGACGACTGTTGTGCGCCATACGGCTTCTCAGCCAGGAACGATGGAGTGATGGTTTCGGGTGCCAGTTCTTTTCATAGTAGTATCCCTCTGGTTGTCATCCGCAGCACCCTTACAGTACAGCACTAAGTCGACGATATTCTACATCCTGTTTTGTTGTCCTTAATGGCCAAGTCATCCTAGTCTTACATATGGCCCGCCAGCGTACCCGAGCGCGCTAACGCGCTGCTTCCTGGACTCGGGTAGGCGCGCCGGCCCCGCATCGGCCGGCGGATTAACGACGAGGGCCGGTGTGCTGGCCAGCCTGGATGTGGTTTTTAGGCGGTTTTCCACATCCCGCTAAGTGAATACCGGGCTGGTCCCCACGTTCCGCCTCAGTTACGCGCGTTGCAGACTTTTGAAACACGTCCGCACTATTTCACGATTTACATTAGACGCAGACAGTTGGAGTATACTGATTCCATCCTGGGGTATGGGGTGGCGGCAGGAAGGGCATCTGGCCATCCCTAACACTAACAATGCCAAATCCGTTGTAACCACGCCGACCCTGCGATCGCTGCGTGACTATGGCGTAAGTGAAAGAAAGAAAGAAAGAAATCCTGGTCTTACACATCAGCAAGATAATGGCCGCATTTATACGGCGGGAGACATTTCTTGTCTTTGTGCTCGCCAAACCATATCTTGATCAGCAAGATCACCGAATCTCTTCACAGTTGAGAACGTTTGCAACATTATGTGCAGGGCCCTCCAATCAGCCCGGGATTTTGACCATCTAAAGCGCCAATTGGACATAACTTGGAACAATATCCCTCAGGAGGACATCCCACAACTACTCGTATGTCATTGTTTGAATCTACAGTACATCTACCGATTTCCATCTCATTTGGGTAATTCATTCGTGGTGTGTCGTTTTGCTTTTTTTTGTTTTTTTTTAAGTGTGTTATAAACATGATTTGCATTCGATCAGACACGGCAGTCTGTGGGGTCTCCGAATTTTATTTTGATCCACTGAATCGTACTTAAAATTGGTCTACAGTGTCATTCGAAACTGTACAAATAATATGACTCGAAAGACATTGCGTAATTCTGACGTATGGTTTGGTCGACGTCATAAGAATAACGTCACAAGCCACAATTACAGAATTAGCTGCCTTGGATGAGAGTGTTAGCAGTTACCAGCCGAATGGTAGGAGTGACAAAGGATGGTTTTGTCTGACCGTTTCAGATGACACTGAGTGTTGGTATGATGGCAAAACGGATGTTGTTCATATCCCAGTGGTGCAGGTACATATTTTTACGTTGTGGCGGAGACTAACTATAATAAACCAACATTACCTAAAGTTTTTCTTTGTATGACAATCTTCAGTATTACATCATACATTAAATGAATCCGAGGACCTGAAAACTCGAACAAACCGACAACCAGAAAGTAAGTACATCCACAGGAATAGTGGATCTGAAAAATTAGATTAGGGCTACAATTACATGCGTTTAAATCCCTCTTTGGTAGAACAGGGAGATCATTGCGTGTGGACTACATATTGGTAACACTGTATTGTAACACAGCTTACGTGTACTATTACGTAATACATGCCGATGTCTGGTTTTCTCCCTTTTCCGAAGGCGAGAGGCTGAATTGCTTGAAAGCACCTTGTTGCTCTATTCAACCATTTGGGTTTTCATATTTGTTTTTAATTTCCTCTCGTCTGTGAAAACGCTGGTTTCTGCAATTTATGTACTTAGTTCTAATTTAATCTAAATTTCGCATTTTGTAATTCTGAAGTTTGCTATTTTCGCTGTAAATTTTGGTGGTCACATATTCTGTTTATTTACAATTTCCTCTACTTTGTACAGAGCCTGATAGACAATGTGTATACATGTTTTATCGTAGTGTTCATAAATTGTGTTAGGTACTTAAATTTATGTGTTTACTATCTTTTATCAAGGCGCTGCGATTGTTCTGTATGCTCAGTAAGTGGTGTACTTAATGCGGGGAGGTCTGGGAATATTTTGGAGGAGTTTTGAGTCATGGTTCTTTTGGGATAGATACATTTCTGTTTAGGTTTTCTTGTGATAACAGGTGTGTTGGTTGTGGAGTCCTCAATGTCTGGTCTATTTTGGAGGCTCCTAGATTTATAAGACGGGTTTGTAAGGGTGCTATATTTGGTGTGTTGTAGACTTCATCGTCTGCGGTCCTATTGTGGAGTCTCACGAAGCTAGGAAGTAACCTTTTCTCTGTGGTCTATAGTTTTTCCGCTATTGTCTTTGTTATGCCTGCCAGTACTAGAGTCTCAAATCGATGACAGGCCTCATAGAGGCGTTTTAGTTGTGCGCTGAGCTTCTAATACTGCTTCCGTGGAATCTGGCCTATACTTGGATTAATTCCTCTCTCTTTCTGACTTTATTTAGAGTCTACTGTCTGGATGTTTTCCAATTACGGTTTTTATCTTATTGGAGGTCTAGGTAATTGCATTTTCTGTTAGTTGTAGAGGCGATTGTCGTAATGTAGGCCGTATTCCTCTGATACCATGATTCTTTTTCTTGGTTAAGTGTCTGTATTGCAGCACAATCATTTGAGTTTATTTTGGATTTTGCTTGATTCTGTGTTTAGCCAACCACGTTAAAGAGCTTTGGCACGTCGGTTATATACAGAGTATATAGGCGCGGGGATATGAACATTTCTGATTTAGTCGTGCTTATGGTGCGAAATAGTCGGACGTTTTGTTTTCCATATGCATTCTGCACTGTCTTACCATTATTTGTTCTTTTATGCTTGTTATTAACCTGGCTAAGATTTCCATGTGTGGCATTTTATGGAGTAGGCTGTGTTGTATTTTACAATCGACTTGTTCTGCTTCTACAAATATGGCTAGTATACAGCTGCCGCCACGGAAGGCAGTTGTCTTATCTGTTGAGAGCTTGAGAAACGAGTCATTTGTGGTTTTCCGTAAATCCTACCTGTATCCCAGGTATTAGTTGACGGTTTTCGTTGTTTATCTTTAGACGGTCTGTTATCATCCACCCGAATGTTTTGACGACCGCATTTAGCAAGGATATTGACCTATAAGTTTGCGGGTGAGATCTGGGCTTTTCTGGTATTCGTATCACTTTTACTTTGCATCTTTTCCATGTTTCCAGCGTCACTTCTGCTAGTAGACGGCAGTTGCATATCGTAAGGACGACGGGTACTTCGAATGGTGGAAGCGCCTAACTCGATTTCCTCCTGGTGCTTTTTTCCTGCCATGATTGCTTCTTCTGTTCCATTATCGGTTATTTGTGTGTTAAGTTCATTGTCTTTCTGAATGACTGTTCCTAACTTGTGTAGGAAGTGTCAGGTTTCATTCTGTTTCTTGGCGATACTTTAATTAACTCAGCGTCTTGGGGGAAAGCGTGCGTAGTCTCTATTGTTGGTAATCTCTCGACTGTCGCTACTTTCCTGTTTACTTCTTCCAGGTCTGCTCTTTCGGTAAGTTTCAGGGGTATCATTAGTTCGTGTTTCTGCATGTCGCCTGATGTATACTTTCTGATAGGTCTGATGACTGACCTGACTGACGGTGGTCGTGGTGGGGCTACTGTTGTGGTAAATATTGATGGTAAGTGATCGCTTATGATTGAGTTTCCAAGTTCATGACTTGCTACTGTATTATTTATATCATGTTCTATGTTCTTTTTCCTTTCCATATCCTCTATGTTTTATGTGACTGTTGCACCGTGGTAGGTGGTAGATATCGGCTTATGTCCAAGTCTCCGCTACTCTCGTAATGCGTGTTTTGTGGTGACGTAGCGTGTGATTTAATATGGTCTTTTTGCTTTTGAGGTCATTTGAATTTATTAACATGAATTTTATCTAAGCTCTTTCTTCCTCGTCAATTTCGTCTTTCGTCGTTTGTTACTGTGCTGGCTGAGCGGTACTGTCGTAATACGCACACTATTTCCTGCCTGCGTGACTCTGACCTTTCTGCAGAATAGTCTTTAGCAGGCTACGCCTATTGCCTCTGCAATATTTTCCTATCTGCCTTGTAGGAGTGTTCAGATCACTGATTTTATGGGTCTTGCCACATGGTCTTTGAATGTAGCCTCCTCCATTAGTGCTAGGCCTTGTCTGTTCGGGATTCGAAAGAGCGCACGCCTCTCTCTCCCTGCTTAAGCGGAACGTTTCTTGCACTTGTCAAAGCGCTCTACGTGAATTCCAGCACAGTTGCTGCAATTTCTCTGCTATGTTCGTCCTGCCGAACCTCAGTGGACTTTTCACTGTACCATGCGCAGTTCTGGTCTTGGGCGTTCTCCAATTTTAGAGACTTTCAGCACTGGATTGCTTGTGATTTGGGGGCATCCCGACGTTTCTGTTTATCAATGCAGTGTAATTATCTTCGATTGGCAATTGTTCTTTTATTATGTACATAACATCCGTATGAAATTCTTAGTTACGCGGTAGCTCTGAACCATTTCAGTCGTGTGCCGATATTTGCATTACAGATATTTGTTCCCAGAAACGATGTCTTTTTTCAAAATTTGTTTGGTTCAAAAATGGTTCAAATGGCTCTGAGCACTATGGGACTTAACATCTGTGGTCATCAGTCCCCTAGAACTTAGAGCTACTTAAACCACTTAGAACCACTTAAACCACTAACCTAAGGACATCACACACATCCATGCCCGAGGCAGGATTCGAACCTGCGACCGTAGCAGTCGGGCGGTTCCGGACTGAGCGCCTAGAACCGCGAGACCACCGCGGCCGGCAAAATTTGTTTGGTAGTGCTGACTGATTACAAGGGCAGGTGTTGCAACGATCAGTACTAAGTATTAGCGTCCAGGAAATTCAGTGATGCTTTTTGGGAATAACCTGATAGGCAGTATCTTCCTCTGAATCTTAAGTAATTGTCAAGCGTCAGTCTGTGTCGTGGATGAGTACGGAATGATACAGAATAACAGAAACGGGGATGATAAAACCTGGTTCCCCTCGAATTCCACCACTCTCATCTTTAAGTTCAACATCGTCATCAACCAGACGGATCACAACCAACAGTGTCACATCATCTCACTAATCTTTCACCGTTAGGATACCAGCAGTCTGTCTCACAGGCCAGCAAAACGTTTATTATTATCGTTTGGAATTACCTCTTAATACCGTAACGGTTAAGCCAGTTCCGTGATTTTTACTGGGTAAGCAACATACTGTCACTTCCAAATTGTAGAGTGTCACTGGTTTGAACCGGTTACGAGGCGTGAAAGTCTATGTTCTAAGTGGTTTTTCCTGGAATGGAGAATTCCGTTCGCTTGTTCTCCCACCACGGAAGAGCACTGGGGAGACAAACATTACGTAAATACAGTGAATTACCGGAAAAGAAAATAAGTATGAAGGACTCCTCGACACAGAAGTTGCAAGCAGCTAATGTAGTAGTGGAGTTAATGAGAGCCTCTCTACAGGACAACAAGAAAAAAAACATTTGGTACTCAAATATTAGCATCAGTGAACGGCATAGTAAAGGATTTATCGTGACGAATACAATATTTATACAGATGATATGGACACTACTCTTAAGCCGCAGAGTACCGACATTATTAAGACGGTTACTGAAGTTCACTTTTCAGATATTCCTGCAACAAATAAATTGATTAAGTCGTGACAACACGAAGTCATCATATCTCTTTAGACGCAATATTATTACATGATACAAGGCTATAAAAATACGATGACAAGCTAGTTTATACTGAGACTTATGTTTATTTACAGAACACTAATAATTAAAATTATAGTAAAATATTTACATATGTAATGGTGAGATAATTTCGCAAAAACATGAATTCACCCGTCTCTTAATGAAACTTTATTCATTTAACAAAATATATAAGCGTAATAATGAAATGTGGTAATGTAATGCTACATGAAAAACGAACCCCTAAAATCAGAGGTTTTGTAATAAAACATGATGAAACAGAAATAAGGAAGTGAAGTATTTACGAACAGTTGGTCATGTCTGTCTGTAACAGCAAGATAGCATTTTGAAAAACTGTTCTTATTGTTCTCCCGACCGGCGACATCAGCGTTGTTCAATAAGCTTTTCGCTGTTATCTACTTGTCGCTTTACAGGCAAAAGAAAAAGGAAAATGCGAAATTCACAAGTGAGCCTTGGTGGCAATGAGTTATTCTGAATCGCATTTTTGCTAACGTCTTAACGACATGATTTACCACTGCATTCCTCCGACCTGTAAACATTTAAATTGTGAAACTGTATCGTGTATATGATTCCAATGAATGTTTCCGCGGAATACGCTTTTGTGACGTACTTCTAACCTAATTCGTCGTTTGAACCACTAGGCCGATGATTTAAACAGTTAATTTCCAATCGGAAGGGGTGGAGTTGGTACCATAACTGGCCATCCTGATTTAGATTGTCCATTTATTCGCTAAATAAGTTAAAGCGAATCATTGAATGGTTTCTTCAAAGAGACCACAGTTTATTTTCTTTGCTATCTTTACCTAGCTGGACTTCTACTACAACTTTATACATCTCGCCACCTATACCACGTTATCCTCCAATCTTTCTTCATCCTTCTCATGCGTCCTCCATACCTCTACGTTTGTGGCTTTGGAATGAAGTTAAAGCAGGTAATATATCACCTACAAATTTCACAAAGTATCAAGAGAACCCCTGGTATTAATGTTCCCGCCCAACACACGCCTTTACTTTATGCAGACAACAAAGGTCTTTAACAATCTATTCCAAGGACACACATTCAAAGATCTGCAGCTTTACGCCAAATGCTCTGCTCCCTTTCACAACCAAATTCTGACGATGAAAATTTCTTACACCATAGTGGCGCTCCATGTTGGAGTTCACAGAGTTAAAACAATACCCGAGCTCGAAAAACGAAATAGTAACATAGTACATATCTCCGCTCTAACGACTCTTTCTGTTCCAGTAATGCACCCTTAGTGGGTACCTGTGTGGTATTCTGCCACTAAATAGAATTTTAACACTTCAGAATAGCAGACACTCTTAACAGTTTAACAAAGAGATTTTGCGTCGTGTTTTAAAAGATATTGTAGGTATTCAAGTTGCATGACACCCTGAAAATACAGCCTAAGACAAAAAAACAACGCAGCACAAAGAAATTATTTGATTAGGACGGAAATCTGAAATCATAATCATTTGTTTGTTTGAACATGTACACACCCAACGAATACCATCCCATACGCATAAACCATTCGTGGTGCACCACGCCTTTTTTTCTTTCTTTTCTGAGTATGGAACTTCCAGGAATGTATTTCGCAACTGAAGTTGGCGGAAAAAATCAGTTAACTTTACAGTTGGTCAGTTCAAAACTTGAAATGGTTTATAAATTAAATAATGAACAGAAACTTATATCACGATCAGGCGAAAATGTATACTCTGTGGATTAACAATCTCCTAAAAACAGTTATTATCTTGTAAGTTGAGAATATTGGAATAAATGTTGCATTCCAAACAAATACATAATTAAGTGACCCAAGGCAGTCCGAATGCTGTGTAAGTCCTATGTTAGGTAATATAATCTGGTTGGTTGATAGCATTCATTTCTCGACCGTTTCGTGTAAACAGAAAATAAAGGAACATTTGACACTTACTCAAAATCGAAACAAGAACAGATAAAACTGCAGTCCCAACTAGCTCTGAAGTTTTTCCAGTTTCAACTGGCAGATCAAGGTTAAACGTCAACGCCTTCACCGAGTTTCACTAATCACAATTTTAGATGCTGGATGCAGATTGATTTACATGTTGGTTATTATAATAATAATAATCGAGAATAACTAAATAATTAATTAAAAGGAAATCTACTAAATGGAAAGTAAAATGAACCTAAATATTTCACACGCACACACACACCACTTTCTTAGTCTCTATAATGAAAATTATTTTTTTGTCCGAAAATGCACACGATCTTATCGACTGCGTGAAAAAAATCACTTCGCTCCTTAGTTCATTCTGCTCTTTTTTACCTTTTTTATTGTTTGAAGTGAAGGTCGGTAGACTCGTGGCGTGTTGAAAAACGTTTAATTTTGTTTTCTATAATCTCATGGAAATTACCAAATGTCTTCTCGCCTCGCGAGAAAATTCAGAATAGTTTAATTTAATTTCGTGGGTATCACGTTGGCAACGTAAGAAAAATGTAGTAAAGCAAAATCTGTAACAATTATAAATTGGGGATTGATGATCGTTACTATGAAATGAAAACAGAAATGCCAAATTAAACAATTATTATCCAACGAAATAAGGTTTTTATACACGCATCTGACATCTCGTGCATTAAACTCACAGTTTTGGACATAACAAAGAATTTTTGCCGTATTACGGCCGAATACGTAGAAATTACAATAATCTTAGCCCGACTCTGGATCGAAAGAAAAAAGTATTCATAGTAAAGTCACATTAGTAATCGCAATTGGAGATAATAATGGCACAGTTAAACAAATTCCTAACAGGAATACAGTTTCAGTTCATTTGAACGAAATGGAAGAAAATAAGATTCTGATAGCGGAAGATGCTGTCGGAAAGGCGTGCGACTAAAGAAGAGAAAGAAAAAACGAGCGCGCATTCTTATACAGAACAAAATGCTACGCCGCTCTATTATCCTGGGCGTACATATTCGCTGACTTGCAGTGCAGTTCATTGACTCAGTGGTTAAATTACATCTTTAACTCTTGATATTTCGATAGGAAAGGAAAATAGTATGTTATTACGTCGCGGGCAGGGTACAATATTACATGATAGAGAGTAACCGCCAGAAACACATTATTCCTGACTATATATAAACAGGGTGTTCATTTTAACTGAAGACACTGAAATATCACGAAAACTACACACTGGATCAAAAAAGATACAATTCCTATTTGTCTCTGAGGAGACATCCAACGATATCACTCTCGACCTGCCTCCCTCCCCGTACGCAGTTGGCGGATGGCAGCTTTGAAATATTCGATGGGAACCGCCTTTTTTATTACTAATTACGATTCCACGGAACAATCTAAATACGTTTTGTCTGAATCATTTTCTTCGTTTTGCCGCAGATGGGGCTGTAATCGCAGAAAAATAATTGGTACACAATCGTAAATTTCTATTTACGTAATTTACCACTGTGTATCCATTTCTATTTCTCCCATTACAGCGCCATTTTTCGTAATTTACGACGTGCTACTCAATGGCCCTTGAATGTCCAATGGCCCGTGGAACCCACCTCAATGCTGAGATGGTAGGACAGGCCAGTATTTCATAACTTCTAATTGGAAACCCCATTCGCAAGGTTGTATTCCTCCGACAGGGGACTACTCGAACAGGGGACTACTCGACATCCCACAGTGGTCGTGGCTCGAGGCTAACGCTACTCTTCTTTTTCAGTTAGAGTAAGTGTTCAACCGACATCTTCAGTACACTTAAAGATCTGCCTTTCAAATCACCGTACACAGGACAAAAGCATACCTGCGGAAATGACAGCATAGTCGTTTCTGATGCGATCGACCATGTCTTCACGGCCTGTTGACACTTGCTGGTACACCTCATCTTTTAAATACTCCCACAGAAAGAAATCCGATGACGTCAAAACCGGCGACCTAGCGAAGCAGTTAACAGGGCCACCTCTGCCGATTCGCCGACCAATGTAAACACGGTCTAATATCTTCTCTGCTTCAATTGCGTAATGGGTTGGGCAACCGTCACGCTGAAACCATGTACGTTGTCGAACGTTCAGGGCAATATACTGCAGTAGTACTGGTAGTTCCTGTTCCAAAAACGTTCGATATTTGCATACGTTCAGCGTGCCGTCGATAATATACGGACCCATGAGTGTTCCCCACGATAGCACACCATACGTTAACCGACCAAAGACGTTGATGGTCACGTTGCCGTAACCAGTGGGGATTGTCTAAACTCCAGTAACGCTTGTTATGCAGGTTAACTCTCCCATGGTATGTGAATGTGGACTCATCGGAAAAGAATGTGGGGCTCTTCTGCGTTTGGTGATGTGCCCATCCATAAAACAATACCCGATTATGGAAATCGGGCCTTGAAGTTCTTGACGCAATGACACGTCGTATGGGTGATACTTATAACGATGCAGTATTGTAACAATATTACCTACAGACATACCGGAATCGCGGTATAATTGCCGGGCGCTTATCCTTGATTGTGGTGCACTGCTGCTAGTACAGTTTCATTAGCTCCTCCAGTATCACGTTTGCTTCGTATCTTTTTGCCGGTCTGTACGTTTCCATCACTCATAGAGGTGTTCACAACCTTGTAAGAAAACGAACGAGAACGAGCTTTCTCTGGAAAACGCTCGGCATACAAGGCAACAGCAGGCTCAACATTGCTCCTACACTCTCCATCAATCAGGATCATTTCATTATTTCCTTCTGTGATTGTAACATTCCAAAACGTCGTCGCCGACTCACGTTGAACAGGAGAGAGTCAAGTGAGACCTCCCTAGCGACAAACAAGACTCTGGTAATGAGATGCGTCTTTGAGGGCATATCAGTCTCCAAATAACTGACAGCGATATAAAACTCCCGTATATGTTTCACTCTGGAATTCATCTGGCCAACCCCGATAGGAGGAGATAAACTGACTGGCCGGAGACAGGTAAACAATCGAGACGCGACGATGGCTCACATACCACTTATCAGTTTGATCTGGGCCATTTAACATGTGGTATGTCGTAAACGTCTGCCATTTTTTCTTGACGTGGCCCACAACGTTGTCATATGGTCGGAAGCCTTCGATGACCACGTCTTGTGGCACTTCGAAAGGGAGCTCAAACACCGGAATTGTTGGAATTCCCAGACCAACGGAATCTACCGTCACGTCCCCAATATGCCCGTCAGAATGTTTAAACTGTAGTCCGTGTGCATATTGTCGAACTACGCAGTACATGCCTCCTCTGTCGTCATTTTAATGCACACTTTGCTGCCAATGATGGAGAAGTGAATACTTCTGGTTGGTGGTTTTAAGCGTAGCTATTTGCGAATGAATTGTTCGATTTCATAAGCGCGTACTCACGGATGTCCGGCTTGGAATGTAACTTGAAGTAAAGCTCGGTGGTAAGTGTGAGCCACGGGGTACAATATCAATGGACGCTACACAACACAAATACCGCGACGCGACCACGGCCGAAAGCCGACTGCCTTGACCGTCTGGACTTTCTTCGCATCCGACTCAAATCCTCAAGTGCTGCTCACCACTGATGTCGTGGCCTCCCTCATTTTCCCCTTCGGTTACATCCTAACTGTATTTCAGCAAGGGGCGGACGACAGTATGCATCCCCATTGATGTAGTCGTATACCCGCCGAGGTGAAATTTTACAATTATATGTGTGATGACTCCTCTTTCAGTCATATGTTATTACAACAGCTGCTTTCTTTCATTCCCTCGCCGAGATGCTTATTTCAAATTTGCAGACGAAACTCTAGTATAGTCCATTTGACTTCCACGTTTTTACATTTAAAAGCAGCTTAAAACCATGTTTTGAGTCAGGGAACAAAAGAAAATTTCTAGATTAGCAATTCCTATTTGCGGAAATGAAAGTCTTGGGGGTGATCATTATTGACAATTGAAGGCTTAGCTGGTTACCGGGACCGTAAAACGCATAAGTATATTCAAAAGAAGAAATATATCTTAAAAGGCAAGTCTCGCTTCATTGAACAGAGACAATCGCGTACAACCCATCGCTGCCTCCAAGCTTCCCTGTTAGAGTGCTTTTTCTTTTTTTTCCAAATGGAAATTGTTCATTCTTCCGTGTTCGTAGAGCCGCTGATAAGTGACTGAGATGCGGATCAATGTAAAACAGTCTTCCGACTGATGATTAGATGGCTCTGAGCACTATGGGACTTAACTTCTGAGGTCATCAGTCCACTAGAGCTTAGAACTACTTAAACCTAACTAACCTAAGGACATCACACACATCCATGCCGAGGCAGGATTCGAACCTGCGACCGTAGCGGTCGCGCGGTTCCAGACTTTAGCCTAGAACCGCTCGGCCACTCCGGCCGGCGTCTGATGATAGTAAAACGTTTTCCCTCCTGCGAGTGAAACACCAATAGACTATGCCTTACAAAAATCTCTGCCGTGAGTCTTGCAGTATCATTCAGCATTCAACAGCCACACAGTTTGAAGCATCTGGGCGGTAGAAACAAATTAGGAGCCGAGAAGTATGGTGTTGCTATCTTATCACAAGTAGACATGTTGACGACCGTGGTTGTGGAATTGTGAGGTTTATAATTTAAATAACCACTAGCCACAAGTATTGTTTTTAATCGTTCATTTAAATCAAATCATTACCAGTTTCGTATTTATTACAAATACATCTTCAAACGACTCTTACAGGCCTCCTCGGTTTCATGCTGTGGCCCCGTTTTGTAGTGAATGTTCAAATGTGTGAGAAATCTTCTGAGACTTAACTGCTAAGGTCATCAGTCCCTAAGCTTACACACTACTTAACCTAAAGTATCCTAAGGACAAGCACACACAGCCATGCCCGATGGACGACTCGAACCTCCGTTTTGTACTCCTTACAAGTTTTGTGCAGTGCGACGAATTCATCGGGCGTTGTGTTTTTTATTATAAAATCAACACATCTTTGCAAGAGTACAACGTGAGATCTGTTCAGTTCTCTAGAAACTGGTTTAACACACAACATTCTATTTTTATGGCAGTTACAAAACGTGGTCCTGCTTCTAATGACTATCGGAAACAGATTGTCTGGCGCTTCACAGCACGCTAGCTAATCATGCAGCATTGGCTCGTCAATTATTTATCCCAAACTTACGTTAGATACGAAAAAAACTAAATTTATTTAGACGTTAAAACCTGGACTGCTAAACAGACACTATTGATAGTTCATTTTCTGCTCTATCGATATTGTCATAGCGCCTCTGTACGTCAGTGTCCGCTCCCGGTAGCTGAGTGGTCAGCGCAACAGACTGTCAATCCTAAGCGGCCGGGTTCGATTCCCGGCTGGGTAGATTTTCTCCGCTCAGGGACTGGGTGTTGTGTTGTTCTCATCATCATCATCATCATCATTTCATCCGCATCGACGCGCAAGTCGCCGAAGTCGCGTCAAATCGAAAGACTTGCCCCCGGCGAACGGTCTACCCGACGGGAGGCCGTAGTCACACGACATTTACATTTGTACATCAGTACTCCCGTTAACGTAACATTTAACTACCGCTGTCCTACGACGTTATTGAACCTGTTCGTTGCAACATGCTTAAAGGTGCCACGTAATGCCTAATAAACTATTAACTGCAAGATGCCATCTGGCGAACGCCGTGCAGGAGATCGTGCGTACTTGGGGGTGGGAGACACTGGAACATGCACCGTATTCAACCGAAATGGGATGAAGGAACCCCGTCGTAGCACGCGCTATAACACAAGAGGAGACGTCATCCTTGACATAGGGCGGTCCTTCCAATACATCGTAAGAGATGGATACAGTGCGGGGCTACAACGCTTTCCTCTATGTGGGGGAAGGTGATCGAGATGCGGGGTGATTATATTGAGAGTATGTAATACCGTAAATGTCTGTCAGTAACGTCTAGTATGAACTATAACCGTATTGCCACTACTTTTTATTCAACCGATGTACATCGCTATCCAAAATTAAACCAGCAAACGGAAATCTCCATCTAAATCTACGGGATTACTCTGCTATTCACAATCAAATGCCTGGCCGAGGGTTCAATGAACCACCTTCAAGCTGCTCTCTACCGTCCCACTCTCTAACGGCGCGCCGGGAAAACGAGCACTTAAATTTTTATGTGCGAACCCTGATTTTTCTTATTTTATCGTGATGATCATTTCTCCCTATGTAGGTGAGTGCCAACAGAATGTTTTCGCAATCGGAAGAGAAAACTGGTGATTGAAATTTCATGAGAAGATCCCGTCGCAACGGAAAACACCTGTGTTTTAATGATTGTCACTCCAATTCGCGTATCATGTCTGTGGCACTATCTCCCCTATTTCGCTATAATACAAAACGAGCTGCCCTTCTTTTTACTTTTTCGATGTCATCCGTCAGTCCCATCTGATGCGGATCCCACACCGCAGTGCAATACTCCCGAATAGGGCAGGCAAGCGTGGTGTAAGCAGTCTCTTTAGTAGACCTGTTGCACTTTCTAAGTGTTCTGCCAGTGAATCGCAGTCTTTGGTTGGTTCTACCCACAACATTATCTATGTGATCGTTCCAATTTAGGGTATTTGTAATTGTAATCCCTAAGTATTTAGTTGAATTTGCAGCCTTCATATTTGTGTGATTTATCGCGTAATAGAAATTTAGCGGTTTCGTTTAGTACTCATGTGAATAACTTCACACTTTTCTTTATTCAGTGTCAACTGCCACTTTTCGCACCACACAGATATCGTATCTAAATCATTTTGCAATTCGTTTTGGTCATCTAATGACTTCACAGGACGGTAAATGACAGCATCATCTGCAAACTATCTGAGACGGTTACTGAGATAGTCTCCTATGTCGTTAATATAGATCAGGAACAATAAAGGGCCTATAACACTTCCTTGGGGGACGCCGGATATCACTTCTGTTTTACTCGATGACTTTCCGTCTATTTCTACGAACTGGGACCTCTCTGACAAGAGATCACGAATCCAGTCGCACAACTGAGGCGTATATTCCATAGGCACGCAATTTGGTTAGAAGACACTTGTGAGGAACGGTGTCGAAAGTCTTCTGGAAATCTAAAAATATGGAATCAATTTGACATCCTCTGTCGATAGCACTCATTACTTCATGAGTATGTTTCGCAAGAACGATATTTGCTGAAACCGTGCTGAGTACGTGTCAATAAATCGTTTTCCTCGAGGTACTTCATAATATTCGAATACAGTACATGTTCCAAAACCCTACTGAAAATCGACGGTTATGATATGGGCTGAAAATTCAACGGATTACTCCTACTTCCCTTTTTGGGTATTGGTGTGATTTGAGCAATTTTCCAGTCGTTAGGTACGGATCTTTCTGTGAGCGAGCGGTTGTATAAATGCTAAATATGGAGCTATTGTATCAGCATACTCTGAGAGGAACCTGACTGGTACACAGTCAGGACCGGAAGCATTGCTTTTATTAGGTGATTCAAGCTGCTTTGCGACACCGAGGATATCTATTTCTATGTTTCTCATCTTGGCAGTTGTTCTTGATTTGAATTCAGGAATATTTACTTCGTCTTCTTTGGTGAAGGAGTTTCGGAAAATCGTGTTTATTAACTAACTCTGCTTTAGTGGCACTGTCATCAGTGACTTCACAGTTGTTATCGCGCAGTGAAGGTATTGATTGCGTCTTGCTACTGGTTTGCTTTATGGATGACCAGAACCTCTTTGAGTTTTCTGCCAGATTTTGAGACAGAGTTTCGTTGTGGAAGTTATTGAAACCATCTCGCATTGAGGTACGCACTATAATTCGAGCTACTGCAAAACTCTGCCAGTCTTGGGGATTTTGCGTTCTTTTAAATTTGGCATGCTTTTTTCGCTGCTCCTGCAACAGCGATCTGGCCCGTTTTGTGTACCATGTGGGATTAATACCATCACTTATTAATTCATTTGGTTTATATCTCTCAGTTGCTGTCGATACTATCTCATTGAAATCATTCCACAACTTTTCTACGCTTACATGATCAAATCGGAAGGAGTGCAGACTGTCTCTAAAAAGGCGTTAAGAGAATTTTTATCTGCTTTTTTAAATAGATATACTTCGCGTTTGTTTTTGATGGTTGTAGGAGTTACGGTATTCATCTTAGCAGCTAATGCCTTGTGGTCGCTAATCCCTGTATTCGTCACAATACTCCCTATTTGTCCTGGATTATTTGTTGCTAAGAGGTCAATATGCCTTTGCAACCATTTACGCTTCGAGTGGACTCATGAACTAGTTGTTCAAAATAATTTTCTGAGAAAGCGTTCAGTACAATTTCGGATGACGTTTTATATCTGCCGCCGGCTTTAAACGTGTCATTTTTTCAGCATATCGAGGGTAGATTGAAGTCGCCACCGACCATAATTGTATGAGTGGGGTACCTATTTGAAATGAGGCTCAAGTTTTCTTTGAACTCTTTAGCAACTATATCTTCTGAGTCGGGGGGCCGCTAAAACGACCCAATTAATAGTTTACTTCGATTGTCAAGTATAACCTCTACTCATACTATTTCGCAGGAGCTATCTACTTCAATTTCACTACATGGCAAACTACTTCAGACGTCAATAAATACTCCACCACCAATTTATTTAATCTGTCCTTTCCGAACACTGTTAGATCGTTAGAAAAAATTTATGTTGAAATTACTGTGTTTTACCTGCCCCCTTTTAGACGGACGCCCTTTCTGTGGTTCCCTGAGGCCATCTAATCTAAAACAACCGCCCAGTCCCTTCCACACAGCCCCCGCTACCCGTGTAGCCGCTTCCTGTGTGTAGTGGACTCCTGACGTATTAAGCGGAACCCGAAAACCCACCACCCGATAGCGCACGTCAGGGAAACTGCAGCCTACACGATCACTTAACCGCCTGAGCCTCTGCTTCTGACCCTCCACTCGGCTCTGCACCAAACGACCATAGTCAATTCTATCGACGATGATGCAGATGGTAAGCTCCGCCTTAATTTCGCAAGCAAGACTGGCAATCTTTACCATTTCCGTTAGCCGCCCAAAACCAGAGATAATCCCTTCTAAGCCAAAGCGACATACGTCATTGGTACTGACATGAGCCACCATCTGCAGTTGGCTGCACCCTGTACTCTTCATGGCATCCGGAAGCAGCCTTTCCACATCTGGAATGAATCCCTCCAGTGCACAGTGGCTTCCTTCCCCTCCTTTGCAGCCATGTTCCTAATGGGTCCCATTACGCACCTAACGTTGGAGCTCCAACTACCAGCAAACCCACCCTCTGTGAACACCCAGACCTGGTCGTCCGAGAATCTTCCTCTGGAACAGGATGGACGACTGCATCCGGCTCAGAGACATCGTCAGCCACAGATAACGCCCGAAACCTGTCCGTCAAACGAACCGGGGAGGCCCTACGATCGGCCCCTCTGAGAGTTTTTCGCTGCCTGCCGGACTTTGGAATGATCTCCCACTCGACCACAGACAACAAACGAACGGTATACTTCCCTTCTTAGCAGCAGGAACACAAGGTGCTCTGTCACTGACGGTCTATCCGAAATTGCACAAGGCTGCGTTTATTTTGCAACAAAACAATGTAAACAGGTGATAGTAAAGTAGAAACAATGTAAAGAATACACAATGCAAACAACTGCAACATTCATTTCTGTAGATAAAAATTTTCTTCGTTTTTTCCAACGCACGCACATTTCGACAACTGGTTGATGTGCTCAGTATGGGATGTGACCACCTCTGGCACCAGTAGAGACCTAACAACGACGGGGCAAGCTGTGAATGATGTTATCAATCTCATGTTAAGCAATAATTCCCATTCTTCCTGCAGAGCTGCTCGCAAGTCTTGGAGAGTGGTTGTGAATGCTGACGTGCCGCAGCGCGCCTCCCTATGGCATCCCAGATGTGCTCCATGGAATTCAAATCGGGAGAGCGAGCAGACCACGACGTACGTGCAATACCTTCCATTTCCAAGGAAACACCAACCACTCGCGGTTCCGAACATTAGCCGGAGCAAGAGGGGTAGCCCAGCGTGTAGTCCAGGCCGACCGCGTGGCTGGGAATTCCATGATGACGCTGTATCGAGGACTGTGCTTTGTGTCGATGAAGCAGATTTCTATGCCGGGAGTGCCAAAGGTGGCTGACTTTGTGAAATCATAATGGTAGACATTTCACAGTTCATGTAGAAATTAATAATAGCTACAGGAATCATTGTTGTTGTTGTTGTGGTCTTCAGTCCTGAGACTGGTTTGATGCAGCTCTCCATGCTACTCTATCCTGTGCAAGCGTCTTCATCTCCCAGTACCTACTGCAACCTACATCCTTCTGAATCTGCTTGGTGTATTCATCTCCTGGTCTCCCTCTACGATTTTTACCCTCCACGCTGCCCTCCAATACTAAATTGGTGATCCCTTGATGCCTCATAACATGTCCTACCAACCGATCCCTTCTTCTACTCAAGTTGTGCCACAAACTTCTCTTCTCCCCAATCCTATTCAACACCTCCTCATTAGTTATGTGATCTACCTATCTAATCTTCAGCATTCTTCTGTAGCACCATATTTCGAAAGCTTCTATTCTCTTCTTGTCTAAACTATTTATCGTCCATGTTTCACTTCCATACATGGCTATACTCCATACAAATACTTTCAGAAACGACTTCCTAACACTTAAATCAATACTCATGATACCTTAAAAAGAAACATGTACATTACCATTATTTGCACGACGATTCTGATGGTGGAATCAGATTTTCAATATCTTTATTAGTTCAAAGTTTCGTATCTGACTGTTAATTATACAAGTAACACCAAACAACGAAGATCCAAAATCTAAAAGATTCTTCCGATTTTGTCAATCGACGTGTCTTTAGAAAGCCATTAGTGTAAACCTAAATTGGTATGAATTACAGGATGTAACTTGAATAGTACATGAGTTATTGGAAGTCAATGTGGCCGATTACTATTGATCACCTCAGGCCATAAGTACTCCACAGTTACACGGAAAAAAACGGTAGCAGCGTGCTTATAAATATATTTGTGTATGTCTTTGTTTATATCTGATGTGTACTATTCATGAAGAAATTGGTCAAATATTTACTTTGTTTTAGAAAGCACAGAGGCATTAGGCTACCGGCGTACTTTTGTTTCTATTCCTTTGATATATGTTTATATAATCTGTTAATGTATTTAATAAAGTGTGTTAGAGCATGTTTATGGTCCAGCCGTATGAATATTTCTTTAATTTCAAGTTATTTAAATGTAAATCTGGTAATTCGTATGTGTTTCAATATGTTTGTGAGTGTGCGTTGGCTTGCAGACATGGCGGCAGCGCTCTAGCCAATCACAGCGCTCGTTACTATGGTAGGCGACTACTGAAATCAATGGTGAGACTGGGTGGAAGTGGGGGAGGAGGACTGGGTGCGCTGGACGGGAAGGCGCGACGGACGGTCGCAGGAAATACTTGGAAGAGTGCTGAGCAGTTTGTGCGTGGTCGCGACTGATGGAAGTAGTTCATAATGCCGGCTGGTGCACCTGTGAGATTTCCGTGGCTTCTGCAGTGAAGACGAAGTATGCGTTTAGAAGTGAATGTCACGCGAGCTATGTTGTTGCTCATAACTAATTACGTGATGTAGGAATCTATTGTTTCCCTGTTATTCAACTTTTATTTAATTGCTGGACCATCGACACCAATAAGTGTTTTTCAGTAATTAATGGCATTCTTAAACGTACTTCTTCTATCGTACTCATCATTCAAAGTCGTTAAAATAGTACCTGCAGATTTTATTTAATTACAATTTTTCATTTATAAATTTCTGTGTTACATTCAAAATCCGCAATTGTCTAGTGATAGGAACCTTCGACCATTCGATTCATGTGTATATTCGTATTTTATACTGTAGACTCAGCAATATTTGGTTTGTAATGCGGCAAGTACGTATCCCAGCCCCTAGACAACGAAATCAGCCAAAACTTTTAATATTTCAACTCTGAGTCTGAAATGACTCTGAGCACTATGGGACTTAACATCTATGGTCATCAGTCCCCTAGAACTTAGAACTACTTAAACCTAACTAACCTAAGGACATCACACAACACCCAGCCATCACGAGGCAGAGAAAATCCCTGACCCCGCCGGGAATCGAACCCGGGAACCCGGGCGTGGGAAGCAAGAACGCTACCGCACGACCACGAGATGCGGGCGGGACTTAACATCGGAAGTCATCAGTCCCCTAGAACTTAGAACAACTTAAACCTAACTAACGTAAGGGCATCACACACATCCAAGCCCGAGGCAGGATTCGAACCTGCGGCCGTAGCAGTCACGCGGTTCCGGACTGAAGCGCCTAGGAACCGCTCGGTCACCGCAGCCGGCAGCTCTGAGTCTGAGGGTGCGTAGTTGAGGGCCACATTTTTTTATTTGAAAGTCCACAAAATCGATATAATTAATCTGTAGCAATATATCAGTCCACGCGGCCACAGATACCAAAAATCAGTGAGCATTTGAGGTTAGATGAGGTTTTGTCGAATCTGAAGTAGCTGCACAGGAAATATTTCGAGTTCTTTTCCACCTTGATGTAACAGGAAGTCCAGAAAACATGAAGGTTCCATCAGGGATGAGACAGAAACCTGTTGTTGCTCTTCAGGTTTATCGACCGTCGTAACGAGGCCGGCCGCGTAAGCAACCAGGGTCTGCACTGCGCGGTCGACCAGAATGATTGTCACCAGAACTGGTGCGACAAGATTCTGGGGCCGGCGAGGGCTCCGCGTGAATCAGCGCAGTCTGGCCGGGCTGCGGCCTGCTCGCAAGGTCGCAGTACTCGTATGTCTCGTTTCTGCCAGACTGAATTCGGCTGTCACAGCGGCAGCGACAGGTGCCCACGAACGCTGCTCGTACTCGACACACGGCTGCAAATGTGAGCCAGCCCAGTAAGAAACCGCTTTCAGTCTAACAGCCGAGATCTCGCAAGCTTATCAGCTGGCAGCTTTCTGCATCCTCTTATGTAAACTCTGATCAGTTTCCTTGCTTCCGCTTCAATTCAAAGTTAGCCATTCGGCCTTTAGACACTGAAGCACAACAGTACGATTAAAATTATTTATTTATTGTTTATTTAGCCTGACCAGATTAGCGGCTTAAGGCCCTCTCTTACTTCTGACCAGGAACGACACATACCAAACATATTACAAAACCTTCTCAGTAATAATAATAAAAATAATAATGATGGAGTGGGTAAAGGAAGAGCAGAAAGTTGAAATGATGATGACAGTGGCTGTTATGCGAGAACCAAATATAAATAGAGAACTCTGCTGACAGGGGGTAGGGGAACGCTGGGGGGGGGGGGAAGGGAGGGGGGGTAACGAGAATAAGCTGCATAGAGTGAAGCAGAGATGACTTTTGCTGCCATTTTAAGTGTGAAAGGAATTTGTTTTCTCTTATATTTTACGGAAGATTGTTCCACTGTCGGGATCATGACACAGAAAATGATTTAGACAACATGTCAGTATTGTGTGACGTTACAGAGGGAATTTTACTTTCTTGAGAACGAGTATTGCTGCTGTACTCTTCAGATAGGAAAGTAATAGTTGAGCATAACTAAGAGGAAGTGCCGTGATCGAAAAGACGGTAGAGTAAACTTTGAGTATCATAGTCTCTATGCTTATCGGCACGTATCCATTGTAACTGTTCGTAGGCTGGTGTGATATGAGCGAAAAAGTGTACGTCACAAACCTATAGTACATTAGCATTCATTGCCAGTTCCAGTCTACGTGATCTTTCGTGCGAAAGCCGTTGGAGAATGGCACCACCAAAGCCAAGTACGGGGAATATGTGAAATTACAGAAGGGACGATGGCATGTGCAAGTTTAACGACCCATCAACACTCACATCTTCAGGATGTACAAGGACGAGGAAAGAAATGGGCCGTAGCCTTGTCGAAGGCTGAAGTAATTTGTAGAATTTCGGAAAACTTTAATTGTGATTGCTAGACCGAGGTATAAAAATACGTTGTTCCTAAATATGCGACCAGTGTCTTAATTAGTAACCTGCCGCCGTCAATAAAGCTGCGTTCATCATAAGAATAAACCAGATGTAAACACGTATTCTTAGGCGTTAGCTGGAATCTCATTACGTTTCGTTTCACGTGAAGCTGAACTGTCTCGAGTACACTCAAGTACGATAATAAGGATAAGACGGTTTATGCTGTGCTTAAGCCGCACATCAATTCAGCGATAACACGAGATAACAGCTTTACCGGCTCATTTAACTTGGGAATCACTGACCAACCAGCTAGTCCAACTAACCAGAAGTGAGGTGAACAACTGCAGTTAAGCTGTAAAAGAGACGATCAGAGAAACAATACAGCTTCGAATGTCAATTTTTAAGCAGAATGAAATAATATATGGCAAAACTTCGGCAGTAAGCTTCTTAGGGGACCAGACGGAAAACATAACATGCTCTCTTTCTTAACTAATAAAGTACTGCAATTAAAAGTAAGAGTAATAAGAGTAAATTAAACACGGGTGGTTTCTCGTGTAAGCGATGTATCACGAAAAAATATATTGTAGGGATTTCACCGAGTAGTTAAATATGAATCCTCTGAAGGTAAGCTCGTCGCCTGGTAATGTCTGAGGTCCTTCCATTTCCGAATCCGAGGAATACATTCCAGAACTGGAACTGTCATCTGCTAAGTTGAAAACGAAGCGATCAACAACAGATGATGCTGATGTTTGGTTTTGGGGGGCGCTCAACTACGCGGTTATCAAATTTACAACCTTTTCTCAGACCGATCTCGCCACTTTCATGAATGATGATGAAATGATGACGACAACACAAACACCCAGTCATCTCGAGTCAGATGAAAGTCCCTGACCCCGCCGGGAGTCGAACCCGGGGCCCTTGCTCGGGAAGCGAGAACGCGACAGCGAGACCACGAGCTGCGGACTCAACAACAGCATCCACGAATTCATCCATGCTGCACATTTCCTCCTCTTCTTTCATGACATGCTGTTCAGCGCTCGGCAGTGACGTGTGACAGGGGTTCTATGATTAGTTCCAGTAAGACTGTTAGCTTACAAATATTGTTTCTCGCGACAAATCCCTTAACTTTCAGTTCTATTGTGTTCAGACTGTAGTGGCACGGTAGCAGCTGTAAAAATGCAGCATTGTACAGTGTGCTAGACGCCACGAAAATTAGTGTTTTCCGTGTTTGTGGTTCATGTGAGACCACATCTGTAGTGTATAACAATGTACGTAGTCCAAGTAGAGTATTTCATTTTTCGTTTTTGTCACAAATAATTAATTTGTATTGTTTTCTTATTTTAAATAATCTTTATTAACAATCTTTTATAAAATATCGATAGTTAAGAATTTATATTGGTAATGAAAACTATAATTTTGAGTTCGATATTTAATCAGACACAAGAAGTGCATTTTCCATTGAAAATGATTGGATGTGTGATAATTAGCAAATATCTCATGAATTTTATTTTTAAATGATGTGAGTATTCGGACTGAATGAAAAAAATATGTAAAAACCAAAAGAAAACAGAGACTGAAACCCGTGATCCACAGCCGAATATATTTCTCCTGCACTACCGATTACGCCATGCGTCTCAGTACTAAAACTGCCTAACTGTAGTAAACACAGTTGCGTGAGAAAACTCCAAAGCCGATTTTCTCTGTAAACTTGGGAGAAAAATTAAGAACAACTTCTTTCGCGCCACTTTAACGATGTTCCAGGCGCTTGTATTTCTACGGAGCAAGAAGCAGCGTCAACCATTTTTCCAGTACCTATTAACAGCGCAACAAAGCACATGGCGTTTACAGACTGCGACTGCATGATCTTTGAAAAAAAAATTCATACCTAAAGTAAAATTAAGAATAATTTTGATGGTTGTTAATACGACGGAATATCTTAAAGTTTCATTTACAGTAACACAGTAATAAGATAGCTAACACATAAATAGAACCTATTTCCGAGAGCGTAACACCACGTGTGTACGTCTGCTACGACTGCTGACTAGTCATTACGTTTGTTTGTTTACATTATATTTATTCGATTCTTACGATGATGCACGAAGTGTAGTCAGGACAAGAACTCTTCTTCGTGCCCTCTATGCGCTCTGTAAATGCGAGAGTACCTGGAGCCTCAGTGGCAATAGCCGGACGACCTCAGAAGATGTCTCCCTCAGATGGAGATGAAACGTTAGGTGGAAATTTTATACAACGACCACGGCCTCTCAGCCCGGAAGTTTCAATTGAAGACAACACCGGCCGTGAAAGCCTACATTGTATGATTCTTCTTTGTCAAATAAAAATATTCCGCTAAACTATCATTGTGAATCATCGTGACCCTTGTATTTTCAAGTTATGTAAGAAATACTGAAGTATAACTTGTCTTTAGGCTATCGTTTAGTCCCGCTAGCGCCACACACAGAAAAGAATAAACTGTATTTTCTGTGGATAGCCCACACCTGAAAATCTGAAATAAATTTGTGTCTACTGAGACAGTCGCTATTTTCTTTGATTTAACAAAAGCATTTGGTTGTGTGAACACGCAGTACTTTTGCATAAGTTGGAGCATTTTGGGATTACAGAAACACTTCAGCAACGACTTACTTCATATATGGAAATCAGGAAGCAGTAGTTTGTCCTCCAGTGTCAACAAACAGGGAAGATACCTGAATCTGACTGGTGCCATATAAAGTGGTGCGTGCCACAGTGTTCTCTTCTGCACTCGTTGCTTTTCTCGATATACGAGAGCCTGCTGGAAAGTAATGCCTCCGAATTTTTTATGTTAAAACTCTTAAATCTTTTCAAATAAAACAAATGTTATTAACATTCTACATCTTTATTCTTCATGTCTACGTATTTATTGCTCAACATAGCCATCTTGGCGATGAACACATTTCTCCAACCGACAGACCAAGTTGTTGACACTGTCAGTGTAAAACGTCTAACTTTGTCGATGGAGCCACAACGTCACCTCTTCTTACACCGCTTCATCATTGTCAAAGTGAAGTACTTCACGGTGTTCTTTAACTTTTGGAAGAAGATGAAAATCTGATAGCGACAAGTCGGGACTATATGGAGGAATATCGATGACTGTGAATCCAAAGCGTTGCAGAGGTCGCAGCACTTGTGTGTGATCTGGCACAGTAATGCTGAAAGAGAGGGTCATCCACGTGTGGACGAACTCTTCAAATTCGAAAATCGATTACAGCCTGCTGTTTCTCAGGCACCGACACAGTTAAATTACCCACTGACATGTAACACGCTACTAATCGAACCTCCCTAGCGGCAGAGTGCTACACGACATAAAGAATAAGGACGTAGAATGTTAATATCGTTTGTTTTATTTAAAAAGTTTGAAGAATTTGTATAAAAAATTCGGAAGCGTTACTTTTCAGTACGCCCTCGTACATCAATGATTTGCCATTAAACAGCCCCTATCGCCGGGGGTACAAGTCCTCCCTCGGGCAAGGGTGTGTCTGTGTGTGTGTGTGTGTGTGTGTGTGTGTGTGTGTGTGTGTGTGTGTGTGTGTGTGTTGCTCTTAGCATAAGTTAGTTTAAGCAGTGTGTAAGACTAGGGACCGATGACCTCAGCAATTTGCTCCCTTGGGAATTCACACACATTTGAACATTTTTTCCATGAAACATGACAGATGACTCAAATATTATTCTCTTTGCAGATGACGCAAGTGTTATTGTGAAAGATGGAATATATTGTAGATGATGTGGCTAAAATGATAGTCGGTAATATCAGCGTGTAGCCCTCAGGAAAGAGATTTACGCAAGAAAACACAACACATAGAGTATGACATGGTAAAAAGAGAAATTTTATTGTCCGAGATAGTCAAACTGTTTCATCATCATTAGGTTAAAAAAAATGTTCAAATGTGTGCGAAATCTTATGGGACTTAACTGCTAAGGTCATCAGTCTCTAAGCTTACACAGTACTTAACCTAAATTATCCTAAGGACAAACACACACACCCATGCCCGAAGGAGGACTAATCCACCAGGACCAGCCGCACTGTCCATGACTGCAGCGCCCTAGACCGCTCGGCTAATACCGCGCGGCTCATCATTAGGTTGTGGCATCTTTTGACTCCATAGCCGTCCACGCTTCTATGTCTTCTGCGTTCCTCTTCATTCTTTGGTACCCTCCTTGTGGCCTGCTGACATCATCCAGCCTCTGGAACCTTCTTCTGTCCGTCCCTCTCTTTTCCGGAACGAAACCTTCAATCGCCTCTACTAGAAGGAAATCTCTTCTTAGATTGTGGCCTATCCAGTTTAGTTTCCTGTTCTTCACCGTCAGCAGCATCCTCCGCTCTTCTCCAACTCTCCTCAGTACTTCTTCATTCCTGACTTTATCAGTCCAGCTGATCTTCCCCATTCTACGCCATATCCACATTTCACAAGTTTCAATTCTCTTCTCATCCTGCTTTCTCAAAGTCCACGTTTCTGCCCCATACAAGGCCATGCTCCATATCAAGCACTTAACCAGTCACTTCCTTAATTCCATGTTTAAACAACTAGTTAGGAGTCTTCTCTGCTTTTGAAATGCCTCTTTCGCCAGAGTCATTCTTACTTTGATATCTTGTTGGCAATGCATATCTTCTTTAATCCAACTTCCCAAATACTTGAATGCTCTTACCTGTTCTATGATTTCTGACCCCAACTTAATTTTCACCTTTCTTTTGTTTAGGCCTATGACCATGCTTTTGGTTTTCTTTTTATTACTTTTCATACGATACGCCGCACTGGCTTCATTCAGGTCATTTAGCATTTGAGTCAGCGTCTCTTGATTTTCTGCGAGGATCGCCATGTCATCTGCAAATCTTATATATGCAATTTTCCGCCCACTTATCTTGACGCCTCTTGTCCCATCCACACAGCTCTCCAGAACTTCCTCCAGATAGATGTAGAATAGGATCGGCGAGAGACAACAGCCCGTGTCTAACACCTCTCCCAACCTTGGTCTCTTAAGCGATCCTATTACCTATTCGTACCCGAACTTTCTGATTCAAGTACAGATTTGCGATCAATCTCCTCTCCTTCCACTTTATTCCCTTCTTTTTTAAGATATCTAACAGCTTACCCCACTGTACCCTATCAAAGACCTGTCTTTGAAGATAGCATACATTTCCTTGCCCTTTTCTATGTACCTTTCGCCGAAGGTTAGAAGTCCAGTGCCATCTCATGTTTCCTTTCCCCTTATGAAACCATATTCTTCTTCACCAAATTTTTCTTCCAGGGTTCCATATAGCCTCCTACTCAGAATTCGAAGAACTAGTTTTGCTGTCTGCGATATTAGGCTGATTGTCCTGTGGTCTTCACACTTTTTGGGATTATTAGTCTTTGGGATTGAAACTGTTATACTTACGAGAAAGTCTTGTGGCCGTTCCCCTTTGCCATAAATGTAGTTGCAAAGAGAGGTCAACTCATTTCCGCCTGTTTCTTTTAAACTCTTTAGGACTTCTGCCGAAATGTCATCTGCACCACACGCTTTGTTGAAGACGAGGTAAATATTCCTGAATTCCAATCAAGAACAACTGCCAAGATGAGAAACATAGAAGTAGATATCCTCGGTGTAACAAAGCAGCTTAAATCACTTAATAAAGTCAAGGCCTCCCATCCAGATTGTATACCAGTCAGGTTCCTCTCAGAGTATGCTGATACAATAGCTCCATATTTAGCAATTATATACAACCGCTCGCTCACAGAAAGATCCGTACCTAACGACTGAAAAACTGCTCAAGTCACATCAATACCCAAAAAGGGAAGTAGTAGTAATCTGCAGGCCCATATCACTAAAATCGATTTTTAGTAGGGTTTTGGAATATATACTGTATTCGAACATTATGAAGTACCTCTTAGATTTATTGACACACAGCACGGATTCAGAAAATATCTTTCTTGCGAAACACAACTAGCTCTTTATACCCATGAAGTAATGAGTGCTATCGATAGGGGATGTCAAATTCATTCCACAATTTTACATTTCAAGAAGGCTTTCGACACCGTTCCTCACAAGCGTCTTCTAACCAAACTGCGTGTCTATGGAATATCGCCTCAGTTGTGCGACTGGATTCGTGATTTCTGGTCAGAAAGGTCAAAGTTCGTAGTAATAGACGGAAAGTCATCGAGTAAAACAAGTAATATCCGGCGTTCCCCAAGGAATTGTTACAGGCCCCCCTATTGTTCCTGATCTATATTAACGACATAGGAGACAATCTGAGTAGCTGTCTTCGTTTGTTTGCAGATGATTCTGTCATTTACCGTCTTGTAAAGTCATCAGATGACCAAAACGAATTGCAAAATGATTTATATAAGATATCTGTATGGTGCGAAAAGTGACAATTGATCATGAACAAAGAAAAGTGTGAAGTTATTCACATGAATACTAAATGAAATCGCTAAATTTCTATTACGCGATAAGTCATACAAATCTGAAGGCTGTAAATTCAACTAAATACTTTGGGATTAAAATCACAAATAACCTAAATTGGAACGATCACATAGATAATATTGTTGGTATAGCACACCAAAAACTGCGACTCATTGGCAGAACACTTAAAAGGTGCAACAGATCTACTAAAGAGACTGCTTACACCACGCTTGTGCGCCCTATTCTGGAGTATTGCAGTGCGATGTGGGATCCGCATCAGGTGGGACTGACAGATGACATCGAAAAAGTACAAAGAAGGGCAGCTCGTTTTGTATTATCGTGAAATAGGGGAGATAGTGCCACAGACATGATACGTGAATTGGAGTGGCAATCATTAGAACAAAGGCGTTTTTCGTTGAGACGGGAATTTCTCATGAAATTTCAATCACCAGTTTTCTCTTCCGGTTGCGAAAACATTCTGTTGGTACCCACCTAGATACGGAAAATTGATGATCACGATAAAATAAGAGAAATCAGGGCTCGCACAGAAAAATTTGAGTACTCGTTTTGCCCGCGCGCTGTTCGAGAGTGGAACGGTAGAGTGACAGCTTGAAGGTGGTTCATTGAATCCTCTGCCGGGCACATTATTGTGAATAGCAGAGTAATCACGCAGATGTAGATGTTTTAAGTTCTCCCAATGCCTTATTTACCTCTGAACCTAAGATAAAATCTCCTTTTTCATCTTCATTTACTGATTCTTACTTCTCAATCTGCAAGTCGGTAGGTTCATGATCCGTTTCTTAGAGAGTTTCAATGTATTCTTTCCATCTATTCTGACCAACAGGTGGGTCACTTAAAAGTCTTTCCCTCCTATCTCCACATTTTTTTGTTTATCCTTCCTTGTAATACTATTTCCTTGGCTACTCGATACATCTTTTCGTACTTACACTCTTTCTCAGTTTCTGAGCAGATTACTCTCTTCCATTTTTCCCTGGCCTGATCAGTTACTCTTCTCAGCTCGTTGTTCAATCTTCTGTATTGCCATTTTCCTTCATCAGTTTGTGCGTTTTTCCACTTTCTCCTTTCTGCCATCTTCAAGATCATGTCATCGGCAACCCATTGTTTCCTTCTCCGCTTGCACTTCACCATACCAACAACAATTTTAATGGTTGCTTTCAGGGTGTCTCTGAACTGGTTCCACTGTTCATTTATGCCCTCTGTCTTTTCTCTAATTTTCCACTTGTCTCGGATCTCTTCAAGCTTTTTGGTTGTTCCTTCTTCCTTTAGAGTTTAGAGCATCCAAGTTAAATTTCTCTCTCACTTTACCTACCAGAATTCTTTTCAATCTAATCTGCACATGTGCTACAACCAAGTTGTGGTCATAGTTAATATCTGCTCCTTGATAAGCCTTGGTATTTCACATGCATGTCCGGAATCTACTCTGTATTTGTATGTAATCGATCTGGTAGCTGCTATTGTCTGTATTCGATGTCCATGTGTACCGCCTTCTCTTGTGGTGTTCAAAAAGCGTGTTTCCAACTACCAATAAGTTTTCCTTACAAAAGAAGACCATTCTCGCACCCCTTTCGTTCCTGTTGTCCAATCCAAACTTTCCAACCACATCTCCGTCTTTCCCTTCGCCAACCACCGTGCTCCAATCTCCCATTACTATGGTGCACGCCTTTTCCTTCTCTCTCTCCACCACTGATTCAATTCGGCTTAGCATTCTGCAATCTCATCGTTGCTGTGTTGACAGGTTGGCATGTAGACCTGTATCAGAACTACATCTTTGTTGTGAGCTTTCAACCTCAGCATCATCAATCTGCTGTTTATGTATTCCACCTTCATTAACATGGTTTTTACCTTCTTTACCGTGATAGCTACTCCATTCATAGCGTTTTTTTCCTCGCCTGAATAAAATAGTTTGTAGTCATCACTCTGTAACACACCATTGCCTTCCCATCTCACGTCGCACATTCCAAGATTATCTATTCTGTTGTGCTCCGTCTCTTTTTTCGCGTTTTCCAATTTGACAGATTTTAAGAGGGTGCGAACGTTCCATGTACCAATCCTTAGCTTTTCCTCTTTCCTTTTCTTTTTCTTTACACTTTCAATAAGTCTCGATGTACTCCCCTCCCGGAGATCCGGTTGAGGGAATGTTTGACCTCCAAAATCATTATTTTTACATAGAGTGCCATGTAAAGTGCGCCTTGGGAATAGGAATGTGATAGCTTCCCGTTGCTTTCCAGATAAACTGTCTGTGAAGTAGATCATTAAATTCATACGACCGACAAAGAGGACATGGCAAGTGCCACAACCCGATTTTACAGAAACTTCGCTCATCGGAAGGTGGGTCAAAATGAGCGAACACGTGTCTCTTCTTACCTTTGATACTCGACCGTTTCCGAGAAAACGAGAGTCAAAGTTTGTGAGCGAATTTATATGCCATTCCGCACGTAATTATGTCTGTCGACGCGCTGCCACAGTGGCTAGCGCCTCGTGTTCGGAACTCGATTATTACTTTCATTTCATTTTTTTTGTTTCTAATTTATCTACCCATGTCCGTAGAAGGTTGTTACACGAATGTTTCCTATGAAGCTGGGGACTGCAAGGGCATTATATTAATTGTAAAATTACAACTGGGTTTCACAATAAATGTCATACATTTATTATATAATATATTTGTGTGTGGTCCATTACTGTCTGCCGACTTTGGGAGTTAATTCGGAAATGATATGTTTCCCTTGTATTGTATTGAACTGGGGACCTAGAAACGACGGAGAGGCTTTGTGGTACATAACCTCACAACAGGCTACAGCAGTCCACTCACCCCACCGCCGCCCCACACCGAACCCAGGGTTATTGTACGGTTCGGCCCCCAATGGACATCCCCGGGAACTTCTCATACCACACGAGTGTAACCTCAATGTTTGCGTGATAGAGTAATTATGGTGTACGCGTACGTGGAGAAAGTGTTTGCGCGACAATCGCCGACATAATGTAACTGAGGTGGAATTAAGGGAACCGGCCGCATTCGCCGAGGCAGATTGAAAACCGACTTAAAAACCATCCACAGACTGCCGGCACACCGGACCTCGACCCTAACCCACGGGCGGATACCGTACCGGGGACCGGCACGCCTTCCTACTCGGGAAGCAGTGCGTTAGACCGATGCTGGCCGTAGTGCCAACGTGTCGACGTAAATAATTACTTTCTGAACGACATATAAAGTTCCTCATTCCCTCGACATTACAAAATTAGCTGGGCAGGTCAGATTCTATTGAATACAATACATGCAAAGATCAGCACATTCCTCAAACTGGGGAACTATCAAGAATGGGGTTCCACAAGGGTCAGTCTTGTGTCCTTTGTTGTTCTTATTATATACTAATGACTTGCCATTCTATATTCATGAAGAGGCAAAGTTAGTTCTCTTTGCTGATGATACAAGTATAGTAATCACACCTGACAAACAAGAATTAACTGATGAAATTGTCAATAATGTCTTTCAGAAAATTACTAAGTGGTTCCTTGTAAACGGACTCTCGCTGAATTTTGATAAGACACAGTACATACAGTTCCGTACAGTGAATGGTATGACGCCATTAATAAATATAGACCTTAATCAGAAGCATATAGCTAAGGTAGAATATTCCAAATTTTTAGGTATGTCCATTGATGAGAGATTAAATTGGAAGAAACACATTGATGATCTGCTGAAACGTTTGAGTTCAGCTACTTATGCAATAAGGGTCATTGCAAATTTTGGTGATAAACATCTTAGTAAATTAGCTTACTACGCCTATTTTCACTCATTGCTTTCATATGACATCATATTTTGGGGTAATTCACCACTCAGGAATAAAGTATTTATTGCACAGAAGCGTGTAATCAGAATAATAGCTGGAGTCCACCCAAGATCATCCTGCAGACATTTATTTAAGGATCTAGGGATATTCACAGTAGCTTCTCAGTATATATACTCTCTTATGAAATTTGTTATTAACAACCAAACCCAATTCAAAAGTAATAGAAGTGTGCATATAAAGATGGTGCTTTTCTTTAGCCTGTATTACCCTACGCTTTTGTTCTATCACTTCCTAAGGACTCGTTTCGTGCGCCGGATAACAGGAACGTTTGCGCTGGCATACTACGAAGTAATAATTATGTGACAAATGGGCGGAAACCTAAAAGTAAAATAAATAGCAACAAAAAGAACAATAAAAACAATTAATGAAACTACCAGGAAAAAATGTAGTAAAAATGATTAATCATAAGGTGCACAAAAATTATAACAATAAAAATTTAAGATTGTAGATATATACTAGTACTAATTAGCCTATCAGTCATCCAACAGATTTAACTTCATGACGTTTTTGTAAAATTGTAGGGAGTAACCGAGGTGTCGAAGGCATGTTCATGTTGCTTACACTTGTAACCTCCCTGCTCTATGTTTCTGAATGAAATTTAGCCTGAATTTACCTCCCACTCTATAAAAAGTCTACGTACTACCAAAACTGTGTACTAACAAACTCTTACTCAACTTAAATTCGTATTCAAACATTTGACTACACAGAATCTAATACGAACTGTAACTGGTCTCACTACAACTTCTCTTCTTATTAAATGCGCAACTGAAGTAAAACAATTATCAGGTCCTAATCAAAATTTCCACTTATCTCGCGTCTTGTCAACATTGTTGCAGATTTCTCGAAAGCGCAACAGCGAGCAGGCAACGGCTAGCTAGATTTACATTTCTAAATAAATATTCAAACTGTTGCATACCACATGCTGCAGTGTGGTAATGCATAATGCTAAACCTTTTTTAAAGAGTGAATGAGGAGATTAAATATTCCTATAAAATGACAATCCAAGACAACGATTTTAGAATGAAGTATGTATTCTAAAAGACAGAGTAAAATTTCGCGTGATATTCACATATAACATTCCTCTGGGCAATGCTATGCTTGACAAAGTGAACAAAGATCTGAAAAGAGTACAATGTTAACAGAATTTCTATAAAAACCAAACAGCTTAATCAGTTGATATCTTAATGCATGACTAAGGAAAGTGTGCGGTCTTTTGCTCAGCTCTGAGCAAGTTAGCTAGCTGACAATAATTATACCAACAAATTAGCTGCGTAGTGCTGCAGTCTTACCTCAAACTTCTTCTCTTCAAAAATAATAACATTATTCAAAATTTATATCCTTTTCGTCTTCCAGTATGTGCATCATATTCATCTTTGCTGTCATTTACAATAAATTTTTCATCTAACAGATACAGCCACAAGTCACCATATCACTACTGAATATTCCATCACCTACCACATTTCAACTAAGAATATATCAGACTGCACAGAGCCAAAGACTGTGCCACAACAAGCCCAAAGATTGTTTAACAGTAATATAACTTGCTCTCTCTTTGACGTGCACATCGGTAACTTACCAAAATCAAAATGATATGTCCACCTTACACATTTACTATATTATCTCTTATAGTGTCATATTTTGGGGCTGCTTAGTCCAGAGAAAGAAGGTCAGACTTTTTGTAGACGATACTGTAGTCTACAGTGACGTGGAAACTCCAGAAGACTTCGCAGAAGACCCGCAGAGGATCGATAATTGGTGCGAAGACTGGCAGGTGACCCTGAACGTAAGTATATGTCTCGCTGTAACACCGAAACTAAGCCACTAACATACATAATGTGAAAATAAATTCTTTGAGGAATTACAATTAATGAAAAGATGAATAACTCCATTCTCATTAACAATGGCACACTTGTTGTAGGACCGCACTCTTATATCACCTCCATCGCAAGTACAAGAGTTAGTCATCAAATATGAAGTACCAACTCGAAAACATCTAGCTGCGACCTTTATTACTGGTGATAATGTTAGCCGTCTCAACGTACCCGTCCTTCAATGCTACATACTCGTATTTTTCACATACATGGATGACGGAGGCCTTGGTTGTAGAAGTCTGTATGTTGGCTTTTCAGGAAAAGTTCGACCCTAGAAATCAGCTCGCTGCCGCCCTGGAAATGCTCAGCACTCAATGATTTTTTTCTAATATTAATAATTGGAAGAAGTCAATACACGTCGTGTCAGGAGAATGGGAGGGAGGGGCCGGGGGGGGGCGGTGTTAAGGTAAAATTTTCTGCCCCAGAACTCTTGTTTCTATATTAAGTTGATTCTTTCTTAATTTCTTACTCCTAATTATGAACGTTTATTTAGTTACTGCAATTAGTTAGTTTCATATTCCATGGACCATTTGCACGATAGATTGTAATTATGTGGAACGAGGCATTTTACATTCAAATTACAAATTAATTTTAAAATCTTGAACATGGCTGGAGGTAGCAACTATACTATGCGATCTTCGCCAGCAAAGGTGAAAAATAGCTAACTCAGTTGCAATAGCAAAATTGCTCATTAAAATCCCTTGATTTAGATTTCGACCTTTTTAAAAACGCTTTCTTCAGAAGAATCAGTGATTGACACCTAAAATCGTTACATTACACACAGGTTAAATTATAGACATAGGGTAAAAGTGACAATAAATCGCTGACCTATAAAGAATTTTTACACTTACTGGTTACATAATGTTGTGGAGGTACATTGAAAATGTAGTCGTAAGACTCAAACGAAGATAAAATTCACCTTCCTAACTAAAAGACTACAAATATCGCGCTAATTCTCATTAGAAAGTGCCCCACAACATAATGAACTGACTTTGCACCGACGCAAGAAATGCGGAAAAATTAGAACACGAGAGGCCAGTACGTACAGTATGTGATCAAAAGTATCCGGACACGCCCAAAAACATACGTTTTTCATATCAGGTGCACTGTGCTGCCACCTACTGCCAGGTATCCATATCAGCGACCTCAGTAGTCATTACACATCGTTGAGAGAGCAGAATGGGGCGCTCCGCGGAACTCACGGACTTCGAACGTGGTCGGGCGATTGGGTGTCACTTGTGTCACACGTCTGTACCCCAGATTTGCACACTCATAAAAATACCTAAGTCGACTATTTCCGATATGATAGTGAAGGGGAAACGTAAAGGGACACGTACAGCACAAAAGCGTACAGGCTGACCTCGTCTGTTGACTGGCAGATACCGCCGACAGTTGAAGAGGGTCGCAATGTTTAATAGGCAAACAACCATCAAGACCATCACACAGGAATTCCTAACTGCTTCAGGATCCACTGCAAGTACCATGACAGTTAGGCTGGAATGAGAAAACTTGGAGTTCATAGTCAAGCGGCTGCTCATAAGCAACACATCACGCCGGTAAATGCCAAATGACGTCTCGTTTGGTGTAAGGAGCGTAAACAATGGACGATTGAACGGTAGAAAAACATTGTGTGGAGTGAAGAAACACAATACACAATGTGGCGATCCGATGGCAGGGTGAGGGTATGGTGAATGCCCGGTGAACGTCGTCTGCCAGCGTGTGTAGTGCCAGCAGTAAAATTCGGAAGTGGTGCTGTTATGGAGTGGTCGTGTTTTTCATGGAGAGGGCTTGCACCTTTTGTTGTTTTGCGTGGCACTATCACAGAACAGGTCTACATTGATGATTTAAGCACCTTCGTGCTTCCCACTGTTGAAGAGCAATGCGGGGATGGCGATTGCATCTTTCAACACGATCGAGTAACTGTTCATAATGCGCTGCCTGTGGCGGAGTAGTTACACGACAGTAACATCCCTGTAATGGACTGGCTTGCACAGAGTCCTGACCTGAATCCTACAGAACACCTTTGGGATGTTTTGGAACGCCGACTTCGCGCCAGGCCTCACCAAACGACATCGACACCTCTCCTCAGTGCAGCACTCCGTGAAGAATGGGCTGCCATTCCCCAAGAAACCTTCCAGCACTTGCTTGAACGTATGCCTGCGAGAGTGGATAAATTTGACAATATCCATTGGTTGCCCATTCCATCAATTCCATAGCTCCACGGGCTATCTAGGAGAGTATTGTGATTGGCAAAGTCAAATTCCATAAATTCGTGACAGAAAATACCAATGACCTCTGCTATTTTGTTATTTAATGCTTGTAATTTGGTGAGTGAACTTTGTAAATCACATTCTGAGTAGAGTATCTCTTCTGAAATCCAAACTGTGAATTATTAAGGACATTATTGTTGCTCAGGTGGGATAATATTCTAGGATACCTCACCTTCTGAAAAACTCTGGAAAGTATCAGTAGCGAAACAAGTTGGTAGTTGTTGATATCTCTCCTATTACCTTTCTTATTGAAAGGTTTAACAGTGGCATATTTGAATCGTTTTGGAAAAAAGTCGTGAGTAAGTGATGCATTACATATTTCAGGTAAAGTAGGGCTTACTATATGGGAGTCCATTATACTTCTACCATCTGTTATTGCATTTCCCAAGTAGCAAAATTCATTTAATTGCGTTCGCATTTTATTTTCAGTCTTAATGCTCCCTCATACTTGCCTCTTCGATGTATTTGCTATCATAAGTGTAGCCTTATTTGTGTTTATTTTCAGTTTTTGCTTCCCCAAGGTGTAAGACAATTTTTTAACACATACTTCATGTCCTGACTGATTCTGATATTTTCCGCTATCGTCCCGTTTGTGATACGCCGGTCTATGACTACCAGAGCCCCCTCCACTTATCTTTTGATTGCCGATACTTCGCAGACAGATAGTCTGATCCTTCAATCTTTGTAATACAGACTTGTTTGACCACAGTGGAATAGCCACCAAACCGCTGTGTCATATGATGGCGTATTCTTGCTGCACACTTGCTACAACTCAGCGTGGTTTGTTGCAGCACTGTTCCCCCTCCAACGGGCTCCTTAGGGGATGCTACGATATTGTGGCATGGACATTTCATTGTGTACCAGGACTAAGTGGGGTACACTGAGGTAATAAACGTCATGGGATACCTTCTAATATCCTGTCGGACCCCTTTCCCCCGAAGTAGTGAAGCTAATCGACGTGGCATAGACTCAACAAGTTGTTGGAAGTCTCCTGCAGAAATGTTGATTACTGACTATCCCCCCCCCTATGAACCATGGCCCTAGCCGTCGGTGGAGTGACTTGCGTGCCTCAGCGATATAGATAGCCGTACCGTAGGTACACCCACAACGGAGGGGTATATGTTGAGAGGCCACACAAACGTGTGGTTCCTGAAGAGGAACAGCAGCCTTTTCTGTAATTGCAGGCGGAACAGTCTGAATGATGGGCTGATCTGGCCTTGATACTCGACCGACATGGCCTTGCTGTGCTGGTACTGTGAAAGGCTGAAAGCAACGCGAAACTACAGCCGTAATTTTTTCCGAAGACATGCAGCTCTACTGTTGTTGTTGTTGTGGTCTTCAGTCCTGAGACTGGTTTGATGCAGCTCTCCATGCTACTCTATCCTGTGCAAGCTTCTTCATCTCCCAGTACCTACTGCAACCTACATCCTTCTGAATCTGCTTAGTGTATTCATCTCTCGGTCTCCCTCTACGATTTTTACCCTCCACGCTGCCCTCCAATGCTAAATTTGTGATCCCTTGATGCCTCAAAACATGTCCTACCAACCGATCCCTTCTTCTACTCAAGTTGTGCCACAAACTTCTCTTCTCCCCAATCATATTCAATACCTCCTCATTAGTTACGTGATCTACCCACCTAATCTTCAGCATTCTTCTGTAGCACCAGATTTCGAAAGCTTCTATTCTTTTCTTGTCCAAACTGGTTATCGTCCATGTTTCACTTCCATACATGGCTACACTCCATACAAATACTTTCAGAAACGACTTCCTGACACTTAAATCTATACTCGATGTTAACAAATTTCTCTTCTTCAGAAACGATTTCCTTGCCATTGCCAGTCTACATTTTATATCCTCTCTACTTCGACCATCATCAGTTATTTTACTCCCTAAATAGCAAAACTCCTTTACTACTTTAAGTGTCTCATTTCCTAATCTAATCCCCTCAGCATCACCCGATTTAATTTGACTACATTCCATTATCCTCGTTTTGCTTTTGTTGATGTTCATCTTATATCCTCCTTTCAAGACACTGTCCATTCCGTTCAACTGCTCTTCCAAGTCCTTTGCTGTCTCTGACAGAATTACAATGTCATCGGCGAACCTCAAAGTTTTTACTTCTTCTCCATGAATTTTAATACCTACTCCGAATTTTTCTTTTGTTTCCTTTACTGCTTGCTCAATATACAGATTGAATAACATCGGGGAGAGGCTACAACCCTGTCTCACTCCTTTCCCAACCACTGCTTCCCTTTCATGCCCCTCGACTCTTATAACTGCCATCTGTTTTCTGTACAAATTGTAAATAGCCTTTCGCTCCCTGTATTGTACCCCTGCCACCTTCAGAATTTGAAAGAGAGCATTCCAGTTAACGTTGTCAAAAGCTTTCTCTAAGTCTACAAATGCTAGAAACGTAGGTTTGCCTTTCCTTAATCTTTCTTCTAAGATAAGTCGTAAGGTTAGTATTGCCTCACGTGTTCCAACATTTCTACGGAATCCAAACTGATCTTCCCCGAGGTCCGCTCCTACCAGTTTTTCCATTCGTCTGTAAATAATTTGCGTTAGTATTTTGCAGCTGTGACTTATTAAACTGATAGTTCGGTAATTTTCACATCTGTCAACACCTGCTTTCTTTGGGATTGGAATTATTATATTCTTCTTGAAGTCTGTGGGTATTTCGCCTGTCTCATACATCTTGCTCACCAGATGGTAGAGTTTTGTCATGACTGGCTCTCCCAAGGCCATCAGTAGTTCTAATGGAATGTTGTCTACTCCCGGGGCCTTGTTTCGACTCAGGTCTTTCAGCGCTCTGTCAAACTCTTCACGCAGTATCTTATCTCCCATTTCATCTTCATCTACATCCTCTTCCATTTCCATAATATTGTCCTCAAGTACATTGCCCTTGTATAAACCCTCTATATACTCCTTCCACCTTTCTGCCTTCCCTTCTTTGCTTAGAACCGGGTTGCCATCTGAGCTCTTGATATTCATACAAGTGGTTCTCTTCTCTCCAAAGGTCTCTTTAATTTTCCTGTAGGCAGTATCTATCTTACCCCTAGTGAGACAAGCCTCTACATCCTTACATTTGTCTTCTAGCCATCCCTTCTTAGCCATTTTGCACTTCCTGTCGATCTCATTTTTGAGACGTTTGTATTCCTTTTTGCCTGCTTCATTTACTGCATTTTTATATTTTCTCCTTTCGTCAATTAAATTCAATATTTCTTCTGTTACCCAAGGATTTCTACTAGCCCTCGTCTTTTTACCTACTTGATCCTCTGCTGCCTTCACTACTTCATCCCTCAGAGCTACCCATTCTGTATGATTAAATAATGATGGCACCCTCCTGGGTAAAATATTCCTGAGGTAAAATAGACCCCATTCGGATCTCCAGACTGGGAATACTCAGGAGGATATCGTCAATCAGGAGAAACGAAGGTGGCATTCTACGGATCGGAGCTTGGAATGTCATATCCCTTAATCGGCAGATAGGTTAAAAAGTTAAAAAACGAAATAGACAGGCTGAAATTACATATAGCGGGAGTTAGTGAAGTTTAGTGGCAGGAAGAACACAACTTCTGGTTAAGTGAATACAGGATTATAAATACAAAGTCATACAAGGGTAACGCTGGAATGGGTTTAATAATGAATAAGAAAATAGGAATGCGGGTAAGCTACTATGAATAACATAGTGAACATATTATCGTAGACGAGACAGACACGAAGCCCACGCTTACCACTGTACTACAAGTTTACTTCCCAGTTAGCTCCACAGATGATGAAAAGATTGAAGAAATGTATAATGAGATAAAAGAACTTATTCAGCTATTTAAAGGAGACGAAAATTTAATTGTGATAGAGGACTGGAAATCGATAGGAGGAAAAGGAAGAAGGAAAAATAATAATAAGTTTATGGACTGCGGAAAAGGAATGAAAGAGGAAGACGCCTGGTAGAGTTTTGGACGGCGCATAATTAAAACATTGCTAACACTTGTATTAAGAATCATAAATGAAGGTTGTAAACATGGAAGAAGCCTGGAGACACCAAACGGTTTCAAAGTTATTATAGGAACCAGATTTTAAATTGTTCGACATTTCCTGGGGTAGATGTGGACTCTGGCCACAATTATGAACTGTAGATTAAAACTGAAGAAACTGAAATAAGACAGGAAATTAAGGAGATGAGACTTGGATACACTGAAAGAACTACAGGTTGTTGAGAGCCTCAGAGTGAGCATCAGGCAACGGTTGACTAGAAAGGGCAAAGGAATACGGCAGAAGACGAATGTGTAGCTTTAAGAGATGAAATAATGAAGGTAACAGAGGATCAAACAGGCAAAGAAGGCCTAGCAGGAATCCTTGGATAACACGAGACATATTGAGTTTAAGTGATGAAAGGTGAAAATTTAAAAATGTAGCAAATGAAGGGGATGAAAGGGAACAAGAACGTATAAAAATGAGATTGACAGGAAATGCAAAATTGTTAAGCACGAATGGCTAGAGGACAAATGTAAGAATTTAGAAGCATATTTCACTAGAGGAAAGATGGATGCACCCTACAGGAAAATTGAAGAGGCCTTTGAGGAAAAGAGAAGCTGCTACATGAATACCAAAAGCTCAGATGGTAAACCAATTCTAAACAAAGAAGGGGAGCCTGAAAGATGGAAGGAGTATGAAGATGGTAGTATGTAGAAGGTCTATACAAGAGAGATGAACTTGAAAGCAATATTATGTAAAGAGAAGTCGACCTAGATGAAGATGAGTTGGTAGATATGATACCGCGATAAGAATTTGACAAAGGTCTGAAAGTCGAAACAAGGCCCTGGGAGTAGACGACATTCCGTCAGAGCTACTGATAGCCTTGGGAGAGCCAACCAATGCAAAACACTTCCACATAGTGTGCAAGATGTATGAGGCAGACGAAATACCCTCAGACTTCAAGAAAAATATGGAGTTCCAATTTCAAAGAAAACAGGTTCTGACAGGTGTGAAAATTACCGAGTTATCCGTGTAATCAGTCATGGTTGCAAGAAATTAACACGAATTCCTTAAAGGCGAATGGAAAAACTGGTAGAAGCCCACCTCGAGGAAGGTCAGTTTGATATTCCTGAGAAATTTAGAAACAAACGAGGCGATACTGACACCACGACTTATCTGAGAAGATAGGTTAAGGAAAGAGTAACTTACATTTATAGCAGCTGTAGACTTAGAGAAAGCTGTAGACAATGTTGACTGGAATATTCTTTGAAATAAAATATAGGGAGCGAAAGACTGTTTACAACTTGCACAGAAATCAGACGACAGTAATACGAGCCGAGGGGCACGAAAGGGAGGCAGTGATTGAGAAAGGAGGCGAGACAGGGTTGTAGCCTATCCCCGACGTTATTCAGTCTGTACATAGAACAAGCAGTAAAGCAAACCAAAGAAAAATCTTGAGCACAAACTAAAGTTCAGCGGGGAAAATAAAAACTTTGTGGTTTGCCGATGAGACTGTAATTCTGTCACAGACGGCAAAGGGTTCGTAAGAGCATTTGAACGGAATGAACAGTGTTTTGAAATGAAGATGTAAGATGAACATCAACAAAGAAAACATTGATAATGGAATGTAGTCGAATTAAATCAGGTGCTGCTAAGGGAAGCAGATTAGGAAACGAGACGCTTAAAGTAGTGGATGAGCTTTGCTATACAGGCAGCAAAATAACTGATAATATACGAAATAGAGAGGATACAAAATGTAGACTGGCAATGGCAAGGAAAGCATTTCTGAAGAAGAGAAATCTATTAACATCGATTATAGATTTTTGTGTTAGGAAGGATCTTCTGGAGGTATTTGTCTGGAATGTAGCCATGTATGGAAGTGAAACATTGACGACAAGCAGTTTAGATAAAAAGAGAATAGAAGCTTTTAAATGTGGTGCTGCAGAAGAATGCTGAAGATTAGATGGGTCGATCACGTAACTAATGAGAAAGTACTGAATAGAACCGGGGAGACAAGAAATTTGTGGCACAACTTGACCAAATGAAGGGATCGGCTGATAGGACACATTCTGCCACATCAAGGGATCACTGATTTAGTTGGTTGGGTTCTTTGGGGGAAGCGACCAAACAGCGAGGTCATTGGTCTCATCGGATTAGGGAAGGATGGGGAAGGACGTCGGCCGTGCCCTTTCAAAGGAACCATCCCGGCATTTGCCTGGAGCGATTTAGGGAAATCACGGAAAACCTAAATCAGGATGGACGGACGCGGGATTAAACCGTCGTCCTCCCGAATACGAGCGCTAATTTAGTATTTGAGTGAAGTGTGGGGGGTAAAATTCGTAGACGGAGACAGTAAGCAGATTCAGAAAGATGTATGTTGCAGTAGTTATTCGGAGATGAAGAGGCTCGCACAGGATAGAGTAGCATGGAGAGCTACATCAAATCAGTCTTCATACTGAAGACCTCTACAGCCGTCCTTAATTGCGAAAGTTTTGCCGCTGCAAGAGTTTGTGCACGAACTGACGTCTCGATTATGTCCCATATATGTCCGATGAGATTCATTTCGTGTAATCTGGATGGCCAAACCATTCGCTCGAATTCTCCAGAATGTTCTTCAAACCAGTTGCAAAGAGTTGCGGTACGGTGACATGTCACATTACCATTCAAAAAAATTCCATCGTTGTTTGGCAAGAAGTCCATTAATGACTGCAAATGGTCTCCAAGTAGTAGAACATAGCCATTTACAGTCAATGATCGGTTCAGTTGGACAAGTGGACCCAGTACATATCACGTAAACGCGGTCCACAACATTATGGAGCCATAAACAGCTTGCACAGTGCCTTGTCGACAACTTGGGTCCATGGTTTCATGGGATCTGGGCCATACTCGATTCTCACCATAAACCCTTACCAAATGAAATGAGGAGTGATCTGACCAGGCCACTGTTTTTCAGTCATCTAGGGTCCAACCACTATGGTCACGACCCCAGGAGAACCGCTGTAGGCGATGTCGTGCTGTTAGCAAAGGCATTCGCGTCGGTTGTTTTCTGCCACAGCCTATTAACGCCAAAACTCGCCGCATTTTCCTAACGGACGCATTCGCCGTACGTTCCACAGTAATTTCTGTGGTTATTGCGTGCATTGTTGCTTGTCTGCTACCACCGACAACTGAGCGCAAATGTTGATGTTCTCGGCACACTCTTGACACTGTGGATCTCGGAATATTAAATTCTCTAATGATTCCCGAAATGAAATATCCCATGGGTCCAGTTCCAACTACCATCCCGCGTTCAGAGTCTGTTAATTCCCGTCGTGCGGCCATAATCACGTCGGAAACCGTTTCACACGAATTGCCTAAGTAAAAACGACAGCTTCGCCAACGCACTGCCCTTTTACACCTTAGGTGTACACAAGTGTATCGCTATTCCAATACTTTTGTACCTCAGTGTACCTGCAAACAAACAAAAAATTATGTAATTTTATTTTTTCGAGTTAATAATTAAAACTTGGGCCTCCATTAGTAATTTGGATACTACACAGAACTTTAGATATTACATAGCAGTAGCGTAAATTTAGCAGAGGTAAGAAATGTGGTCGGTTGATTCGGTGGAGGGGACCAAACAGCGAGGTCATCGACCCCATCGGATTAGGGAATGATGGTCAAGGAAGTCGGCCGTTCCCTTTCAAAGGACCTATTTGCTTTAAACGACTTAGGGAAATCACGGAAAACCTAAATGAGGATGGCCGGATGCGGGTTTGAACCGTCGTCCTCCTGGATGCGAGACCAGTGTGCAAACCATTGCGCCACCTCGATCGTTAAGAAACGTGCGTTAGTCAATCAAAAATCTGTAAAAAGCCAACCTTGCATCCACAAGTGAATTTTAAGCAAATATCTGTAAACAATTACATAGACACATGCATACTATTAGACTAGATTTATGGCCAATATGGTATGTGGAACAACCAGCTAACTAACTCGTTTGATGTTTCTGCAAAAAAAGCGATATGATTTACACTGATCAACCAGAACACTACCACCACCTACCTAACAGCCGGTATGTCCACCTTTGTCACGGATAACAACAGAGACGCGTCGTAGCATGAAAGTAATGAGGCCTTGGTAGGCCGCTGGAGGGAGTTGGCACCACATCTGCTCACACAAGTCACCTAATTCAGCCTACGACGTCCGACATTTGTAATGCGGGGTGGCCACCCAACCCCACGACGTCTGGACGTGGTTTTACCTTGGTTTTTTTACGTGTTAAAGACACCCACCACGGCACTCCTCGAACGCCCGACAACTCCTGCATTTTCCGAAGTGCTCTGCCGAACCTCCAGGCCCTCACAATCTACCCTCGATAAAGTTCAGCTAGATAACACGGCTTCCCCACCCTACACACGAACAGAAGGCTCACTGATAGTATGTGCACCGTGCATGTGTCAGACTAACAGTCATTCCTCGCCAGGTGAAGCTGCTATTGCCTGGATAGGTTTATATCGATAGTAGGTCAGTGATCAAAATGTTCTGGCTGATCAGTGTATATAACCGTTTATTTCGTTAGTGGTTGTTCCACGTTCGCTTTGACATTGGTTGATAAGTGATTCACAGACTGAATTTGCATGTTCACTTTCAGAGTCTCAACTATTGAGGCAGCATCCGATATTAGTAATGAAGGAGTTGAGACACGTGTTATCATGCTTTGACCGAGTTGGGTTGTGGTGTAATAAAAACGCCAGAGTTCCAATCCCACTCATGTCATTCTGATTTAACGTCTTCAGCAGCCACGTCATATGAATCTGCGATGATTCCTTCAAGATAAACCACGGTGACCTCCCTCCCCAAAAAATCAAAGAGGTGCATTTTATCTGTAATATCTGTAACGGCTCCGATGTCGACGGAACAACTGACAATCTTCATTTAGACGAGCTGTACTAAGTCACTGAAACTTCCAACGAACCTCCATTTATACCAACTCCTGTTAAATTGTGAGCAACTTCAAGTTCCATCATGCATGGACTGGCGATTCCTGTACACAAGAGACAATTTTCAATTGTAATACACTATCACATGGATTGTTGTTGCACTTACTGTGTTACTCACAGGTCTTGAACGAAATGAGAACAGTAGAGGACCATAATATTTGTAATTGTTTCCAGAAAAGTCAAATTAGTTTGTTTCATCAGAATATTATGGGTATGGAAGGCAAGGTACGTAAGATTATTATATGTGTAGTTGTGAAAATATCGGAAGTGACTGACGTTCTGTGCCGTCCTGAACGGCATGTGACCACAGGGACAGAGAAGTTAAATATCGAAGATTTGAGGACTTGCATAATTTTCGAGTAAAGTTAACAAGGAGTGGCAACATAAGTCAAAGTTGGGCACAGCTACAAACGAATCGTACGTTTCTAAAGAGAGTCAAGTCAACCGACAGACGTATGTGGGAAATTGAGAAAAACTGTTTAATTTGGATAATAATTTTATATGGGCGTCTTTATTGGAATTGTTATGTTGTATGACGCAAATGAGATTTTCAGATAAAACTAAATTTCTGATGCTATATTTCGGTAATGCAATTAATCATTAAAAGCTGCAAGCCGATGCGTTAAAAAAAATTGCTGTAAACGCACGCTCCTCTCTATTCCCATAAACACTACATGATTTTTATAACATAATATGTAGTTATACATTTCACAATACTATATCATCGTTATACAACAATATTCAGTGTCTGACAGTCCATTCGCTCGTCCTGGCTGTCGGTCTTTACAGGCCCCTTCAAGATTTCTTCGTAGAAAGATAGATGTTCCTCAGGCAGACAATGTTGTAGTTTTTCCGAGATTGTATTGGACTTAATTAGAAACTTTTCTTATGAATAAGCTAGTTCTTCTAGTCGAATCAACGGATCACGTTGGATGACCAGACAACTGTGATTAAGCAGTCCGCTGATCATTTAAGAAGCTAGATACTAGCATTTCTTGGGTTATCAAAAACAGAATGAGAAGAGCTGCTGTAACAGAATGTTATTTACTCTTGTCTTGCAATGCTTTTAATTTCTTCAGGAATTCTGGTCTCTTTGTAGTGCAGTTGCCACTGTGACTTGAATTCTAGTACTTCTGTTTTAGACAAAATATCGATTTTCGTGAGTAAAAGACCAATAAACTATGCTTTGCAAGGTGTGGTACAATGCACACCCAAAGTTCACCTGTAGTTAGGCTATTTCTCGGTTACCTATCCCTTGATTTATCCCGAGATTGTACAACTGGCCCTTAAAGACATTTATCAAGACACATCGGCGACTGAGTTAGCTAATATAACAAAACTCTTTGACCAGCGATGCAGCTATCTCGTGTAGGACTATCTTTGTGGGCAGTTCGATCTGAGGCCTGGTTGTATGCATACGTGTTTTTCTCTGTAATGCTAAAGAGTAAAAAAGTGTATATATTTCACATTTACTATCTGTTATCCGACTGTGAGCTCCTCACTTGATCCTCTCCACACATTAAAATAAAACGTCGTACACTCATTTCAGATAGAATGCAAATTCCAGTGGAATAGTTACTTCCTGTAGTTGTTTTAACCGAATTACATACGTGATATGTGTAAATTATTTTTCAGGAACTTGATTCCATCAAAACAATGTGGAATAAATTGCCTCAATTAAATGGAACAGTATGTCCAACAGTATAGCATTCTGAGATGAGGCATATAAGTAACTACAAGATGCGACTGAAGAAAACCCGTTTAACATGTTGGTTTCTCTCGCATTATGCTCACTCTTGAACGGGCTATCGGGGATGCTGAGAGACTGGTCAGACAACTGAATGTAGTTAAAATGAAACTTCTCAGCAAACTGCATTCTGAGAAATGGGATGCTATTCCTAATGTAAGAAAACACACTTGACCTCTTAGCCACAAACAATCCAGCGCTAATAGAGAGCATCATGACTGATACAGGGATTAGTGATCACAAGGTCGTTGTAGCTAGTCTCAATACCGTTTCTTCCAAATCCACCAGAAACAAACGCAAAATAATTTTATTTAAAAAAGCGGATAAAGTCTCACTAGAAGCCTTCCTAAGAGACAATCTCCATTCCTTCAGAACTGACTATGCAAATGTAGACGAGATGTGGCTCAAATTCAAAGATATAGTAGCAACAGCAATTGAGAGATTCATACCTCATAAACTGGTAAGAGATGGAACTGATCGCCCATGGTACACAAAACAGGTCCGAACGCTGTTGCAGAGGCAACGGAAAAAGCATGCGAAGTTCAGAAGAACGCGAAATCTCGAAGATTGGCTAAAATTTACAGACGCGCGAAATTTGGCACGTACTTCAATGCGAGATGCCTTTAATAGGTTCCACAACGAAACATTGTCTCGAAATTTGGTAGAAAATCCGAAGAAATTCTGGTCGTATGTAAAGTACACAAGCGGCAAGACGCAGTCAATACCTTCGCTGCGCAGTGCCGATAGCACTGTTACCGACGACTGTGCCGCTAAAGCGGAGTTATCGAACGCAGTTTTCCGAAATTCCTTCACCAGGGAAGACGAATGGAATATTCCAGAATTTGAAACACGAACAGCTGCTAGCATGAGTTTCTTAGAAGTAGATACCTTAGGGGCTGCGAAGCAACTCAAATCGCTTGATACGGGCAAGTCTTCAGGTCCAGATTGTATACCGACTAGGTTCCTTTCAGATTACGCTGATACAATAGCTCCCTACTTAGCAATCATATACAACCGATCGCTCACCGATAGATCTGTACCTACAGATTGGAAAATTGCGCAGGTCGCACCAGTGTTTAAGAAGAGTAGTAGGAGTAATCCATCGAACTATAGACCTATATCATTGACGTCGGTTTGCAGTAGGGTTTTGGAGCATATACTGTATTCAGACATTATGAATCACCTCGAAGGGAACGATCTATTGATACGTAATCAGCATGGCTTCAGAAAACATCGTTCTTGTGCAACGCAGCTAGCTCTTTATTCGCACGAAGTAATGGCCGCTATCGACAGGGGATCTCAAGTTGATTCCGTATTTCTAGATTTCCGGAAAGCTTTTGACACCGTTCCTCACAAGCGACTTCTAATCAAGCTGCGGGCCTACGGGGTATCGTCTCAGTTGTGCGACTGGATTCGTGATTTCCTGTCAGGAAAGTCGCAGTTCGTAGTAATAGACGGCAAATCATTGAGTAAAACTGAAGTGATATCAGGTGTTCCCCAGGGAAGCGCCCTGGGACCTCTGCTGTTCCTGATCTATATAAATGACCTGGGTGACAATCTGAGCAGTTCTCTTAGGTTGTTCGCAGATGATGCTGTAATTTACCGTCTAGTAAGGTCATCCGAAGACCAGTATCAGTTGCAAAGTGATTTAGAAAAGATTACTGTATGGTGTGGCAGGTGGCAGTTGACGCTAAATAACGAAAAGTGTGAGGTGATCCACATGAGTTCCAAAAGAAATCCGTTGGAATTCGATTACTCGATAAATAGTACAATTCTCAAGGCTGTCAATTCAACTAAGTACCTGAGTGTTAAAATTACGAACAACTTCAGTTGGAAAGACCACACAGATAATATTGTGGGGAAGGCGAGCCAAAGGTTGCGTTTCATTGGCAGGACACTTAGAAGATCCAACAAGTCCACTAAAGAGACAGCTTACACTACACTCGTTCGTCCTCTGTTAGAATATTGCTGTGCGGTGTGGGATCCTTACCAGGTGGGATTGACGGAGGACATCGAAAGGGTGCAAAAAAGGGCAGCTCGTTTTGTGTTATCACGTAATAGGGGAGAGAGTGTGGCAGATATGATACGCGAGTTGGGATGGAAGTCATTAAAGCAAAGACGTTTTTCGTCGCGGCGAGATCTATTTACGAAATTTCAGTCACCAACTTTCTCTTCCGAATGCGAAAATATTTTGTTGAGACCAACCTAAATAGGTAGGAATGATCATCAAAATAAAATAAGAGAAATCAGAGATCGAACAGAAAGGTTTAGGTGTTCGTTTATCCCACGCGCTGTTCGGGAGTGGAATGATAGAGAGATAGTATGTTTGAGGTTCGATGAACCCTCTGCCAAGCACTTAAATGTGAATTGCAGAGTAATCATGTAGATGTAGATGTAGAATAGGGCTCTGAGTCCACAATAAATGTTGTTAACAAACTTGGAACAATGCTGTATGATGGAGGTGAGCCAACCTCTCTGCAATACATGGTTGATTTATTTGGATGAAGTTCCTTGGATGCAAATTAATATTTAAATTATCTTGTGTAGTTGGCATATCACCCTTTTCGAAATTTTAAAAATGAAGATCTACTCTATTGTTTCCGTATTATCAAACACACATAACAATGTGTTATGCATACACAGTTAATTATTTGTATTACTTTAATGCCCAGCAGTTCCCAAATTAAGAAAATAAACATTAACTCCTGTTAATCTGTTACACAGCATAATTACTGCAAAAATACAACTACACAATAATACACCCTGTTTGATTGCAGCTTTTTTCTGGCTTTTTTATGTGGCACCTTTAGCTTATTTCATTCTGAAGAATTGGAAATGCTCATTAAATGATATACTGCACTGCCAGTAATAGTTTCCATACGAGCATGAATCGCCATGTTTTCCTCTTTTTACTTTTAAAAGGGTGTGAGTCATTGACTGATTGCCCATAAAAATAACATTGTTTTTCAGCATCCTATAGAATGTACACCGACTGATTTATAGCCCTTGAATGCCAGTTTGTGCAGTCCTAAATGTAGTATCTGACGCAACAGAAAACCCAAAATCACTAAAGTACAGTTAGTCCCTTTTAAAAATATAGATTCAAATATTGTAACAAGCAACTTGAATCAGAATCTAGAAGCATACGCTTGTACTATGTTATTGCAGAATATTCTTCTTGTAGTTGTGACAGTGTACAGATCCCCTCTTGGAAATACTTCCAGCTATTAATGCAAAATCTAGATATGGTATTGACATGTCTGTCAGACAAGAAGAAACAGCAGTTCAATGTAGATTTCTTAAAAGATTCTGACAAGGATCGTTATTCAGTTGTTTCAGTCTGATTTCAGCAGTGAATTTTCTCAAATGCGTGCAAAGAGATCGCAACACTCATTTACATAAACAGTGCTCAGATTGAAACAATTATGTACCTGACTGTTGATGGATTATCTGATCTTGTTTCACAGTTAATGGAAACAAACAATGTAGCACCTTACAGGGGCATGTTCACACAAAGCAGTGAAGCTTATTAGTAAGACCAGGATGCTATGCTTTAAGAAAAGTCAAATGAGGTGGTATGGGGTGATGTATATACGGAAAAATTTATTAATGCAATAGTGTCAGAGACAGTAGAGTGGGTGGGAGGTGCTCTGCTGCAGGTGGGTAGAGGCATAGGTGATGAAGGAAGCCAAATGTTGTCAAAGTTCCTAACTGTTTACCATAAAGAGACATTTATGGAACATATTTGCAGTTTCGAATATGGACAACCATCAGCTGTATAACTGAATGACAACAATGAAAATTTGTGCCGGACCAGGGCTCAAACCCAGATTTTCTGCTTATTGCAAGTGGTCGCCTTACTATTAGGCTATCCAAGCTTGTCACGGGGCCAGATCCAAACTTCCATAAATCATCAACCATGTGTCTACAATCTGTACTCGTGCACCCATCATGTATACTCCCACACATGGGAGATATTTAACTTGAAAGTCGCTAGCCCTTTGTCGGCGGATAAATAAGATATTGCAGTGCCTGTGTTAGTCTGAATTACAATGCAATGTTCCTTCAGAAATACTTGCATGTTCGAAGGAACAGGGGCTGCGCCAACTAAAGCCATTATGAAATATAGGGAACATATTTGCAGTTGCGAATATGGACGACCATCAGATGTATAATGGAATGTGACAATGTAGAAACATGGTTGACAACATATCGAAGTCCGGGTCTGGGAGTGAGTCATGCTCGGATAGCCTACTGGTAAGGCAACCTATCACAATAAGCAGAAAATCCAGGTTCGACTCTGAGACTGGCACAAATTTCCATTGTCGTCATTCCATTACACGGCCAATGGTTGTCATATTCCCAACTGCGAATATGTTTCATATATTTCATAATGGCTGTAGTCACCACAATGCCTGCCTGTTCCATCGGACATGCATGAATGTCTGAAGGAACAATGCATCGTAATTTGGACTAACATGGGCACCGCAGTAGGGTATAGAGAGACATTGTGCAATATGTTTGCAATAAGCAGTCGACAGGCAATGGGCGTTGAACTTTGCACCAAGACGCAATGGTTTGGACATACCACCATAAGCACTTCACAAAGATGGACTGGAAGGATCTTATCGGAGCTCAACAGCGAGGTCATCAGCGACCTCTTGAAGAAGCAGCCCTGTAGGAAGCAGTATGGCTACCAGCACAATCCAAGTGGCCAGATGTTGCCAGGATAGGATGGCTTGAGGACGTACAGCTTTGGAAGGCCAGAGTGAGGCAGGTCCATGGCCAGCCTAGAGGAAAATGAGAGTGACATCTGGAAGACAAAGTCTCAACTCATGGCTGGTGCACTGTGTCGAGTAGCATCAACCCTCAGCGGCGTGGTGCTGGGAGGATCTCAGTTCATACCTCAGGCCATCAGGCTCTTGCACGACCCTTGACTGGCTATCTAATGGAGAAGGCCAGAGAGTGGAAGTGACCAGATAACTAGGCCATCAACCAGCAGTCGTTGGTTCGCAGCCCTTTCTGCAGTAACGAAAGTTGCAGCAGAAGACTGTCAGTGACTCCCACAGCAGATACCTACACATGGCGGTTTGTATACTGCTTTTTTATCAGACAGAATGTTTCTGGCAGTGTCACATGTTGCACTGGAACTATTATTATACCTCACCAACCTGGTTTTTCAGGAATATTTGGGCTAGAATCACCTTCTAGAACCCTTGCTTCTGCTAAAATCCTTAAATGTAGCAGTTTACATTTATTTCTGCATACTAAACTAACAGACTTGCTAGACACAGCACCGATTGCTGTGTGTAGCAGCATCCTGTTCCAGTAAGAAGGACCCTAAAACATTTATCCATAAAGAATACTCTTTGTTTTTCAAAGTTTGGCATGGAATAAACCAAAACAGTAATGTTCATTTTTCTGCGGTGGTGTAGTCACTAAACTTTCTGAAAGCGAAAAGTAGTTTTGTCCATTCTCAGGACATTACGCAACTTCTGGTTCTTCCTTTATCTGTAATTGAGGCCATGTGGCATAGAGACTTTAGCCGAAAAATTCTGGTTTCATTGTCATATGTGCAAACTGAATATGTGGTCTGTGGCTTTTCCTTATCATTCGTTGGATACATAAAAGCTACACATGTTATTCAAATAAGGTTGAGGTGCACGAATTTTCATGTACACTTCTGACATGATGTTCACTGAACATCCAGAAGACAGAGACCTGTACCGTGGCATACTGAGATGCAGGCCTGTGACTGAGGTTACCAGGTTCATCCTGGTGGATAAGCTTGTATACTGCATGGGCCAGTACCAAGGCAGAATTATTTGCCACAGTAAAGCCAGTTAGTTTCATATCGTACCAAAAAGAGTATTGTATCTCTCAATCATGAAAAATGGGGTTGGGTTGTTTGGGGAAGGAGACCAGACAACCAGGTCATCAGATTAGGGAAGGATGGCGAAGGAAGTCGGCCGTACCCTTTCAAAGGAACCATCCCGGCATTTGCCTGAACCGATTTAGGGAAATCACGGAAAACCTAAATCAGGATGGCCGAACATGGGATTGAACCGTCGTCTTCCTGAATGCGAGTCCAGTCATGAACCATGACTCAATCTGCAAAGCTTAGAGAGAAATTACAGGAAGAATGCAAGGAAGCATTCTTTTAGCTTTTCCTTAAACATATCCCTACAGCACTACGTTTTTTGTTTTTGCCAAACACAAAGATTTTTAAAAATGATGAGGCGTGGATAATTCCTGGGATTAAAGAATCTTGGGCCAGAAAGAGAGAGCTCTACCTAAATCAGAGGATAAGCAGTAGCCAGTAGTTGAAACTTCATTACCACCAATACAATAAAATCTTCCAGTCTTTTATCAAACCAGCGAAATACATGCTTTATTCTCAAAAATAAAAGACTTTATGAATAAATCAAAAACGATTCTGAACGTTATTAAACATAAACAAACCAAAAATTGTAAAGCAAGTGAAATTGCGTCCATAGAAAATAGTTGTCATAAATGACACATCAAAATAATTAACTGCCAAATTCGATGATTACTTCTTCACAACCACACAAACACTGTACACATTAACAAAATACAGATATTTGTGAAGTCACTGCACAAATCACCAACAGATAATTTATTACTCTGGGTAAATTTTCTGAGACTGAAATATACTCCAGTAACACCCAGCTACGAAACTGGAGATAAACGAACCACCTCTAATTACAGATTCACTTTCCTATTTACAGTCTTTTCAGATATTTTTGTGAAAGTGGCCTGTGATAGAATAGTGACACTTTTTTATGTGAACCTGTCAACATCTCCATTTCTTTTTCGAGCAGTATTTTCCATAGAGGAAGCAAAAAGAGACCTCACAGATGATGCTCTAGCAGAGCTAAACAAGAGAAATTATCCTATTAATACATTCCGTGACATTCCCAAAGTCTTTGATTGTGTAGACTACTAAATTCTACTTAGCAAACTAAAGTATTGAGCTATTAATGAATTCCCTCTTGCATGGTTCAAGCATTGCCCTCATACGGAAAGCAGAGGTTCTTATACAGAAATCAAAAGTTCGTATTCACAGACCATGTCACAGTTAGGAAATTTACCTCAGAGTGAGGAAATATATCTCGTGGTTCCCCCTCTGATCGGCACTAGCGCAGCACACTTGAAGCTGGCTATTTTGTGATTATGTTATTAGATATGTTAATATCTGTAAAGGAAAATGGTGTATTTGAAGACTAGTGGTCAGAGAAACAATTGTTAGGCAACAGTATCTGTGTCTGCGATGGTAGCACTGTGTAGTCGTAGAGTCATTGACGTTCAGTAGTGCCGTAGTGGTCTAGTGGACAACTACGGAGTGCAGCAGGCACGGATTCGGTGAGTGTTCAGTGTAATGCATGGACGCATTTGCGGAACAATGTGAGTTGCTGATTTGTTACGAGGAGGAATGATGACTCAGAACAGTGGTTGGATAGCATATGCATATAAAAATGTTTTTAAATGAACAACAAGGTATTATTTGACGAGGTAAAAAGTACTGCATGGTAAAAAATTTATTTTCGTAGTCATGTATTGTTGGTGCACTTCACACTCGTCACAATCTAGTTTATGATAATTATTCTATTGATTGAACTTCTGAGTTAATTTACTGTACCATGGAATTTATTAGATTAAATGATTTTTTTTTCTTTTGCGTAAGTTCCTTCATAACTGAAATGTCAGAACTCACAGGCTGAGTCATATGTTTCATTGGCAATCTGTGTCAAGATTATGACCCCAAATTCCGTCTACCAACTGTAGTTAGTTTTTAACAGTACTTTTTTAGCTGCTGCTGACTCTTGCTGTCTTGCTTTTTCTGCCAATACTTACTTCAATTTGCAGGTGAGATTCATAATACGTGATTGTTTCGTTTCCTTTGCGGAATGTAGGTTCTGCCAGTTTCTTTATTTTTCCAGAGCCATATATCAGTGCAGAAATTTTCGTGTGTTTCAGGTTACATTCGTATACAGATCGACATTACAGTTTTTATGTGTGCAGTTACGTTTCTTTCTTTAAAAAAAAAAAAAAAAAAAAAAAAAATACCAGCTTGCTGTGACCAGTTCCACTGAGCGTCAAATAATGAGAGCGGTGTTCACACACACAGACAGACGCAGGAATTTCATGTAAGTGAGGTGGCTTTGAACTCAGTAGCACATTTAGATTGTCAATTCACATTCCCAGGTTTGTATTTACGATAACACACAGGCAGGTGTGATCTTCCAATACATTTTCGGATAATTAAAAACCTGCATGTATGCTGATGTCACAAACATACGAATAAGGGATCCAAACTCATCTTTCAAGCCACCCCTCGGATGATACGTGAACGTGGCTACAACTGATTGGCAGTAAACAGTTTAAATCTTAATCTCACAAACACTCAATTGCAGAGTTTCAGATTAATAAAAATGATGTGCCAGCACTGGAATAGACATTAATGGCCACACAGTAAATAAACATTGTGTAAATTTTCTTGGTATCGAACTGAATAATAATTAAGGTGAAGTTAACACATTAGTAAATCAGTCAAAAAGTTCTTTCCACCGTATCGTGCTCTGTAGAGGCACAGTGAAGGTAAGGGTTCAAGTATAACTGGCAGTCAATCATTAAAGCAAATTTGTGTTGAAGAATCGTTGGTATGGAATGCGGAATTACTCAGCTTCAACATGAGATTCAGTTGTAGAGGAAACAGGACAGCCATGACGATGTATTGTATGTGTGCCCTAAGTGCACTGACTGTAGAATTAATGTGAAACATTAAATAGAGTATGAAGCGAAAAAACACAATTCCGCGACACAATCATCAGAAAACTAAGAAAAGTGTTATATGGTCAAGTATCCAGAAACGCTTTATTTCCAGACTAGAATTTACTTTCTACAAGTCTTCAGAGCACATCAGGCGCGTAAAACACACAGGAACGGAAGTACCAACACCCTAATTAAAACTATTTCTTACATAGAAGCCTCAAAATGCTTCCCCCTATCACTGATGCATACTTCAAGCCACTGTAACACTGAATTACGGATGTGCGCTACTGTATTCTTTGAGTAATGTACGCGTTTTCGCAGCCTCAAAGTTCTCCAGACAAAACTCCATAGACTCTTGGGTGAAGGCATTTGGAATCTCTTGGGTATCGAACTGCGGCATAGGATGCAGAGTGCCCCTGTACTAGGTTTTGAAAGCTGCAAAACCAAACAAAGCACTGTTAAGTCGGCGGATCAATGCGACCACGAGTTAATGCGTGTAACATTGTTAACAAAGGGGGTTTTGAATCTTTCATATAAGAAACCGAGATAAGACAGAGTATCAAGTAGTGTGTTGGTACATTCTGCTTTTGCAAGTTTCTCATGGCTGATAAAGCATGAAGAGCTGAGAAAATGGCTACAAAAACAAATGCTTTATTCATCTTTGAGCATATTTACATGTAATCGTTGTCGTCAAAGTTAAATAAAATAATAACGATAACAATAACCTTAGGGACATGTCACTAAGTACGAGAAAATAAGACAAAATAGATACTATCCAATCACGATATCAATGCACTTGGTCTCCTGTGACCCTTATCAGAAACATGCGGTGATATTACAGTAAACAAGTGCAATGGTGACTAAGGAAAACGCATCGCACTGTGGATGATTCCAAGACATCTGTGCATATACTGTCATGTGTTTCAGTGTGTCCTCATGAAATATCACAATAAAACCTCATAGCCGGCCGGATTGGGCGAGCGGTTCTAGGCGCTACAGTCTGGAACCGCGTGACCGCTGCGGTCGCAGGTTCAAATTCTGCCTCGGACATGGATGTGTGTGCTGTCCTTAGGTTAGTTAGGTTTAAGTAGTTCTAAGTTCTAGAGGACTGATGACCTTAGAATTTAAGTCCCATAGTGCTCAGAGCCATTTTTGAAAACCTCATAAGTCAATCAAGGTGCCATCACTCCCAGGTGCAATAATATTGTAAGCAACTAATGCACTGCTTAATTAAGTACGATGAATGCTAATAACTAATTAGGTAATATATAAATTACAAGATTTTTCCTTACAAACTTTGACCATAGTATTTTTATGAATCTTCGTGGCGTCTGTAGTTCTTTACCTTCATTAGAGGCATAGAGTCGCACAATTGTCTGTCCCCTTCTCGAAATATTTCAGCACGGAGCGCCCAAACTCACGTGCCTGACCATGCAAAACATGAGCAGATCGCAGAACTTTCCGTTTAGCAGCCATTCCTTTTTGCGCATTTCCACTGCAAGCTTCAGACATTCTGTAGCGCAAAATAAACTCGTCGCACACAGAAACAAAGCACGCAATGATACGGTTCACAACTGTGCACCTATAATACCGACCGCGAGCGTCGTCTGCAATTGACCACCTGTAGCCCTTACCTGTAAACAGCTAAAGCACATACTTGCGTTAAACAAAGGTATCTTGCTTCGATTTTCCCTTCTTTTGGCAATTGTCTTTTCTTCCAGATCTGTATGGAAATTTTCTGGCCCACCTGCGTCTGGTTACCAGAATCTACAAGTGACGTCTAGGAATGTTATGCCCATGTCGCCGTGCAACGGACAAAGCATCCTTCCGCATTTTTACATCAGTATGAAACCAGTAAACTCCAGTTTCTTGAATGAATCCGACTCCCATGTATAACACAGCTGACTGCCTTACGAATGAGTTAATGCATTCATTTATGCCAATAGCTGCTTAGGAGTACTAACTGCGATATACATGTATGCCTGTATAGCGAAGGATTAAACAGTAACTTATGATTCTAGTGCTACGTATGCTTTTTGGGTTCCAGGTCAGATGAACATTTTGAGGATTCAGAGCCTTCAACGAGAGATATATCGCAGGTACAAGGTGCTTAGATCAGCTGCTCTTCAGCGTCATTACCTACAGATTATACTTCAGCATCAAGAATTAAATTATGAAAACGACATTGTTCTATATATTGGGACTAAGCCTTCAGACAGAGTACCTTCCATGATACTTCAGAATTATTGTGAAACCTCCTCAGGAATATAAACTTCCATATTCTAAACACAATGAGGTAGGGAAGGTTGAAAAACGATATTTGAAAAAGGAGCACTAAGATAAATACATGTCATGGTTAGCTTTGTCGCCATGAAAACAAGGCCTATTTTGCAGAGTATGTCCTTGTGTTGCTCCAGCTCTTAAGGGTGCTCACCATAGAGGAATGAAGCTAAACACCGTACAATCGTACCCCTAACGAAATTCTCGAAGTTTGAAGACGGTGACTTGGAATGCCACAGAAAAACGCCGTATCATCAGAAAGCTTTAGAACGTGCTGCCAACTTTCTGGTTTCTTACAAAAACCCCGAGCAATGAAAAGAGCAAAACGAAACAAAAAAAAATTGTCATTTTCGCTGCAAAACGTTATATTATGATGGCTCTGTTTTCTCAAAACATCCCAGAATATCAAATAAAGGTTATTGTAAAGAATTGATGAAATTTCGTGTCGAAGAATGTGGAATACTGAAATAGCGGCACAGTATAGCTTTGACAGCAAAAGAGGCACATTTCTTAGTAAAACTGTACAAAATTATTTGATTGAATGCTGTGAAATTATTTCGCAAATATTCCACAGAATTTTGATGAGACTACTGATGTCACAAAACTTAGATGATAATTCTTCTGAAGATATGAACAGAGAATAATTCATAGGTTTCATCAGTCCGTGAGAGCCAGAAAAGAATCTGTGGAAACAAACACTCTAAGTTCACAACAAACGTAAAGTAAACAAAGATTTCTGTTCAATTTCTGATAGTGACGGAGGTCAACAGGAGACTTTTGAAGGTGACAAATGTGCCAATCTTTGTAACAAAGATAAAATGGATAAGAAGAATAAAGATCCCCGAATGAGTGAAACAAAATTAGGTGAAACAGTTCTAGCCACTATGAAAAGTCTTAACCTCAGTCGTAGTAAATGCGTTTGTATTGCAACAGATGGATGCACTGTCATGAGTTCCGAGGTTTTGGTAGCGTCACTTGTCTCTAAGTGCAATTAGTGCGAAGTTCAATTGGTACCATTAGGGACGTTGTCTCTTTTATAGCTTTGCCAAAAAGATACGTTGTGCTCATAAAGCATGTAGGTTAGCAGCTAGTCTCTGTGTGAAACAAGGTGGGTAGAAAGGCATCTATCTGTATCATCTTCTCTAAAATACATTGAAAAATTGTCATGCCTTGAGGAAATTTTGCAGTGGTCACAGTTTTCAAGTGATGCCTACAGCATGGATGTCTTAAGGACACTGATACAGTGAAAGCTATTTACACATACAATAAGAATGTACTTAATTCATGAGATAACAAACTAGAGGCTACTGGCCTTTTCTGTGTCCTGTCAAAAGTCTTTGACCGAATGAATCATGGGATTCCCTTAAGTAAATTAGAATATTATGGTGTCGCTGGCAGTGAAGCGAAACGGTTTGAGCTTTATCTAACTAACAGGAAACAAAAGGTGTCGTTGTGAAATACCTGTTCAATAAGCAGCCGGTCTTCATCTGATTGGGAATTAATTACATGTTCCTCAAGGTTCCATCTTGGGTCCGTTGCTTTTTATTGTGTACATTTGTACATTAATGACCTCTCGTCTTTTACATTGCTAGATGGTAAGTCTGTTTTGTTTGCAGATGATACAAACGTTGCAATAAGTAGCCATTCACATACGGATTTAGAAATGTCTGCTAATCAAATTTTCACCTGACATTAATAAACAGTTTAAAGCTACTACATTGTCATTAAACTTTGAAAAGACTCAATACATGCAGTTCAAAACCTGTAACAGATTTCCTTCCAGCATGTTATAACATGTGAAGACATGCAGATCGAAGAGGTTGACACTGTTAAATTTCTGGGATTACAACTTAATAATAAATTCAGTTGGGAAGGGCATGCTACAGAATTGCTGAAGCGCCTAAACCAGGTCAGAAGTAGGAGATATAAATATAAAAAGCTTGTATACTTTGCTTACTTTCATTCTATTGTGTCATGCTGGATCATATTCTGGGGTAAATTTGTGGCAAATAATATATCTCTGTATCCAACCAATAACTCAATATGTAGTATCAATACTAGGAATAAGAACAGTCTATGTAAAGATCTAAAGATTGGTCCAAAAAGGCCCCCAATATTCAGGAACACACATTTTCAATAAATTGCCAGCAACAATTAAAAACTTGGTTCAGATAAAGCAGTGTTTAAACAGAGTTTGAAAGACTTTTTGATAGGCAACTCCTTCTACCCTATAGAGGACTATCTTACCAGGGACTGTTAGAGCAGCCTAAGTAAAAATGTCTGTTAGATTTCAGCTTTGGCAGCAGTTGGTCACAAAAGTCAAGATTATGGGTTTTGTGTATGAGAAATTTGTGAAAAAGTGCATAACTATGTTTCGTTCTGACAGTATATTAATTCTGTAAATATTATCAGTTCCAATTGCTGTAACGTATACAACTATTTTGGCAATCTTCCGACAAATGATCGGGGTAGTGAGTATTATATTCAATTTTTTTTTATGTTATACTTTGTTGGAGGGCAGCGTGGAGGGTAAAAATCGTAGAGGGAGACCAAGAGATGAATACACTAAGCAGATTCAGAAGGATGTAGGTTGCAGTAGGTACTGGGAGATGAAAAAGCTTGCACAGGATAGAGTAGCATGGAGAGCTGCATCTAACCAGTCTCAGGACTGAAGACCACAACAACAACAACAACTTTCTGACATGAGAATCATCTCATTTTTTTGGGTCTATGGGGCGAAAACTAAATTTAATTTATTCTAATAACAGCTAGGACCCTTTATATGCAACCAGCAATGGAGGTTTCATCATAATTCGCATGTGCCTTGCTGACATGTTCAGCTGAACATCACCTCTCAGTAGGTTTTTCCAAAAAGAGAGCATTGATATTATCAAATCAAACTAAAATCTTGACTGATACTTTCTTAGCTTTGAAAACCATCTCAAGTTAATATGCACAATGCTGCCCCATAAAGTACAGAAAGCTATTTTCAGGTAAATGTCTTTATACCTATTCCTGATACAACAAACACTGATCTAGAAAACAGATTCTCTAAAGACTTTCTCAGTCTCTATAATGTCAGCACACTTCTATCAAAAATCTGTTCATCCTCAAGAAAGCCCTTGGCATCAATTATTAGGGATGCAGAAACTCAGGCAAAAAAGTTCTATAAAGTAATTGGAGAGGATGAAAGTGACTGCGTTTCTAATCTGAAGGTGGAGATCAAGCTGCGGGTGGCCAAATGGAGAAGTGAAGAGGCAAACAAAACACTTCTGCCAGGTTGACTGTTTGCAGTTTTGCACTCCAGAAATTTTCCCTACAGTTAGATCTTTGATGCTGACACTTTCTTCTCTTGCTGTGTCAACTGCAACAGCAGAAAGATCTCTCTTGACATTCAAACTCATTAAGAATTGGTTGAGAAACTATTGTGCTCAAAACTGCATGTCAGGGCTTGCTTTGTTGTATATCCAGTGAGACATCATCATTAACAAAGAAAAAAAAATAAATAAATAGGTATACTGAGAATGGCAGAAAGAACGGAAAAGATATGCTTTCTTAATTACAGGTAATATTTAAGTGAATCAGATGTTAATATGCATGAAGCCATATATATACACTGTCTGTGTAGAGAACTAAAATGAAAAATATAATCACGATTGTTTTTAGTAAAATGATCTCCTTTGCCAAATTTTCAGAACTCTGTGTACGAAAGAAACACAATATTGCACTTAAAACTATGGCTTTATATAGCTGCAAGTAAACTTTGAATTACTGTAATGATGTACTATCATTGTCACTGTTTATTTTATACTGCTTTGGAGGTATTGGTCTCAAATACATTGTTTTGATAATATGATATAATTAATATGGATTTTGCATTTTTATTCCAACTATGTTTCTTTAAAATTGAGTATCATTGTGAACTGTATTGAAAATAAAAATTATAAAAAATATTTGAGTATGTATTCAAATCTTTGCAGTTATTATTTTCAATATATATTAACTAACCTGGGAAAAATATAACAGTCAAGAAAATAAGAACTACAGTTTTAAAAGTGTCTTATCCTAATTTCAGTTTACTTGCTTCTAATTTGCTTGTCAACTCTGTTAACAAAAGGCATATTATCTTTTTGTTGTGTGTTAACAATATAAAAGTAGTTACTCAGAAAAAGGCTGCAAATGCTATACATTTCAAGAAATTTAAAACTTTTTTTTGTCTGAAATAAAACATTTTTGCAATTGTTTGATATTTTTAAGTATCAAAACAGCTTACAACAGTAGTTTTTGAAGGCTTTCTTTCCCTAACTGTATAGGGGAGGATTCCTGGGTTTTCTTTCTCTTCTAGGCAATTGCCCCCACCCACAAAACTTCATTAATCCACCTCTGGTTCCATTAAGATAATTCCATAAGACAACACAGAACAAAAATATGCAAAATAAGGTGACACACTTGCCTTTAGGTCAACACTACAGAAAATGTTTCTCAGGCCATAACATTCTAAACTGAGCTTCTTGATTAGTTTATCTATGTGTTGACTCCATTTTAATTTCTGAGCCAGCTAGACACCAAGGAATTTTACAAACTGAATGTTTTGAAGCAGAAGAAAAAATAGGTTCAGGCCTAATCATGTACATAATGCACAGCATGGTAGCTTGTGGGGCAGGAATAGTCCCCAAGGGCAGATTAACACAGCCTGAGTGTGGTTTTTCGGCAGTTTCCCATGCTTATTGAGCTTGTCCCCAAGCTCAGCCTCAGAGAATATTATACACCAACAGTTAAAATACACCCATCAAAAATAGTTTTGTGTCCTCTTGGTTCCAAGAGTTCCGGAACCTGAGCAGAAAGTTGGAATAGAAAGGAACATACACATCATTTCCGTCATTTTTATTGCTCATGAAAACCACACTTTGCATATTGTGACACCATACAGCGAGACCCTCAGAGATGGTGGTCCAGATTGCTGTTCACACCAGTACCTCTAATGCCCAGTAGCACTTCCTTTTGCATTGATGCATGCCTATATTCGGTGTGACATACTATCCACAAGTTCATCAAGGTACTTTTGGTCCAGATTGTCCCACTCCTCAATGACAATTCAGTGTAGATCCATCAGAGTGGTTGGTAGGTCACATTGTCCATAAACGGCTCTTTTAAATCTATTCCAGGCATGTTCAATAGGGTTCATGTCTGGAGAACATGATGGCCACTCTAGTCGAGCAATTTCGTTATCCTGAAGGAAGTCATTCACAAGATGTTCACGTTTGGGGCACAAATGGTCACCCATGAAGACAAATGCCTCGTCAATACGCTGCCAATATGGTTGCACTATCGGTTTGAGAATGGCATTCAAGTATTGTACAGCCGTTATGGCGCCTTCCATGACCATCAGTGGCATACGTCGGCCTCACATGATGCCAGCCCTAAACAGCAGGGAAGCTCCACCGTGCTGCACTTGCTGGACAGTGTGTCTAAGGCGTTCAGCCTGACTGGATTGCCTCGAAACACGTCTCCTACATTTGTTTGGTTGAAGCCATATGTGACACTCATTGGTGAACAGAACATTATGCCAATCCTGAGTGGTCCATTTGGCATGTTGTTGGACCCACCTTTACCACACTGCATGGTGTTTTGGTTGCAATGATGGACCTCACCATAGACGTCGGGAGTGAAGTTGTGCAGCGTGCAGCCTACTGCCCAAAGTTTGAGTTATAACACGACATCCTGTGACTTCATGAAAATTGTTATTCAACATGGTGGTGTTGCTGTCAGTTCCTCCGAGCCATAATCTGTTGGTAGTGGTCATCCATTGCTGTACTAGCCTTTGGGTGGCCTGAGCGATGCATGTCATCAACAGTTCCTGTCTCTCTGTATCTCCTCCATGTCCGTATAACATCGTTTCGGTACACTCTGAGACGCCTGGACGCTTCTCTTGTTGTGAGCCCTTCCTGGCAGAAAGTAACAATGCAGATACGATCAAACCGTGGTATTGACTATCTAGGCATGGTAGAACTACAGACAACACAAGCCGTGTACCTCCTTCATGGTGGAATGACTGGAACTGATCTGCTGTCGGAGCCCCTCCGTCTAATAGGCACTGCTCATGCATGGTTGTTTACATTTTTGGGTGAGTTAAGTGACATCTCTGAACAATCAAAGGACTGTGTCTGATACATTATCCACAGTCAACTTCTATCAGCAGGAGTTCTTGGAAATGGGGTGATGCAAAACTTTTTTTGATGTGTGTATAAATAACACACTTGCCTAGGTCTCACTCTACAACTTTTAGTCACCAGACTTCCATCCATTACCAAATTTGCTATTTGTGGATGCCTCAAGGATTTGTCCAATTATCTGATCCCTTTTTATGGTCGAGCTGTGCTATAAATTTATCTTCTCTCCAATTTGATTCAGTACCTACTCATTCGTTATGTGATCTACCCATATGATCTTAGACATTCTTTTGCAGCTCTATATTCAAAAGCTTCTGTTCTCTTCTTGTTTGAACTGCTTATCATTACAGTTTCACATCTTATGAGGCTACACACTAGACAAATATCTTTAAAGACTTTCTAAAACTTACATTTATATTAAATATTATCCTCTCTGCTTCTCTGTTGTTAGTTATTTTGTTGCCCAAATTGCAAATTGACCTACAACTTCTAGTGTCTGATTTCTAATCTTCTTCTCTCAACATTACAGGATTGAAGTTGATTACATTCCATTAGAAGAAAGTGTTACTGCATCGCTTCAGCAAGACCTCGTGCTTGCAAATCGTTATGTAAATAAGTTAGAGGAACTGATAAAGCAACGGAAATATGACAATTTAAAAAACGATAGTAATGAAAACATACCGGCAATTTTCATTTCAAACAAAACTTCTGCTCCTAGTGAACGAAATCTTTCTGACAGTATGAAATAGTCAGTCAATAGAGTGCAAAGAAAAACGGATAATAAAGACACGACAGGATGAAATGTGAACTCAAAAAATAAGACAAGTGAAAGTGAATCTAGATCATCTGTGTGTTCTAACGAGAGAAATGTTTCTTCAAAGTGTACTATAAAACCGACGGTACGAGGGCACCTGGATAACAACGAATATCAAGTTTGTGTATTAGGTGATACTCATGCATAGGGTCTGGCACAAATAATAAATGATCGGCAGTCCCCATTTAGAGTAACAGGTGTTGTCAAATCTGGTGTTCTCCTTAATGAAATAGTAAATAATTGTGAAAACTTAGTTAAGACTGGAACATGTGGTGTGCTAATAGGTGGAGCAAATGACATATACAAAAATGAAAGCCAACTAGCAACAAGGGCACTTCAAACAACTCTAAAAAAAAGCTGTCAGATCTAAATTTAAAGGTTCTCATTGTAAGTGTGCCACATAGACATGATCTAATCGAGGAATCATGTGTAAACAGAGAAAAAAAGTCAACAAATAATAAATTTAGGAAGATCTGCTGTGCTTTTAATTGTGCAACTTTTGTGGATGCAAACAGCTCAGCGAGAAATCATTTCACGAGGCATGGACAGCACAGGAACTATTATGGAAAAAAGATGATGGGTGAAAAGATGCTAGAAGAAATAAGCCATATATCAATAGAAAAGTTCCCTAAAATCCCATTCCAAATGAGGGGAGAAGCAGAAGAAATGAAAACCTTAACAAGAGCAACATTTGCTGAAGCACTAAAGACATCAACATCTGCTATAGTGAATATTAAAATGTCATCAGTGCCACAGATAGTATAAACAATCAATCAGCATCATCCACTTCAAGCAGAAAAGCAACAGAAACAAGAAACCTGTGGTACAATAGGATTTTTGGTATGCAGCCATAATGAAAACTCCAAGTTAACAGTGTTAAACAAAAGGAGAAATACCATTGATGCTCACTCCCTTGTTCTAAAGATTATGACTCTAAAAGTGCAGTGCCTCAAGGACAAATATTGTGAACCTGAAATAGCAGTAACACCCAACCTGATGTCCTGTGTATTACTGAACATTGGTGTAAGGACCATGAAGTTAGTAATATTCATATTAATCCATTTAAACTGGCAAATCATTATAGTAGGAAAATTGCAAAGGGTGGTGGAGTTGGTATTTACCTTAGACAAGAGTTAGAATTTAAAGAGATGTGAAACAGAGAACTTAACTATTGAAAAGTTTTTTGAAGCAGGTGCTGTCCAGCTATATGGCCTGATGAAAAAAGCCATAGTCATAACAGTGTATAGGTCACCATGTGGAAACATAGAAGTCTTTTTTGATACATTAGAATTGTTGCTAAATACTTTTTACAAAAAAGAAACTGTGATTGTTCTTTGTGGTGATTTCAATATTAATCTTCTAGTTGAAACTCAACAAAAAAGGCAATTTTTGGACATATTAAAGAGTTTCAACATGTCACCACACATAAATAATTCAACTAGAATAACAAACACCTCCAATAGCCTCATAGATAACATTTTCTCAAATATGACAGCAACTGACATAGAAGTAACAAACATAGATTTAGGATTGTCTGACCACAATGCTCTCTCCGTTGAAATCCCTTTAAGGTCAAAGGAAGATAAAGGTGTAAATAATATTTACAAAAGAAACTTCTCTGTGGACAGCTGTCATCAGTTCATAAGTATCTTAGAAAATGAAAATTGGTTAGATGTTATGAAACAAACAAGTACAGATGAGGCATATAGTGTATTTGCATTGATTTATATGATGAACTTTGAGATGTGTTTTCCAAAGAAACTGACCAGAATAAAGTCTACTGGACACATAAAGTCAAGTTCTTGGATGACTCTTGGCATTAAGAAATCATGTGAAAACATGAAAAACTGAATTCAGAGTTGAGGGAGTGTACAGATACTGATTTTATGGAATATGTAAAAAGATATAGGAAAATATACCACAGACTAATTGCAAATGCGAAGTTATTAAGTAATGATATGGAAATGAAACAGTCCAGAAATAAAACTAAAATAGCATGGGAAATTGCGAGAAAAGAAACCAGGATACCTATCAAAGACAAGGAAATTATTCTAAAAGATGAGGAGAATAAAATGGTAAATAAATATGCCATGCCTAATTATATAAATAATTACTTTTTAAATGTACCCCAGACATTAAGAAGGAATTTTGGGGGGCAAATTAAGATGGAAGCACCCAAGGCAGCCAGCAGTATGATAGCAGTTCCAACAAATGAAAAGGAAGTTTTAAAAGTGATTAAAAGTCTCAAGTCCAAGATGTCAGCTGGAGTAGATGAGGTGCCAATAATACTAGTAAAGAAAACAGCTAATCAAATACCGAAACCATTGGCGCACATAGCAAACTTGTCAATGGCTGAGGGCGTGTGGAATACACAAAAGAAATAATCACTAAATTGGAAGAGGGAAAAAGTGTAGTTGGGATAAATCTAGATTTGTCAAACGCCTTTGACACTGTTGCCACAGCATACTTTTGGAAAAGCTTGAAGCTATAGGTATCAGAGGACCGGTAAAAAAGTGGTTTGAGTCTTATCTGGAAAAAAGGATGCAGGTGATTGGAATTACAGCACCAAATATTAATCAAAAAATTAAACTATGATCAGATCCAAGGAAGGTCACAGTAGGAGTACCCCGAGGAAGTGTATTAGGCCCTTTGCTGTTCCTCATTTACATTAATGATATTCTGGTGTCAGAGAGAAAAGCTAGAATCATGTTATTTGCTGATGATACTAGTTTAATAGTTAGTGATATGAAGCAGTCATTGCACAGTACTGTCGACCATGTCCTACAAGATATACAAAAATAGTTTAGTGCTAACAAGCTAACACTGAATGCAAAAAAAATAAAAATAAAATAATTATGTGCAATAAGGAAAAATAAGTGAACATGATGACCTAAATCCCACCATGGAGGGCAAACTACTTGAAAGAGTACAGTGTGCAAAATTCCTGGGTATGCACATTGATGAGAAGATTAACTGGAAGGACCATGTGGTGAGCTTAGCACTAAAACTAAATTCAGCATGTTTTGTACTTAGAATAATTTTAAGAGTTTGTGGTAATGACTGTACCAGACTAGTATATTTTGGCTATTTTCAGTCCATTGCATCCTATGGGATAGTATTCTGGGGAAAAACAAATTGTCTAAATGAGATTTTCAAATTACAAAAACGCGCTATTCGGGTAATGATCCAGAACCCACCTCAAACACATTGCAGGCCCCTTTTTAAAGCACTGAAAATTTTAACAATTCCATCATTATACATTCTGAAATGTATGTTGGTGATCAAAAGAAATCAGGACAAAATGAAAACCAACACAGACTACCATAATTACGATACACGGCAATGTAAAGATCTCCACATACAAGCTGTAACAAGGACCCGAAGTCAGAAACATGTATGTGATCAAGACATCAAACTTTTTAATGCACTACCAAAACATATCAAAGAGCTGGAAAATGAGGATAAATTTAAAACTGTTATAAAGAACCACATGCTTGACAAATGTTATTACAGCATAAGTGAATATCTCTGTGCAACTGTATAAGAATATATGTTTAAATTAATGTGACAAATGAAATTACATCAGTGAATATGTCTGTCAAGCACATACGAAATTATGTTATAAAAACACTTATTAGTTGTATATTGTATTAAACATAAGATAGATTCATATGAATTCAGCACAGATAACAATTTTGTAAAGATATTATATAGTTGTTAAAATGTACCCTGACAAATCCTGTATCACAAATATGATCATTGGGATGATAATAAATAAATAAATAAAATAAATAAATTACGTTTGTTTCACTTTTGTTGTTGTTCAGCTCATAACCTCTTTCCAAAACACTATCCTTTCTATTCAACTGCTTTCTAAATCCTTTGCCACTTCTGACAGAATTTCAGTGTCATCAGCAAACTTTAGTTTTTTATTCTTCTCTCTGAGCATTAATTCCATTTCTAAATTACTCTTTGGATACCTTTACTGCTTATTAAGTGTACAGACAGAATAACATCAAGGATAGGCTGCAGTTCTGTCTCACTCACTTCTCAGTCACTCCTTCCCTTTCACATCCTTAGACTCTTAAAACAGCAGCCTGGTTTCTATGCAAGTTGTAGGTACTTAGCAAGTTTTGTGTTCTGTGGACCATTTGCACAGTAAATGGTAATATGAGGAACGAGTAATTTTATATTCACATCATAAAGTATGTGAATATGCCTACTTGCTGATCATTTACAGGTGTCTAAAAAAATCAATAACAATAAAATGGGAGGATAGGGAGGGGGAGGTAAAATCTGTGTTTGTTTTTTATTTTTATTACACCTTTAGTACTGATTGGTGTGTGTGATGACACTGAAAAATGTGCTTTTAGTTCAGGTTCTTATGCTGCTACTGAACAAGTATGGTACTTCATTAGCGCAAGAAGGATTAAGTGCATCCCTCATTCTGTGGTTAACTGGTCAGTGATTCAGTTAAGCCCACAAAAAGGAATCTTGATACCTATTATTATGTATTTACTGTGTATAGGAGCATTGCTGAACATTACAATAAGGATTCAGTGACTTGTGAGTTTGATAGCGCCAAGAATTGCACACCAAGCCACCAACCATTGTGATTACCTACCAGAACTGCTAAAAGATGTGGTATTCAAAAAGGCTTTTTCCCTTCAGCTTGACAAAGTCAGTTTTAAGCTATCAAATTAACATTAAATATTTTCAGAGCCCACAATATCTATTATGACTTAACTACTAAACTGAAAGAATTTTGACATTGAATTTCCTATGGGAAATGAAACTCTGTAACAGAAAACTGAGAAAAAGAACATGTCAGGGCTAGAATGGCTTACGGCATCAATGAAATGAGACTGCCACTCATTTTGCACACTAGAAAAGACATGTAAACCAAGGGCCAATAGCTTTACACAGACAAAAGCAAAAGTATCTTTTGGTTTTTCTTAAAGAAAAATACAAGTTCAAGCCACATGACAAATACAATCTGGATGAATGAGCATAAACCAGTGTGCAGAAGCTGGAGAAAGTACTGGCTCAGACTGGGTGCAGAGCAGGTACATAAGTTATAACAGTTGAAAGAAGTGCACTTCCATTAATTGTAGCAACAGTTCTCCAAGAACAGCTGTGCTCATAGTCTTTGGATTTCCAAGGGTATGCACAAAAGAATAGTTGCTGTGTGACAGCCCCCCCCCCCCTCCTGCCCTGGCTTTGATAATAGGCCACAGTCTCAGATTGGATGGCCAGTGAAATATTCTTAGCAGATCTGTGGCGCTTCACCAAAGATGAAAGATGGAAAACCCATAAAGGTACACCCAAAACTCAAAATACTGGCCAATCACAGCAGCCACACAAGCATCACTGTAGTATAACGTACTAACAATTATTGTGAATGCCTATGGCAAAGAGTCTTCAACTGTCAGACATTATTCTGATAAATTTCTGCAAGTCCTAATAGATTAATAGCAAATGTCGTTTAACAGGACCAATTACATTTATAAAATAGCAGGACCAATTAAGTTTATAAAATAGCAGAAGGAATTGTTTTTACCAAAGACTGATCTTGTATTGGAATTATTGAACCTGGCTGAATTAACATCAGCTCAATGTGCAAATTTTTTTAATTGATATTTGGCCATTATCATACAGCCATCCATCAAATATACATATGTTGTCTTGTGTTATTTTCATTGTAATTCTAGTGACTTCACATTGTATTGGCTGTTGCGATTTTAAAATCTGTTTCTATGTCAGTACTGACAGATATCAGTCATTAGCTTTTTTGATATGCAAAATGTTCCTGAATGTCAACCAATAATGACAATGGTTCAGTCAAGTAAGGCGTTTATATTTACAGGAACTTCAACTGGAAATCACATGTTACAGATCATCTTAAATATCTGTATTAGCACGTTTTCCATGAATGATAATACCAGATTTTGAAGATATAAATATCAAAAAGATGATTTTTCCAGTTTTTTTAATGTAGTGTTATACTCTACAAAAAACAATGAAGAGCATGACATCTTCAGTCACTAATATCTTACTGACAACAGACACTGCAGTTTCCTCCTTTATGTTGTTTGTTTTTGACAGTCAGTACGTCTGAAAACAACTGTAAATAAGTATAATGACATTACCCATCACTCAGCATTAGTGTGGCACAGAAGGCAGTGATGTATTCAGCCACCTAAATTTTTGACAGTCTATCCAGTGATGTAAATAATGATTTACTTCAAAACAAACTGAATTATATTTGAAAACTACACCAAAGAAGAATTTCTGAATACATTTTGAACCCTGCAACTCACAAAGACCACATTGTGAGGCATATAAATCTTTGACTTTCAAAAAGTCATTTGCTGAGTTTACTGCATTACACATGATAAAAGTGATCAAACAGATGAAATTCTACATCTTCGCAAAAGACTGTTCTACACCAACACACACACTCTGCAAACCATTGGGAAGTGCACGGCAGAGTGTACATCCCATTGTTATAGTTATTAGGGCTTTTTCCCATTCAATTCATGTATGAAGTGGGGAAAGAATTGTTGCTTAAACATCTCTGTGTGTGCTGTAATTAATCCAGCCTTGTCTTCATGATCCCTATGGGAGTGATATGAGGGGGTTTCAGTGTATTCCTAAATTCTCCTTTGTAGACTGATTGCATTTCATTAGCATTCTACTAATGAACCAGCATCTTCCACCTGCTTTACCCATAACTGAGCCCATGTGATTGATCCATTTCATACCCCTAAAAATAAATCCATGTACAACTGAGTTTTAGTCTAAACATTGAAATTCATGTTATTTTTTTGTGTGTGTGTGTGGGGGGGGGGGGGGGGCCAAGCCACCCACAGGCTTTCCTCGGACTCCTAAGTCCTTTAAACATGTCTAAATCTAGTGACCATGGAAGTGGTTTTCTTTTCTTTTAAAATAACTGCTACATTGACATTCCTCTGGAACAGAAATAAATTTCTGATACTTATTCCAGTGCTAAATATTAAGAGAAGAAATGATTGCTATCCAGGGATTTCGGGAATGGTGCCCATATGGCATTGAGGTTAAATAAGGAGCTGTTTGAATAAAGAAGCAGCACCATCATTAGCATTCATCTATTGGCAGTAATGGCTGGAGGAATTGGTGACATATTGATGACATGTGTAGTTTGCTCTTCTTATTGTCTTGCTGGCAGCAGTTCATCAGAACAGGAATAGGGCCTGAAACCTGAGTAGTTTGTTACGGTTACAGTGTTGTAGTGCATTTCAATTTAAGATGTATCCTGAGTTCTTTAAAAGTTTTAAGTGGAAAAGTTATGTTGTTATAAATTCAGGGTGGACCACAATTAATATCAAAAACTGACACTGGTACAATGACAGAAGAAAAAACACTGTGAAAAACATGAGTTCACAAATAAGCCATTTGTGAGATACACTCCTGGAAATTGAAATAAGAACACCGTGAATTCATTGTCCCAGGAAGGGGAAACTTTATTGACACATTCCTGGGGTCAGATACATCACATGATCACACTGACAGAACCACAGGCACATAGACACAGGCAACAGAGCATGCACAATGTCGGCACTAGTACAGTGTATATCCACCTTTCGTAGCAATGCAGGCTGCAATTCTCCCATGGAGACGATCGTAGAGATGCTGGATGTAGTCCTGTGGAACGGCTTGCCATGCCATTTCCACCTGGCGCCTCAGTTGGACCAGCGTTCGTGCTGGACGTGCAGACCGCGTGAGACGACGCTTCATCCAGTCCCAAACATGCTCAATGGGGGACAGATCCGGAGATCTTGCTGGCGAGGGTAGTTGACTTACACCTTCTAGAGCACGTTGGGTGGCACGGGATACATGCGGACGTGCATTGTCCTATTGGAACAGCAAGTTCCCTTGCCGGTCTAGGAATGGTAGAACGATGGGTTCGATAACGGTTTGGATGTACCGTGCACTATTCAGTGTCCCCTCGACGATCACCAGTGGTGTACGGCCAGTGTAGGAGATCGCTCCCCACACCATGATGCCGGGTGTTGGCCCTGTGTGCCTCGGTCGTATGCAGTCCTGATTGTGGCGCTCACCTGCACGGCGCCAAACACGCATACGATCATCATTGGCACCAAGGCAGAAGCGACTCTCATCGCTGAAGACGACACGTCTCCATTCGTCCCTCCATTCACGCCTGTCGCGACACCACTGGAGGCGGGCTGCACGATGTTGGGGCGTGAGCGGAAGATGGCCTAACGGTGTGCGGGACCATAGCCCAGCTTCATGGAGACGGTTGCGAATGGTCCTCGCCGATACCCCAGGAGCAACAGTGTCCCTAATTTGCTGGGAAGTGGCGGTGCGGTCCCCTACGGCACTGCGTAGGATCCTACGGTCTTGGCGTGCATCCGTGCGTCGCTGTGGTCCGGTCCCACGTCGACGGGCACGTGCACCTTCCGCCGACCACTGGCGACAACATCGATGTACTGTGGAGACCTCACACCCCACGTGTTGAGCAATTCGGTGGTACGTCCACCCGACCTCCCGCATGCCCACTATATGCCCTCGCTCAAAGTCCGTCAACTGCACATACGGTTCACGTCCACGCTGTCACGGCATGCTACCAGTGTTAAAGTCTGCGATGGAGCTCCGTATGCCACGGCAAACTGGCTGACACTGACGGCGGCGGTGCACAAATGCTGCGCAGCTAGCGCCATTCGACGGCCAACACCGTGGTTCCTGGTGTGTCCGCTGTGCCGTGCGTGTGATCATTGCTTGTACAGCCCTCTCGCAGTGTCCGGAGCAAGTATGGTGGGTCTGACACACCAGTGTCAATGTGTTCTTTTTTCCATTTCCAGGAGTGTAATTGCAAATGAATGGTTACCAGACACCACTGGCTTCTGTATCAAATATTGTCCTAGGTAGTACAAATGTTGTATTTGAAATATATATTCCTCAATTAAGTCTCCATCTAGCTGGGTTCAAATTTCATCCACAGCAAATTTCTACATAATGTGGTGCATATGTGATAAAGGACCAGCATGTAAGAAGTCATCTAACCCACAAATATGGTGCAAGATGGACAGGTCATACATTTCTTTATTGTGTGATCTGCAGCATATATTATGTCACAGTAGGACATTATGCAGATAGCTGGTATTTTATTTTGGTATATAAACTTATTGCTTTATTGCCTTCGCCAGTACATCTCCTGAAGTTGTAGATGGATATATTTTAACTTTGACTAAACTATTATTGCTGTCTGTAGTTCTTGGGTGTAATATTATTTTCAGCAACATTTTAGAGATGTTCCCTAATTTGCTACTGCATGTATATTATAAAACTTCTTTACTATTTGACAACAACACATAAAAAATGAATTATAGTATATATGCAACAGCAGATTATCAAACAGCTTTAAAACATTGCTGAAAATATTACAGCCAACAACTACAGACTGCAATAATGGTGTACCCAGTTGACGTAAGTATCGGGACATGTACTGATGAAAGCAGTACTGATGAAAGCAGTACAGCCAAAATAAAGTATCAAGCAGCATACTATTTTCCAATTCTCTGCATAATGGGCAGGTCAAGCAGGAATTGTACGTCAGTCTCTAAGGTCACCTGACCTCCATCCATGGGGTTTCCATGCCTGGGTTCATCTAAAAAATAAACTGTAAAGTATTCCTATTGATACCAATGAAGAACTGAGGCAGCAGATTGTACAGTCTTATCAAGATTAGCAGTGTGATCTGTGTGTATAATAGAATTTGCAACTCTTTGCAGAGAAGGGTGTAGTGCTACCTCCAAATGTGATGATGAGACATGGAATAAATACTTCCTTTAACAAACGAAATTACAGTAAATTGTAACATGTAATGTGCTGAATCAGTGTTGCATCTTTTGTTACTGAGGCCTTGGATGAAATTTTAGCCCAGTTAGAATGGGATTTAACCCTAAAGTTCGTATTTCAGATGTATTTGCACCAACGAAGATGATATACTTCCTACTTCTGTCAGTGATGACTTATAAGTGCACATTTGCAGTTAGTTTGTAAATGGCCCAATGTTTAGGAGAACATTTTTGCTTCTATGAATAATATTGTATACTTTCAACCATTTCAGTTTCCACTACTAATTGTTTTTCACACTCTACACAAAAGCACTTTGGCACCTCTGTACCTCTGCCACCTACTCTTGGCTTAGTGCCCCAAGTTGGCCGCTTGTGTTGCTTGGGCCTTAAATCAATCTTGGGTTTGATTTAGCTCTACATTATGACAGATATTTGTGCAAAACTGTACACTCTTGAAGGATGTATGGACAAGTGGTTCTTAGTATTATAATAATAATTTTATTGTCATTCAGCCATTACAGCAGTAGACATCATCATACATATTATACAAGTGGTAATATAAAAGAAACAGCTGGATTGTTATTAGTGTTACAGTATTGTATTACAGTTGACATATTCATTTATGTTGTAGAATGGATTGGTAACTTATCAGTCATACAGTATTTGTTTGTATGTTTGTAGGGTAATTCTTGTACAGATTGTGAAATCTTATTAAATAATTTGTGTCCCATGAGGTCATAACTGTTCAGTGATTTTGACAGTATGTGGTATAAATGCATCTGTTCCCTCTTGTACTGTAACAATGCACATTTTCTCTGCATTTTGCTTCTGGTAACTTCTTTCTTGTGTAAATTAAAATGTAGTATATGCGTAAGTTTATTACAGTGATGATCTTTTGTTCACAAAACAATGGTTCACAGTGTGCCTTATAAGAAGAACCAGTAATTACCCTAATAATTCTTTGCTGCAGTATTAAGATTTCAGACACACAACTAGATTTCCCTCATAAAATATTACCATATGTTAGCATGCTTTGGAAGGAAGAAAAATAGGATGTTCTAATATACTTTTTGGGTATATAATCCATAAGTTGCCTTAACAGATAAATTGCTCTTGACAGCTTAAGATTAATGTATTGTACATGTTGACCCCCAAGATAATTTATCGTCTAAATATATACCCCCCCCCCCCCCCCCCCAAAAAAAAAAAAAAAAAAAAAAAAAAAAACTTAACATAACTAGGATCATCTGATGCAAGTTTGTCTTTCAGACTAAAAACCATGTGCTATGTTTCATTGTCATTCAAGAAAAACCCAGTTGGAAGCTTGGTCCATTGTCTTTGCAATACAACTTTTAAGGCTGCTGACATCATTGCTACATTGAAGGAAAGTTGTATCATCTGCATGTAGAACTGTACTAGACTTTATAAATGATATCAGATCATTTAGCATTATTAGGGACAGAAAAGGGCCCAATACGGATCCTTGGGAACACCTACCTTAACTTGTTCTATTCTCAATATTTTCTTGCCAACAGACAATTTTCCTACCATTCTGTAGATATGATTTGAATAGTTTAAGGCTGTTACCTTCAATGACATAGAATTCAATTTTTTCCAGAAGTGATGTGTGCTCTACACAGTTAAAAGCTTTACTTAGATCACAACACTTTATGTATGTATTTGATTACAGAGTCTGTAGCATCTACCATTGACAAATTTTTCCTAAAACCAATTGTGATTCACTAATTGTTCCTAGATTTTCAATGTAAACATATAATTGTTGGTAAATTATACATTCCAATACTTTAGAAAAAGTCGGGACTATAGAAATTGGCCCATAACTTGAAGATGAGTCAGTCCCTCCTTTCTTATGTATTGGAACTACCCTAAACACTTTTAGCTTATCAGGAAAATATCCCTATGCACTTGTTTATACAATATGTTAAGAGATACACAATACAGTCTATTGCTTTCTTTAATATGTTACAAGATGTGTCATATATATCTACACTGATGGTTTTAGCTGTTTCATTATTCTCATGACTAGGAGAGACCTTGGAGAAGGTATACATGCATGTATTAGCCTGTGCTTTACAAACATGTTTTGAAAGAATCTCTAATGAACTAATATCAGGTTTGATAATAGTATTTCCTACTTCCTTAACTGATATAATAAAATAATCATTGAATTTTTAGAGACATATATTAATTTTCCTGTTCCCTTCATTTTTAGCAATACTATTTATTAGTTTCCATGCAGCTTTGGGCTTATTGCTTGAATTCTCAATACTGCTGAAATTGTGTGCTTTTTTGCCTTCTGCAATGGCTTTTTTATACTTATCCCTATTTTTAAGCCAGTCTGATCTGGCATGGTCAGTCTTCAGACATTTATATACATTGTGAAACAGCATAACTTGGTTTTTCAGATATGTTAGTTCTTCACTATACCAAGGATTTTGTTTATTTGTGGTCTTTGCTTTTGAAGCTTTTATCAGTCTTTTGCTTTTCTATATGGGAATGCTGTCATTAAATTGTGTCAAAAATGCTTTAAAGAACACAATATGCGAAGCCTTAGTCTCCTACAGAGGTAAAAGGCTTGACATATACATTTCTCTAAGGAATCTGACAGGAAATATACAATACACCATGCAGGGCCATAATCTCCTAGGGACATATGACGTGACATAGGAACCTGCCAGGAAACACTAAATATGCAATGAAAATTGGTTAGTAATCATCATACTTGCAGTAGTGACAATTATCTCCATTTCATATTCCTCTATGCATTCAACTCATGTGATACAATATTGTCCACATAATATTATCATCAGGCTGTAGCAAAGCCAATTAATTTTGTATTTTTCCATAGTAAACTTTTAATAACTTGCCTGGAGCACATCTTCCTGTAATTCAGTACTAAATAGTAAAAGGAACGTATAAGGCATACACTGAAAAAGACTAAGATCAATTTTTTGCTTTCCCCATGTAGCTGTGTGACCGAAATTAGCAGAGAAAAATCAATGGTCTAACATAAATATCCAATTGTTTTGTCATAAAATTAGGATATTTTGGAAAAAATGTAAGTCAGAGGCTATTTGACAAAATAAAGCAAAATAAACATGACATACTAGGCTTTGTTCACAATTCAGTTTCATAGGTAATGCACTGTATGTAAAGCTTAAATGTGATGAGTTGCATATAAAATCACTGCAGAAATCAGAGAAATACAATTCAAGTCAACAAGTAGTGCAGTTGTCAAAGAGATTATTATTACATAGGATTAGGTTTGCTTTCTATCTGAATATTTAACCTACCAGCAGAAAATTGCACAGGTGTTTGCACTTCATGGGAAAGTTAAAAAAATGAATGGTGGTAAAAATCATCACCGTTACATTTATCATGCCACTCATTATGATACAAGAGTTCATGACCTTTGTTATTTGCAGAACCATGAAATATTTCAAGGCAGCTGCATGTCAAGTAGTAGATCACCTTCATATGAGATTACTATTGCAGGTATGACTAATAAGTGTTTTGATTGTGTCACCATAAATATGGTATGAATTAGTGGTTTTCTTTGAAACAGTTTGATGTAATCACTAGACCTGAGGTTTTTAGACCCAAAATGAGAGTGAAAGATGTGAATTTCAAATGAAAAATTTAATTTGTGATGGAAATACAAGCCAATAAATCATAACATCCTAAAACAAATCACTCAAACATTGAAAAATTTAATGAGACATACAACAGAAGGCACTTACCTACTTCAGTCACTATTTGGGAAACTGTTGAAACAAATAACATTCAACAGACAAAAGAAATGAATATTTTGTTTTTGAATGTTAACTAATATTCTTGTTCTTTGCCATGTTGTATTCCTGTTTTCCAATAACTTCTAGCACATCCTTCACATCTGCCAAATTGGTCTACTGTGCATCTTTCTTAAAACACTCCCCAACCAGTTACCTCACAGCTTTTGTCAGGAAGGATATCTGTGTATGACAAAGTTAAACTACAGTATCAGATGTTGTTTACCTGATAGGTCTTTAGAGTATCTTACAGCTCAAGAGTCATCTGGCAAGGCAGCCAGATACCTGCTTACTGCCTGAAAATTATTGCCGATAAACACACTTCCAACCATGTATTCCATTTAATGGTGATGGTGGAGGGTTTTATCACATAGGAGCCCTTAGCACTAACAGTGGGGCCCCTTTTTAGCAATGTGTTCTCATTGCTGTAATGTTTTGTTTTATTTCATTTCTTTTTACTTGAAAATAATGTATAAGAAAATTTTGTTTCACTATTTTAAGCACTAACAGATGCTTCACTTTGCATCGTCTGCCAACACTAATAAATTAGCCAAAATACTATAATTACCCACCACAGTAGACTGTCAATAGTTCCATTTACAAAGAAAGAAAAACACACTTAATTGTTGCCCTGTGTTTAGTGTCCCTTTCCAATAAAAAATGTTAACCTGCTGAAGTGGCTAGGAAATAACATGTCATGGATGTGAGTTGCTCAGGTGGGAGCTCAGTTGTGTCTCGATTCAAACACCAGGTAATTCTGATTTGATTAATAGTTTCCACCTCATCTGCACTTTACATTAGCAGGAAGAATATGAAAAGATGTAGATATTTATGCGCTGATACACAGATATCTTTCAACTCTAATATCCACCTCAACTCTAATATCCACCTGCATATTTAACCATTAGTCATCAAATTTAGACAAAACAGGCACAGAAGGACATTTAAACAAAGAAAAAGAAAGCATACATCAAATACTACATCTCTGCAATTTGTGTTGTGTTCCTCAGCTCTCTCATAAGGAAGTAGGCCCTCCTTCAGTACCAGTGCTCTCCAGATCCCTTCTGAAATTAACATTCAAAATTTTAAAACCATTTATGATCATTTCCCAGTGAAGACTGAATGGACTGTGTCAGGATTGTATTAATCTACAATAATAACAGAACAACAGAATTAACGTTATAATAATATTAAACTAAAATAGCAGTATTGTTACTAATGTCATGGAACTGAGTTGCAAATTATGTAGTCACTGTTCTATGACTAAAAAAAAAAAATCCGTCTGCTGAGTGAATGGATGTTCTTTTACATCACTCAACGTTTTTGCATTGAACATTTTTTTAAATAGTGCACTAAGCATTTTTATGAACACTGTTGGGTAGCTATCCTGTGTCTTGGTAAGTTGGCATCTTGGCTTGTTTTTGTTAAAATTATGATCCTCACTGCCTCCTTCTGAAGCACACGCACATTCCTACATCCTGCAGAGTGGCCTCATAGTAGCCCATAGCTGATGTGGCTCTGAAATAAGGTATAACAGACTGTTCTTTTATAATGCTTTTCAATTTCCTCAGGAGATAAGGACTCATGAAAGCGTAACAATTTTGAGAGGTCCGGGAATTTCCAGTAGATTTATTTCCTGAAGTTAGCAGTTTAACAGTTTCATCAACTATGTTTTCATATAATACAGAACTTGCTATAAATATCAGGCTCATTAATGATGTATACATTTTTACAATGACATTTGATGCATCCTCTTCCAATTTTGCATGCTGCACTGGTTTAATTTCTGCACTGCTCTTCCATTTGGTTTCAATCACACTTCCAAGATATTTAAAGTTTTGCATGTATTCTAATAGAAGGTGATTATAATCAAAGTTAAACTTTCAAAACACTGTAGAAATAATGCCACTGGTCAGAACAACGTCAAATTGCAATGGAATATTATCGGAGAAGGGGGAAAGCATATAGCAGAAGAAAAAAAAATAGTGTGAAAGTTTATCAATAGATGGTGCTGTATGTGTCACACTATTTAAGTGAGAACACCTGTCATGTACACAACCCATTGAAGTTGGTATAAACATGGCAGGTACAAGGCTTTTCCTCCTTTCGTGTCTGTGACATTCGCCATGACTGTCTCAATGCAGGATCGCACTCTGCTTGTAAAGCTGTATTACAAGAATGATGACTGTGCACACGTCGCTCTGCAGAGGTTCTGGACACTGAAGGGTCTGAAAAAAGGCATTGGTCCTATGACTGCTGTGGGTCTGGAGAAAATGATTCGGAAATTCAGTGTGCTACCTGGTAGCGGGGGGGAATTGATGTAGTGCACGCAGAATTGCCCAAACATTGTACATGCCTTTGAGCAAGGTGTGTAAAATCCTATGAAACATCCTTCTTTGCTATCAATTCAAAATTACCCATGTGCATGAGTTGCTTCCTGTCGACCTGCCAGCAAGAGAGACCTTTGCGTTAGAAATTCTTGCTCGCATGGAAGAGGACAATGATTGGTCGTGGAGGATTTTGTGGACCGAGGAAGCCCACTTCCGTCTGACAGGATATGTCAATACACAGAATTGTCGAATATGGGAAACGCAAAATCCACACACAAATCAACCAGTACCACTTCATCTTGAAAAGGTCACTGTGTAGTGCGGGTTTATGGCATCATTTATTTTTTTGCAGATACAGGTGCTTTCGGTCCTGTTACCTGTACCATCACTGGTAAGCACTATGAGTGTCTCTTGCGCAACCTCCAACGCAGCTCTCTAACAGTGTGGAGATGACGCACCTCCACAGATTGCAAATCCACTTAAGCAGCTCCTGAAGCGCAATTTCGGAAATGCTGGAATTATTAGCCACCATTTCCCTACAACCTGGTCAACCCAATCACCTGATCTTAATCCATGTGACTTCTGACTGTGGGGCTATTTGAAAGATGTTGTGTTCAGTGCGTTGCAAACTTGGCTGCATTGAAGGCACGCCTTGTGCCATAGATTCTCAATGTGACCCCAGAAACACTTTGATCAGTTGTGGAACATGCTGTTTCTCAATTTCAATTTGTTGCAGAAAACGGTGGACAGCATACTGAACATGTTTTGCGTCAGTCACATGCAACTTAATAACCCAATTTGATTTTGATTGATGCTACTTAAGCAATTTTTGGCCTCTGGACACTTAAAAAAACTGATGTGATTAATGCTTTTATGCTGTTTTTGGCCTCAGAACAATTAAAAACTGATGTGAGTTATGCTTTCAATGTGGTTTTTGGCTTTAGGACAATTAAAAACTGATTTTTCCCATCTGATGTGATATGACCTTGCTGTGGTGGATGGGCTTACGTAACTAACAGTATCATACTTGTACACCCATGCACTCCTGAGTAGTACAGTTTGTTTAACGTCAAATGTACACCCTAGACATTGTTGTATGATTCATTTGTCATTTGTAGTCGACCACTATTAAATTATGATGCTTAGAGTGCCACCTATTGCTACATTATGAAACTTTTTAATTTTCTTCTGTCATGCGTTTTCCCCCTTCTCAGATAATATTCCATTGCAATTTGACATCATTTTGACCAGTGGTGTTATTTCTACATCAGTTTCAAAGTTTAACTTTAATTATAATAACCCTGTACTTCTCCATTTACCATTACCTTTACCCTTTTATTTCCTCTTAGAGGCATTTCTTTTGTTTCCTTAGTGTTTACTTTCATTCGATAAATCTGTCTTTTACAGTTGATGGAATCCACTGTAGCCTGTAATTCCTTTTCATCTGTTGCTAGAAGTCTGACAACACCATACCCTTATTCCTTCAGTTATTACCCTGTGTCATCTACTGGGCAGTGGTCAGTCATATTTTCTAACTATAGACCGAAAATGATAGGAGACAGGTAGCAGTCTCGTCTTATTAATTTTCCTAGTTCTGTCCAATTGGTGCTTTTCCTCTCACTGTCACTGACACTGTTTGATTTAAATATAATGAGTTTTTAAGTTGTCTGGTTTTACTGCCCACACTCTTTTGTTGCATTATAGTTGTAATCTTATGCTGGCACACTATCAAATGCTTTTTCCGGGTCTATAAAATACATATATATAGGTCTCTTCCATTTTCAATGAGTGTCTCCTAAAATATGCAGAAGTCCTGTTGCAACTCTTGTATCTGTATTCCATCTAAAACCAAAGTGCTCTTCACACAGGTTCTCCTCAGTTACTTTTTCCAATCCTTTATTAATGATTCTTAATTTTGCCTACATATAAAATGAGGCTGATTGTCCTGTGATCACTCCATGTCATAGTTCCTTGTTTCTTTAATAATGGAATCATTACTGTTGGCAAAAAGTCCTCTAGCATTTTCCTGGTATCATATCTGTGCCTATTGCTTCCCCATTATTCAGTAAGGTTATTGCACTCATTACTTCTTCCATTATGGTGGAACAAATAACTCAAAAAGTGAAAAGATGGCTAATTAATGAATCTAACTTAGTTCATAAATTCACAGTAGCTTTTTCTTTTTTAAACCTTTGTAACTGAATATGTGAATATGACACCAACTGCAGTTTTAGCTAAAACTTCATGCATGCCTTAGTAAACAAGGGCATAAGCAATAAGACTAACAACTGCATATCCATAGGTCATACAACCATTGATGCAGTTATTAGATAATATCCCAGATTAAAAGACTTGAGGCATTGTAGCTTATTCTTCGATGATGACCCACAAACATGTAATCTAGCACTGTAAAGTAGCATGTTAAGTAAATAAACAGTTACTTAAATAATACTGCAGTATTATAACTTTCCTAGTGATGCAATATAAAAGTCTATATTACCTCAAATATTCATTTCTCCTGGAGCTAACAGCCATTCAGTTGTATTTTTCATTACATATTGTACCAGTGTTCAATAAAAAAGTTTCCTACATTTCATCACAACTTTGTGCATTTATTTTAGAAAACATTTATTTATTTAAATTTTTTGCATGTAGGCCATCAGGCTTATGTCTTTTGCAAAAGTCATACATTGGTTGAGTACATTACTATCGATAATGGTGCATACATTAATCTTAATATTCTAATTATATTACATACAGGATGGCCAAAATGAAAGTTCCCCATAAAAGTTTATAAATCTGATACAAACTAATATTACCTAGCCAACAAACAAGAGGAATGTTCTCTACATTTATTATCATGTCACTGTTATTCACTAGCCATGGCTGGATATACTGTGCCACTAACATGCCACCAGTGGCATCAATGCATTGATGTTGACTGATACTGCTGAAAGTCTTGACACAGTCACTCATTAAATGTCAACTGCAAATTCTGTTAAATAATTTCCAGACATATCAGGCAGCATTAACAGTGTTGTAATGTACCTATGATTCTGAAACCATATCTTGTGGCCCAACCTCCACCATTAACATTATACAGCCAATAACATACTGGTGAATACTGGAGAAATAAAGGAGAAAATATAAAAATACAACATGTAAAGGAGATAAAAACAAATACATCTGTCTAAAAAATGACAGAGAGTGCAAAATGGTAAAGCAGCAATAGCAGAATGCAAAGCTGTAAAAGCATGACTATGGACAGATAATGATATCTGTTGGAAAATTAAAGAAACAATTGAAGAAAGCAGCACCTCTAAGAATATTACAGAGGTCAGATGCTGGGTGTCCATGCCAAGGGGAAAGGAGCAGCCACACCCAGCTCCACCTCCCCTCACCCTCCTCCCACACTAGCCATTATATGAGGCAGGACAAGTGCCCTCAAGCTTCAAGGAGAAAGTAATAATTATAATTCCAAAGCAGTCAGGTTCTGAAATGCGTGAATATCATTGATTAATCTGTTTAATAAATCATGGCTTTAAAATAGTGACTATTTTACAGAAAAAAATGGTATAGAGGGGAAACAAAAATCTTCCATTTGAGGGCATTTCTGGAACTTATATGTGACTCATGGGCAAGGAAAGAGTTTAGCATTTGTGTCTTTCTGATGTGTGTGATAAACATAGAAATGTGAACTATGGCAATGTATTACAAAATGCCTCCAAACAGGACCAACACGCTATTATTATTTGCTTGGCTGCTGAAGGACAAGGACTGGTAGACATCCATCAGAGAATGGAGAATGTTTATGTGGCCACTGTCTGTCGAGAGCCACTGTTGTAGAAAGGTGCACCAAGTTCTATACTGGTCACAATTCAACACAAGATGACAGTTGATCTGAAAAGCCAGCCTCATCCATTATGTCAAGTCAAGTGGGAGACACTGAAACACCCACCCTATATTCCTAATCTCTCCCCATGTGATCATCAAAACTTCAGTTGATGATTTCTATTGGATGAGGCTGTGCAGCAGCCAGTTATGGACTTCTTCACACAGTATGATACAATGTTTTATCTAACAGGTTCCTGCAACCTGGTGCGCCAGTGGTATGACTAGGCCAGTGCTTGTGGTGATCTTGCCTGATTGGCATACCAATTCTGACTGTATGGCCTTTGAGCACATTCAAGAATTCATCTATGATATAGAAGAGCATGTGAATACAATGGACGCTCTCGAAAAAAGTTCACGAAACATCAACAAAAGTAGAACAAGAGTAATGCGGCACAGCTGTATCTGCAATAGTAACCTGCAAAGATGACCTAGTAGATGATGTTGGATAACCATTAAATACTGCATGAATCTGGATGATAAACAGTGTTTGTTGCATTTAGGCTTTTGGCACTAATTCACCATCCGTACCAGAAACAAATGCGATGCTATCTTTGTCCATCCCATTGAGGGCGCCCTTACTGCTGGGCAAGAGATTGGGGGGGGGGGGGGGGGGGGGGGTGTCTAGATCATCCCCCAACCTCATTCTCGATCTCTGAGGAAGGACATATAGTTGAGTCAGGTGTTTTTTCCAAAAAAAGAGAGTTATAAAAGTCATTATTATACAGGTTTTTAACAGGATTGGAACTGGAACTTTTTTACTTACAAGTCGCCATTCATCTTCGACAATATTAAATATACACCATAGCCAAATGTCTATCTTCCACACCCACACAAATTATCATATGGGCGTCCTCGAGTCCTACACATTCTTTTCCGTTACCATGATTAACTACTAAAAGTAATGTGTATAGTAGACCATTTTCCTAATCTAGTGAATCTCATAAAGCATACTTTACAAGCAATTCGTCGAAAAGTTTTCATTACAAATCTCCTCGTTTAATCACAGACTAAGTCAATGATGGTTCGCCATAAATAATAAATGCCCTGAACTCGTTACTAAAACTTATGACATGTGTCACATCAAATCTGGTTCTATATTTACTGCCAATATAAATAGTAAAGTACGGTGTCTCTTTTTTTCGCATTGTGAAACATGTTACAGCCCAATATATTCACGCAAAGGACGTGTACCGTACTTCTGCTATTAGGCAAATCTCTGAACGAACGATAATCTTATCATTTTACATGACTCCCCGTCTTGATAATGTGGATTCTACTTCCCCTCCAATTTCTGCAATATATTATCTTGTGAAGAAGTCATCGTTAAGCTTTATACACAGAGCGTTAGATATAAAGCAGAATTGTAAATATAATATACCCCATGGTAATTTAGCTTGCACAATCTGTGAACTTTTAGCTTCCAGACAACGAGTTATTTACGAAAGCGAATTGAAACACAACACCTCCTGCTCATTTAACTTTATTTCGTCGTACCGGTATAGCAACTATTTACGTCTGCTATTTCCGTTGTACATGGCCATGAAAAAAGTGAAATGTATTTTAGACAATCATAAAAAATTGAAATACGTTATACTTCACCACCTTGAGCTGCTAATAATTTCCGTTCGCGGACCATCAACAGATATAAAATATTTACAACTGCATAAAAGTCGATAATTACGTCAATGGCGCCAAATTTCTAGCCTAAAATCAATCATTTTCCACCTGTTCATACCGCATAGTAAGCTACAGTTAATGTTTTGCCATATCTGTTAATGCACTGTGGGCTGAGATCAGTTGTACAGTAAAGAATTTTTTATCTGGACCTCTTAGCCGAGAGTCATGACGTTCTTCTGAAAAAGAAAAAAATGAACATTTGCTGTCAAGCAGTCTACCCATTGTGCTCTTGTTTCTATTTAGCACTAAAGTAGTGGGTAATGTACGACAGGCGAGTGAGAAGGTATTCATTATGATAAAATAAACAAAATGAACTGGCCTGATAATAATAATAATTAGCATGTGGACACTTATACCACGCGAGTTAAACGCATAGTCAAAGGCAAAAGGGAGGTAATCGTCGCCGCCGCATGGTGATGAGTTTACCAATCGATTTTCATCGACTATTTAGCCGTTCCTGGCAGATTCCTTTTAACAGACATGCATGTCAAGCTTCGTACCTCCCTGACTCTCAGCCGTTGCGCGCTTGCTTATATCCTTAGCACAACTCGGCCATACATACTTCGAGAGTGGAGAGTTTCTCATAAACTTCCTACGTCACGTAAAACTAAATCGTAGTTCTGTTATGTTCCTATTGTTCCAAAGAGTTTTTGGAAGGTTTTACAACTAAATGTTTTGACAAAAATTAAGAGACAAGGCGGGAGCCTGGCTGAGGAAGGTCGCAGCCCACGGCCGACGCCGCTGTCACTGCCAGCCCACAGCCACGCCCGCCTGCACAGCACCCTCTCCTACGAAACGCCTAGAATGCAATGCCTCAGCGTAGTGTGCGCTTCGTTTTTGTGATAGTGCCATCGAACGTCGTCGCAGGCGCCAATGAATAGCGAATAGCAAAGCAAGGAGAAACCAAAAGGAAAAATTAATATTCCCTCACTGCCAAAGAAGTGTCATATTTTCACCGTAAAATGTAGTGTTTTATTAATTTCCACGTGCTTAAATTAAACCTGTGTTTAAAATGTTACTATACTAAAACGCACCAATACAAAAAAAACTAAATTCTCCTCTTCAATCTCATGCCTACCCAGTACACACTCTAAACATGAAGTGACTGATTTAAACTACCCCTCAGTATCTGTTTCCCCATATTCCCTTTATTTAAGTCTTACTATGCATCATTGTCTCCACGTTAAAATTGTAACCCATATTACAACCACAGAGTGAAGTCCTTGAAAGATCAAAATATACTATATTCCACTGCAAACTAGCAACAGTAGGTACAGCATCCTACTGTCATACATCTGTATCCTATAAAAATTTGTATGCTACAACATAAAATTATTCATTTGTTGACATTAATCGTTAAATAAAAACTCGTACGCTGTGAGGATAGAAGTCAACGAACCGAATTCGAAAAATTAACAAAAAGACTGAAAGAGTTTTAAAAACAGACGCAACGAACAATACCCTAAAACGTAAAACAAAACGAACTCTCAACACCGAGAAGGTATTCAATAAAATGTACTAAAAAGGAAAATTTCAATAGGAAAAACTAAAACGAAATGCAACTTAACATTTCATAATAGTATGTACTATTTGTATGGGCATACTAAATTGATTAACGTTTTACGGCTGTTTAAAAAGTTCAAACCCATGCTGCGCTTAAATTTTGGGATGCTGGAGGCCAAAAACGTGGCTTTGAGCAAAGCTTCATATTTTTACGCCTGTGTGCAAACCGAGCATTAAATTTTTTTCTCGGATTTGTCGTCACAGAAGTATGTGACTACAATTTTTTGTGACACTGTGAAAAACGCTGGAATTATTCACATAAAAGCGTTTGAAATCTTATTAAGAACCGATTTTAACCTTGCAAATCTTATATAAATAACGGTAACTGAAAATTAAAATTATGTATGTTCTAGCACTTCTTTTTTTCCTTTCATTTTTACTTTTATGCTTAAACAGAACCAGTATGTTCCCCAGGATGATTTCTACTACAAAAAGGCATTCAAAGCATAAAAATTGGGACCAATGTGTTCAGTTGTGTATACCACACACCCATATTTTAATGGGAATATAACGAGGAAAACATCTTTATTGACGTAACTAAATAACTCGCACCATAAATATTCGTGGTTCAAGTCTGTAGTGCTTCAAGTGTTCCAAAAATTCTGCCACAGAATAGAAGCAGTGATCTAATAAGAATGCACTTATGGATTTGTAGAACAGTAAAAATGAAGTAACAACTGTTATTCTGTGTTGTATACCATTGTACGTTTGCATAGCACTGTTCGCAGTGGTGATTTTAAAGGGAAACCAGACAACACTCTCTAAAATTATCATCATCCTTTGTGCGTCCATTTCCTCTGAACCATTGCTCCTTTCTTAATGCTGTAGTATATACTGCCTTCCATCACATCATGCACACCTGAAATCTCTTCCTCCATCGCCTTTTCTTTCTTTCCACATACCCCTCTAAGACATCTTTTATCAGCCCCTCCGTCTTTCTTAATATATGCCCAGAGCAGTTTCGCTTGCTTCTTTTTATATCAAGCAGTAACTAATTGTCTTTCCTCTCACGCTCTTCTCAGTACCTCTTCATTTTTCACTGTAATCATCAAACTAATTCTTTCCATCCTTTGCCATGTCCACACTTCAAAAGCTTCCAGCCTTGCTCTATCTTTCTGCCACAATGTGTCCACATTTCAGCACCATGCAGGAGGAGACTTCATGCAAAACATGTTATTAGTCTTTTTCTTGAATCTTTATCCACAAAGCTGTTGAAAATTCCCCTTTTCTTATACAGTTCCTCTTTTGCCATTGATATTCTGGTTTATTTGCTGCGCTGCTCTTGCATTTGGGTTCTATACTGCTTCCAAGATATTTAAAGCTTTGCGTGTGTTCTAATACCTCTCAATTTGGCATCATCTCTATCCTTTTATCTCCTCCTAGCAGCATTTCTTTTGTGTTCTTTGTGGCTGTTTTCATTCCTTAAAACTCTTCTTGCAGTTTCATGGTATTTGCTGTATCCTGTAATTCCTTATTGTTGCTAGAAGGACCATGTTGTCTGACAAACCTCAAATACCATACTCTCCTTCCTTCAGTTTTTACCTCCACGTAATCTAGTAGGCAGTGGGCAGTCATATTTTGTAAGTCTAGACTGAAAAGGGTAGGAGATAGGCAGAAGCCTTACCATACTCCTTTTCCTAGTTCTGTCCAGTTGGGTTTTTCTCCTCTCATTTATTTAAAAAATATAATGGCTTTACAGTCCATACACTTTTCTCTCATTATAATTGCAAGTTTATGCAAAGGCACATTATCAATTGCCTCTTACAGGACTCTGAAACATATATATAGGTCTCTTACGTTATTCTGTGTTGCATATCTTGTGCCTGTATTTCATCTAAATACAATGTGCTCTTCAACCAGATTCTCCTCCATTACTTTTATCGGTCCTTTATTAAAGATTCTTAACTTTGGCTATAAGTGAAATAAAGTTAACTGTCTTGTGATCACTCCATTTCTTAGTTCCTTATTTCTTTGAAACTGGAAGCATTACTGTTGTTAGAAAGTTCTATGGCCTTTGACAACTGTCACATATTTTGTCACATAACATCAGCACTTTTTAGTCCTCTCTGGTTTAATCATTACGGTGTTTTTCCTGCTATCATCTCTGTACCTACTGCTTCCCCATTTTCCAATTCAGTTATTACACTCTCTATGTCTTCCATTACGGTAAAACAAAATAACCCAAAAAGGACCAATAAATGAATCTAACTTATTTCCAAATTCAGACTAGCTTTTTACAATTTTTGTAACTGAATATGTGAATATGACACCAACTGCAGTTTTAGCTATAACTTCATGCATGCCTTGGGAAACAAGGACATAAGCAATAAGGCTAACAACTTCTCAACCATAGCTCGTATAACCATTGATACATTATTAGATCATATCCCTGACCAAAACACTTGAAACATACTAAATTATTATTGGATGAAGACACATAATCATGTAATCTTACACTATAATGGAGCATGTTAATTAAATAAACAATTACTAAAACAACATTGCAGTTTTATTGCTATCCTAGTTCAGCAATATGGTGGCCAAACCCCGAAGGGGATCATTTCATTTCTGCAATATTACAGTCATTATTCCCTCAGATATTTATTTCTCCCAGAGTTAACTGCCATTGACTTCCAATCTGAATTACATGTTGTCTACCAGTATTCAATAAAAATGTTTCTTCATGGACTATTCCATCACAACTTTACAGAATTATTTCAGAAAAGATTGTACAGGATGGCCAAAATAAAACTTCCCCGTAAAATGTTTATTATCCTAATACAACGTGAGATAACCTAGCTAACTAATCAAGAGGAATGTTCTATACGTTTATTATCAACTCTTTGTCATTCACTGACACTGGCTGGATAGCCAGTGCCACAGAGATGCTGGAATGGCCATCAGTGACATCAATGCAATTCTGTTGACTGATACTGCTGAAAGTCTCGACACAGTCGCTCATCATCTGTCTGTTGATCCGCAATTCTGTTAAACAAATTTCTTACAAATCAAGCAGCATTAACAGTGTTGTAATGTGCTTGTGATTCTGAAACCATACATTGTGCACCAAACTCCGATATTAACATTATGCAGCCATTGATATACAAACGAACACTGGAGAAATAAGGCAGCAAATATAAAAATACAGCAAGTAATGGAAGCGAAAGAAAAAGCGAGGACAGTTCTCTAAAAAATTGACAGAAAGTGCAAAAAGTAAAGCAGAAATGTCAGTAGGAGACTGCAATGCTGTAAAAGTGTGCATGACTATGGAAAGAAGATGATACCTATAGGAACATCAAACAAACAGTTGCGGAAAGGAGAAACATCACCAGTAAGAATATTAAACAGCTCAGATGCTGGGTGCCCCTGCACAGAGGCAAATGGAGGCTGCACTCAGCGCCACTTCCCCTCACCCCCACCCCTTTCTTGCAGCTCTCGTGCAAGGGAAAAATGCCATGAAGTCAGGTATTTTCCTTTCAAGAATATGATTTAATAGTTGGTATTACATAGGTGTTTTCGTGGATCATAAATCAAAGTATTTTATAGCTACTTACAAATCACCATTCATCTTCCAAAATATGAAAAATACTACATTTCTACAAGTTATAGTATGGGCACTCTTGCTCGGAGGCAAGCCATTGCAAAGCAAAGTAGGTAATGTTGAAAGATGGAAGATGCTTACAGGAGGATTGTACAGGGGAACTGGACTTGAAACCAACATTATAGATTGAGAGGAGGAAGTAGTTGGACATGAGATGGGAGACATGATATTGAGCAACATATTCAACAGAGCAATGTAAGACATACGTTAAAATAACACACATAGCGTAGATCATATTCACTTAGATTTATAGTGCTTCTTATGAAGGTTATCCATGACAAAATTAGTATTCAAGATGTATGAGACAGGAAAAGTATCCTCGGGAAGAAAGTAATAATTCTAATTCCAAAGTAGTCAGGTACTCACATGAGTGAATATGACTGATTAATTGGCTTAATAAATCATGGTTGCAAACTACTGACAAACTATTTACAGAAAAAAAAAACACGTATAAGGGGTAATCAAAAAGTACCCATTTGAGGGCACTGCTGCAGCTTATGTGTGACACATAAGCAAGGGAAAAGTACAGCACTCATATTTTTCTAATGTGTGTCCGATAAATGTAGAAATGTGAACTATGGGAATGTTATTACAAAATGCATCCAAGTAGGATCAACATTCCGCTATGCTTTTCTTGACTGCTGAAGGAAAAGACTGGTATACATCTATCAGAGAATAAAGAATGTTTATGTGGCCACATGTCGGGCAAAAACCACTGTTGCAGATAGATACGCCAACTATTGTGTCAGTCATAGTACAACACAAGACGCCAGTCGACCTCATCCTATATCCCAACTCAAGTGGGAGACACTAGAGCACCCACCCTATGATCTCAACCCATGCAATTATCACACATTCAGTTGACAATTTCTGTGTGATGAGGCTGTGCACCAGCCAGTTACGGACTTCTTCACACAGCATAACACATTGCTTTACCTAAAATTTACTTTCACCCTGATATGTCGATGGGATGATTGCATCAGTGGGTGTGGTGATCTTGCCTGATCAGCATACCATTTCCAGGCTGTATGGCCTTTGAGAAGAATCTTTTCTATTGCTGCATATATAAGCTGACATTGGAGAATATCAGTTTGAGTTCTGGAGAAATATAGAGGCACTTGATTGAGACTATAGTGAGCATACAACTCATCTTAGAAAATAAACTGAAGAAAGGCAAGACCTATGTTTATAGGATTTGTACCTCTAAACATTATTGACTGGATATACTTTCTAAAATTCTGGAGCTATTGAGGATAAAATACAATGAGCAAGAGTTATCTTCTAAGAGTTGAAGGACATTAAAGAGAAGCAGTATCTGAGAAGGGACTGATAGAGGGTTGTGGTCCATACCTGATGTTGTTTAGTATCTTGACTGAGCAAGCTGTCAAAAAAAAAAAAAAAAAAAAAAAAAAAAAAAAAAAAAAAAAAAAAAAAAACATACGGGAAATTTGGAAAGGGAGTAAATGTTTGGGTGCAGAAATGAAAACTTGGATGTTTGATGATAACATTGCAACTTGACACATATTGCCCTTCATATACAAAATGGTTTTCTTTTTGAAATTTTTAATCTTTGTGGAAACATTCATTTCAATAGCAAGCTCGTAAATATTTGAAACACATTATAAAATACCACCAAGAGCTACTGATAAACATTTCTTTACTCTGCACTCAGTTTCAGCCATGGACCATCAACGGACATGATAAAATACTTGCAACAGCTTACAGGGCGATACATAAGTCAATGGCGCCAAATTTTATACACTAAAATCCACAATTTCTCGCCTGTTCATGTCATATAGTAAGCTGTGTACAAACCGAGCCTCACATTTTATCTCGGCTTTGTCATCGCAGAAGTGCGTGACTACAATTTTTTGGGACATTGTGAAATACACCGGAATTATTCACATTAAAGCATTTGAAATCTTATTAAGAATTGATTTTAACCTTCCAAATCTTACATAATCTTATATAAATAACAGTAATTGAAAATTAAAATCATATATGTTCTAGTACTTCTTTTTTCCTTTCATTTTTACTTTTAAGCTTAAACAGAACCAGTATGTTCCCCAGGATGATTTCTACTACAAAAAGGCATTCAAAGCATAAAAATTGGGAGCAATGTGTTCAGTTGTGTATACCACACACTCATATTTTAATGGAAATAGAACGAGGAAAACATCCTTATTAATGTAACTAAATAACTCGCACCATAAATATTTGTGGTTCAAGTCTGTTGTGCTTCACATGTTCCAAAAATTCTGCCACAGAATAGAAGCAGCGATCTAATAAGAATGCACTTAGGGATTTGTAGAACAGTAAAAATGAAATAACTTTTATTCTGTGTTGCATATCTTGTGCCTGTATTTCATCTAAATACAATGAGCTCTTCAACCAGATTCTCCTCAATTACTTTTTTTGGTCCTTTTTAAAAGATTCTTAACTTTGGCTATAAGTGAAATAAAGTTGACTGTCTTGTGATCACTCCATTTCTTAGTTCCTTATTTCTTTGAAACTCGAAGCATTACTGTTGTTAGAAAGTTCTCTGGCCATTGTCCAATGTCACATATTTTGTCACATAACATCAGTATTTTTTGGTCCGCTTTGGTTTAAAAATTTTAGTGTTTTTCCAGGTATCATCTCTGTACCTACTGCTTCCCCATTATCCAGTTCAGTTATTACACTCTCTACGTCTTCCACTATGGTGAAACAAATAACTCAGAAAGGAGAAATTTGGCAAATAAATGAATCTAACTTATTTTATAAATTCAGAGTAGCTTTTTACAATTTTTGTAACTGAATATGTGAATATGACACCAACTGCAGTTTTAGCTATAACTTAATGCATGCCTTAGGAAACAAGGACATAAGCAATAAGGCTAACAACTTCTCATCGATAGCTCATACAACCACTGATTCGTTATTAGATCATATCATTGACAGGGATCCTTCCTAAAAACCCAGAATCCTAAGCCCCTCTCCTGGTTTAGATACATTGATAACGTCTTTGCTATCTGAATTGAAGGTGAGGACACTTTACTCACAGTCCTCCAGAATCTCAACTTCTCCCCCAATTGCTTCACCTGGTCCTGCTCAACCCAACGAGCCACCTTCCTAGATGTTGACCTCCATCTCAGAGATGGCTACATCAGTACCTCTGTCCACATAAAACCTACTAACCACCAGCAATACCTCCACTTCGACATCTGCCATCTGTTTCATACCAAGAAGGCCCTTCTGTACAGCCTAGGCACCTGTGCTTGTCTCATCTGCAGTGACGAGCAGTCCCTCTCTTAATATACCAAGGATCTCACTGAAGCATTCACTGACCAAAATTATTGTCCCATCCTTGTACAAATTCAAATCCCCCGTGCCTTATCTTTCCCACAGTCCAGCCACAGAGGAGCATTCCCCTCATAACTCAGTCTCATCTGGGACTGGGACAACTGAATTACATTCTCCGCCAGGGTTTCAGTTACCTCTCGTTGTGCCCTGAAATGAGAAATGTCCTACCCACTATCCTTCCCACCCCTCCTACCGTGGTATTCCACTGTCCACCAAATCAAAATAATATACTCGTTCATCCTTACACATCCCCTGCTCCCAATCCCTTACCTCATGGCTCATATACCTGTAATAGATCTAGATGCAAAACCTGTCCCATACATCCTCCTACCACCACCTACACCAGTCCGGTCACTAACATTACCTATCACATCAAAGGCAGGGCTACCTGTGAAACCAGTAATGTGATCTACAAGCTAAGCTGCAACCACTGTGCTGCATTCTATGTAGGCACGACAACCAACAAGCCGTGTGTCCGCATGAATGGCCACCGACAAACTGTGGCCAAGAAACAAGTAGACCACTCTGTAGCTGAACACGCTGCCAAACATGACACCCCTCATCTCAATGACTGCTTCACAGGCTGTGCCATATGGATCCTTCCCACCAACACCAGCTTTTCTGAATAGCGCAGGTAGGAACTTTCCCTGCAATACATCCTACGTTCCCGTGACCCTCCTGGCCTCAATCTTTGTTAGTCACTGTCCTCACCCATCCAGCCCCCTCCCTGTTCCCATTCCAGCACTACACAGCCGTCATTTCACCACCACACCCAGTCTTTTAATTTCTTTTATTTTTATTTTATTTATCTCCTTTCTGCTACATACCCCCTCCCCCACCGCACCTTCTCCCCAACCGTCTAAACTGCAACACTTCCAAGTCCGCAACTCCTACCATACTATCCCTACCCCTTCCTGCTCCAGCCTCCTCCTTACCCCCACGCAGTCGCCACTCCCGTCATGCGCTGGTGTGGCTGATCGCAGTGTAGTTTCAGTTCTCTGAGACTGCAGATGTATGTGCAAGTTGCACTTGCGTGAGTGTGTGTGTCTGTGCGCGAGTGTGGCTACTGCTGACAAAGGCCTTTATGGCTGAAAGCTATGATTGTGTGAATCTTTTTATTGTGCCTGTTGCGGCTCAGCATCTCTGCTATAAGGCGAGAAGCAATTTTTTTTTTCTGCTATTGTTACATTCCATCCTGAAACATACTAAATTATTGTTGGATGATGTCATATAATCATGTAATCTTACACTATAATGGAGCGTGTTAATTAAATAAACAATTATTTAAAAAACATTACAGTTTTATTGCTATCCTAGTTCTGCAATTCGGTGGCCAAACACTGAAGGGGATATCCCAGCCAATAAATGCCATATGATCAATTCATTTCTGCAATATAACAGTCATCATTAGCTCAGATATTCTTTTCTCCCAGAGTTAACTGCCAGTCACTTGTAATTTTAATGCATGTTGTCTACCAGTGTTCAATAAAAACGTTTCTTCATGGTCTATTCAAACACAACTTTACAGAATTATTTCAGAAAATATTGTACAGGACGGCCAAAATAAAACTTCCCCGTAAAATGTTTATTATCCTAATACAACGTGAGATAACCTAGCTAACAAATCAAGAGGAATGTTCTATACATTTATTACCAAGTCTTTCTCATTCACTGACACTGGCTGGATAGCCAGTGCCACAGAGATGCTGGAATGGCCATCGGTGACATCAATGCAATTCTGTTGACTGATACTGCTGAAAGTCTCGACACAGTCGCTCATCATCTGTCAGTTGCTCTGCAGTTCTGATAAACAGATTTCAGACATATCAGGCAGCATTAACAGGGTTGTAATGTGCCTATGATTCTGAAACCATACATTGTGCACCAAACTCCGCTATTAACATTAGACAGCCATTGACATACAAATGAATACAAGAGAACTAAAGCAGGAAATATAAAAATACAGCATGTGAAGCGGGCGAAAGCAAAAGCAAAACATTTTGTCTATAAAAATGACAATTACAGAATGTGCACAAAACCTTAAGCAGGAATGTCTATAGGAGAATGCAGAGCTGTAAAAGCATGCATGATTACAGAAAGAAAAAGCGAATACAGTTCTCTAAATGATTGACAGAAAGTGCAAAAAGTAAAACAGAAATGTCAGTAGGAGAATACAATGCTGTAAAAGTGTGCATGACTATGGAAAGAAGATGGTACCTATAGGAACCTCAAACAAACAGTTGAAGAAAGGAGAAACATCACCAGTAAGAATATTAAACAGCTCAGATACTGGGTGCCCCTGCACAGAGGTAAGTGGAGGCCACACTCAGCGCCACTTCTCCCCAACCCCCACCACTCTCGCAGCTCTCGGGGAAAGGAAAAATGCCATGAAGTCGTTATTTTTCTTTCAAGAATTATGATTTAATAGCTGGTATTACATAGGTGTTTTCCTGAATCATAAATCAAAGTATTTTATAGCTACTTACAAATCACCATTCATCTTCCAAAATATGAAAAATACTACATTTCTACAAGTTATGGTATGAGCACTCTTGCTCAGAGGTAATCCATTACTAAGCAAAGTAGGTAATGTTGAAAGATGGTAGGTATATACAGGATGATTCTACAAGGGTGCGGGACTTGAAACCAATATTATATAGATAGGAAGTAGTTGAAGATGAGATGGCAGATATGATATTGTGCAACATATTTAACAGAGCACTGCAAGACATATGTTAAAATAAGACACAGAGCGTAGATGATATTCACTTAGAAATATAGAGATTCTTGTAGCAGCAGCAACAAAACCATCAACAACGGTTGCAGCAACACAACACTGCCTAAGGAGGAGTCAAAGACAAGGTAAATCTACATCATTAAATAAGGATTTTTTATGGCTTCAGACAAAGAAATGGAAAAGATTGTGACAAATCAGCAAGAAAATTTGCAGATAAGTCACAAATACTATGGAAAAAGCAGCACATTACCAGGTAATGACAAAAGAAAAAATACTTGCAAAACAGTCAGGATAATGAGTCAGAATATTCAATGCCTCAGAAACAGAGTACTAGATCTAGAAGTAGCTTTAAACAATCTTGCTGATGTCTCTTGTATTTGTTTATCTGAACACTGGTGCAAGGCTAGTGAATTAAGTCTCATAAATATAAGCAAGTTTAATTTAGCAACACATTATTGCCGAAGTGTTTTTAAAAATGGTGGGGTATGCATTTACTCTAGAGTAGGACTGCAGTTCAAAGTGAAAACAGAATTGAACCATCTAAATATAGAAAAACATTTTGAATCATGTGCCATAGAGTTAAAAACTGAGGAGAAGAGTGAAAAACTAGTTGTCATTACAGTATATAGATCTCCACTGGGTGACAAAAACATATTCTTCAAAAAAATAGAAGCAGCATTAAACACTTTTTATAGTAATGAAGTGAAATTATTTTTATGTGGAGATTTTAATATTAACCTGTTAATTGAAAGTGATGAAAAAAGACAGCTTTTGAGTATACTCAGCAGCTTCCACATGAAACCACTCTTTACAGATGCCACCAGAATAACAGAACTGTCATCTTCTCTTTTAGACAATATTTTCTCAGATATGGAGAATGGTATCACTGAGCCACTAAACGTAAACTTTGGTCTTTCGGATCACAATACACTATTAACATACATAAATTACTCTATCCCCAAGGCAGTAAATTATAAGTGGGGATACAAAAGGCACTTCTATACAGAAAAAGTAAATAGTTTCATCCAGTTGTTAGCTAATGAAACCTGGGAAGATGTCTTTGCACAAACAACAACCGAGGAATCTTTCAATGCTTTTTCTAGTACATTCATGACCCTATTTGAGATGTGTTTCCCAAAAAAGCTCACAAAGATCAATGTCATGCCTAGGAACACAAGCCAGTGGATAACACCTGCTATTAGAGTATCTAGTCAAACACTAAAACATATCAGTCAACTCAAAAAAAATAACAAAGATGAACACTTCACAGATTATGTTAAGACATACAAGAAAATTTACAGGAAGGTGATCAAAAAAGCCAAGACAATGCACAATGACAGTGTAATTGCTGGGTCAGCAAACAAATCAAAAGCTATATGGAATGTAGTAAAAAAAGAAATAGGCACAAGCAAAAATATTAGAAATCCAGAGGACTTTGTTTTAAAAGATGATCAAGGTGTGCTAGTCAGAAATCGTACTTTAGCAAATTACATTAATGACTACTTCATAAATAGTCCACTCAATCTGCATAAAAATTGTCCTAAGATTAGTAGAACATCAATCCCAGAAGAACAAAGTGTTAATTCATTATTGTTACCTCCCACAAACAAATTGGAAGTTAATCGAATAATAAAAACAATGAAGAATAAAATGTCCTCAGGGATTGACGAGATACCTTGCTCAGTCATGATGAGATGTGCTAGTGTCATATCAGACCCACTCTCACACATCATAAACATATCATTTTCAGAAGGTGTCTTTCCACAACGATTAAAAATTGCAAAAGTAAAACTATTGTATAAAAAGGGCAATATACATGAAGTGGGAAACTATAGACCAATAGCTTTATTATCGGTATTTTCAGAAGTAATAGAGACAGTCATGAAAAACAGAATTACAAATTACCTCGAGAAATTCAATCTATTGTCTGTAAACCAACATGGCTTTCGCAGAGGAATGAGTACAGAGTCAGCCATCACCCAATTCATTGAAAATATTGTAACTGGGGTAGATAAGAACAACAGTACAATAGGAATAAATTTGGACCTCTCAAAGGCATTCGATACTGTCCAACATCATATCCTGCTAGACAAATTAGAATATGTCGGTATACGAGGAGTAGCTAAAAAGTGGTTTCAGTCATATCTCCATAATAGGAAACAGGTAGTAGAAATTGCAACAACAAACAGTAAAAACCAAAGTATTGTTTACAGATCGGATATTCAGACTGTGCCAATAGGGGTACCACAGGGGAGTGTTCTAGGACCTCTCCTATTTCTTCTTTACATAAATGATATCAAGATTCCAGTAAGTGGTACTCATATAACCCTGTTTGCGGATGACACAAACATTGTAGTAACTGACATAAACCGGGTATTGCCAACATCTGCAACCAGAGTTATAGAATATTTGCAAAATTGGTTTGAAGTGAACAAATTAACCATAAATATCTCTAAAACCAATTATATCCATTACAGGAAAGCAAAGTCACACTCTGATCTAGATCTTAGAATACAAAATAAAGAAATTGTGAGAGTTGCTACCACGAAATTCTTAGGTGTACATATAGATGAAAATTTAGACTGGAAATCCCATATCCTGTATCTCTCGCATAAGTTAAGCTCTGCTTGCTTTGCTTTACGCGTTATTAGCTTTGTATGTAGTAGGGAATGTAGCAGAGCTGTTTACTTTGCTTATATACATTCTGCTATTACCTATGGCCTCATCTTCTGGGGTCATAGTAAGAAAAATCTCAAAACCATCTTCACTCTACAAAAACGAGCTGTTAGAATAATTACCAACAGTTCAAGGCTAACTCCTTCAAAGCAATTATTTAAACAGCTGAATATTCTACCCCTACCGTGCCTCTATATACAAAAAAGCGTAATTAATGTAAAACGAAATATTAACAATTTCCAATCCAACTCGGATCTACATACTTACAACACAAGAAAGTGCAATGACATTCATATAAAAAGAGTTAACAAGGCTTTGGCGCAGAAACAAACAAACATACAAGGAAGCAGATTGTATAACAAACTACCGGTAAAGATAAAAGAAATAAAAAAATTGTCTTCATTTAAAGAAGCAGTATTCATATTTTTAATGACCAACTGCTATTATAGTGTAAAAGAATACCTGGAATAGCTTCATACTAAACAATTATATTGATGTACTCTGTGCCAATAGTAATTTTTATCTGACTGTTGCTATGATCTAAATAAATAACATGCACAAAAGTGCTAGAATTGTATGTGTTATATCTAAATGTCAACTGTGTATTCCATGTAAAAAGTCTTTCTCATACATCAATGTAAATAATCAAAGTTGTACATGCTATTTCAATGTGGTCTGATGTTATATGCACATCTGTATTTTGTATAGTATTGTTCACCCTATATATATATATATATATATATATATATATATATATATATATATATATATATATATATATATATATATATATATATATATATACCATGTATTTTTTGACGAAATCCATGCAATGTAAATTGTCTCTGGATGAATAAACTACTACTACTATGAGGGTTATCCATGACAAAATTAGTATGCAAGATGTACGAGATAGGAAAAGTATCCCCAGGAAGAAAGTAATAATTCTAATTCCAAAGTAGTCAAATGCTGACATGTGTGAATATGACTGATTAATTGGCTTAATAAATCATGGTTGCAAACTACTGACAAACTATTTACAGAAGAAACACGTATGAGGGGTAATCAAAAAGTACCCATTTGAGGGCACTGCTGCAGCTTATGTGTGACACATAAGCAAGGGAAGAGCGCAGCACTCGTGTTTTTCTAATGTGTGTCCGATAAATGTAGAAATGTGAACTATGGGAATGTTATTACAAAATACATCCAAGTAGGATCAACATGCTGCTATGCTTTTCTTGACTGCTGAAGGAAAAGACTGGTAGACATCCATCGGAGAATGAAGAATGTTTGTGTGGCCACATGTCTGTCAAAAACCACTGTTGCGGATAGGTGCGCCAACTTCTGTGTGAGTCACAGTTCGACACAAGACGCCAGTCGACCTGGGAATATCTCAACTCGAGTGGGAAACACTGGAGCACCCAGCCTATGATCTCAACCCATGCAATCATCACACCTCAGTTGACAATTTCTGTGTGACGAAGCTGTGCAACAGCCAGTTACGGAGTTCTTCACACAGCATAACACCATGTTTTACCTAACATTGATCTTCAAGCTGATGTGTCGATGGGATGATTCCATCAGTGGTTGTGGTGATTTTGCCTGATTAGCGTACCAATTCCCGGCTGTATGGCCTTTGAGAAGAATCTTTTCTATTGCTGCATATATAAGCTGACATTGGAGAATATCAGTTTGAGTTCTGGAGAAATATAGAGGCACTTGATTGAGGCTATACTGAGCATACAACTTATCTTAGAAGGCAGACTGAAGAAAGGCAAGACCTATGTTTATGTAGACTAAAATCCACAATTTCTCACCTGTTCATGTCACATAGTAAGCTGCTGTTAATATTTTATGATATCTGTCAATGGTGTGTGGGCTGAGATCGTCTGTATAATAAAGAAACTTTTATCTGGAGCTCTTGGCCGAGAGTCATGACGTTCTTCGGAAAAAGTAAAAATTGAACATATGCTGTCAAGCTATCTACCCATTGTGCTCCTTTTTCTGTTTAGCACTAAGTAGAGGGTAATGTACTATATGCGAGTGAGTGATAAAACAAAAAAAATGAACTGGCTTTACTACAGTCTGATAATAATAATTACTGTGTGGACACTTATACCACTCGAGTTTAACGCATAGTCAAAGGCAAAAGGGAGGTAATCGTCGCCGCCGCATGGTGATGAGTTTACCAATCGATTTTCATCGACTATTTAGCCGTTCCTGGCAGATTCCTTTTAACAGACATGCATGTCAAACTTCGGACCTCCCTGACTCGCATACGTTGCGCGGTGGCTTATATGCTTAGTACAACTCGGCCATACATACTTCGAGAGTGGAGAGTTTTTCATAAAATTCCTTCGTCACATAAAACAACATCATATTTCTGTTGTATTCCTATTGTTCCAAAGAGTTTTGGGAAGGTTTTACAACTTATTTTTTTTGACAAAAATTATGAGACAAGGCGGGAGCCCGGCTGAGGAAGTTCGCATCCCACGGCCGACGCCGCCGCCACGCCAGCCTCAGCCTCGCCCGCCTGCACAGCAGCCTCTCCCACGATACGCCTACAATGCAATGATTCAGCGTAGTGTGATATTTGTTTTTGTGATAGTGCCATCAAAAGTCGTCGCAGGCGCCAATGAATAGCGAATAGCAAAGCAAGGAGAAACCAAAAGGAAAAATTAATATTCCCTCACTGCCAAAGAAGTGTCAGATTTTCACCTAAATGTATAGTGTTTTATTAATTTCCACGTGCTTAAATTAAGCCTGTGTTTAAAATGTTACTGTACTAAAACGCACCCATACAAAAAAAAAAAAACTAAATTCTACTCTGCAATCTCATGCCTACCCACTCTAAACACGAAGTGACTTATTTAAACTACCCCTCAGTATCTGTTTCCCCATATTCCCTTTATTTAGGTCTTACTATGCATCATTGTCTCCATGCTAAAATTGTAACCCATATTATAACCATAGAGTGTTTTTATTTGCATTGCCCCGATGATAAATGTCGGTGTCACTGTCTCCACATAAAATAAGGGTCTCCGAGCCATGAAGAAGTGAACTCCTTGAAAGATCAAAATATATAACTGCAAACTAGCAACAGTGCAGAACGGCATTCTACTCTCATACATTTGTATCCTATAAAAAATTGTATGCTGAAAAATAAAATTATTCATTTATTGACATTCATCGTTTAAAAAAAACTCGAACGCTCTGAGGAAAGAAGTCAACAAATCGAAATCGAAAAATTCACAAAAAGACTGAAAGCGTTCTAAAAACAGACGCAACGAACAATATTCTAATTCCTAAAAGAAAACGAAGTATCAACACCGAGAACGTACCGGTATTCAATGAAAATGTACTAAAAAGGAAAATGTCAATAGGAAAAATTGAAACGTAATGTCACTTAACATTTCATAATAATATGTGCAATTTGTATACTAAATTGATCAACGTTTTCCGATTGTTATAAAAGTTCAAACCCATGCTGCGCTTAAATTTTGGGATGTTGTAGGCCAAAAAAGTGGCTTTGACCAGAGCTTCGTATTTTAAAGTCTGTGTGCAAACCGAGCCTTGCATTTAATCTCGGATTTGTCGTCGCACAAGTGTGTGACTAAATTTTTTTGTGACATTGTGAAATACACTGGAATTATTCACAGAAAAGCGTTTGAAATCTTATTAAGAATCGATTTTAACCTTCCAAATCTTATATAATCTTATATAAATAACGGTAATTGAAAATTAAAATCATATATCTTCTAGCATTTTTTATTTTTTTGCTTTGATTTTTATTTCTGTTTTTCAAGAGAACCAATGTGTTCGTCAGTCTGATGTCACAAAAAAACATTCAAAGCTTAAAAATTTGAAGCATCACTAGGAACAGACTAAGTTGTGGCACAGGAACATTTTTTAGGGGTAATTAGGAAAACGTTTGCTAAATAAGTCGTGATCTGGCGATAATTTGACAAGCCAACCATATCAAAGAATTTTCCCAATTGTTGAAGTCTGCAGCTGATTATGGTTCAACACGTGTATTTTAACTATATCTCTTCTACTAACGATTTCCCATTGCTGTATGAGGTAAACAGGGCACTTCTGTAATTGATGAATGGCATTCTGCACCTGTCGGTAAAAATACACGTATCACGGCTAGTATTAGACATACACTTTGGCGGAATTATTTTTAATTAAAAAGTCTGTATTCCGATTTCATCGACAAACAGTCCATCGTAAGTGATCGCGTTGCCAATCCCACGAGTTAATGATATAGTGAAAGGGCTTCATTTTTACGTAAGGTCGCAAACTTTGTACAACAAACTGATGGTTGGTTTCTTTTGTGAGACTTCGCAATTTTTTGGCTGTTGTGTACACATTCTGTTGGCATTCCATTAACTGGTTAAAGTCTTGTTGGACTCGAGGACAAAATTTGTTTGTGACGTATTAGAGACAAACAAGTACTGTTGGTAACAGCTTTCTGGCTGGTGTTAATCCGTGTCGATTTTGATGACAAAAGCTGTTTCTAATAATTCTCCAAATGGCTCTGAGCACTATGGGATTTAACATCTGAGGTCACCAGTCCCCTAGAACTTAGAACTACTTAAACCTAACTAACCTAAGGATATCACACACATCCATGCCCGAGGCAGGATTCGAACTGCGACCGTAGCGGTCGCGCGGTTCCAGACTGAAGCGCCTAGAAGCGCTCAGCCACACCGGCCAATACTCCAAATGCTTAATTATTCTGTGAATAGTTCCTTTGAGATCATGTCACAAAAATACTGACGTCATATATTTCTGTCATAATAAAAGAGAAGAAAACAACATCAGAATGGACTTGAAAGAGGCGCAAAAATTGGAAGCTGTGTTCCGAAGCACAGCACTACTGGCTCACTTCGGTACCTCTAGGGATGGCGGTTATCGCTATAACAACCGGTTATAGCGGTTTCTTTCAATGTCGTTTCAACCGTACTGTTAAAAAAAGCTCAAAATGACGGATTTATGAAATAACCGATTTTCGATATTTTATTCTTATTATTTCTTACAATAAACGTAGAAATCGAACAAAGATTGAAAAATGTTTTCTATCTTAGTTTCAAGATACACAGAATCATAATATTAAATTATGTATGCAAATCCACCGTTCACAGCTTTTCTCGAAAGGTGATAAGTGTTCGACTGCTAAAAATATCACCAGTATTCTCTTATTGATTCTAATTTTTCGAAACTCTACTCAAATCATGTTGTAATCCTAGATCGTACCACTATTTGGACATTACGAATAGTCAGCGCTACATGGTGAAAACTGTGTTGTGTGTTTTCAAGGCCTACAAGCATGTTATATAGACACAGGCAGAAGATCAGCTGCTTTCTATTTTTATTCTAAACTGTGAATGAAATTTTAAATTGTACTTTTTTTCGTCATAGTGTGTCACATGCTGGCTGTGGTTTCTTTCGTTTTTAATCTCTTACAACTAATTGATCATTGTACCTCAATCATACCATACTTCGTAAAATACTTCTAGACTAGGGATGGTGCCATTTTGTAATACAACTGATGTCGACGACGACAGTTACTTACGACTATAAAGGCCGTATGGGGCTAAACTTGCATGCTGCATACCATCTAACAGGCCGCGCCACATGGTAACAGGTATATATTGCCTCAGCAGTGCTGCACCAATCCTTATGCAATGTGACTTGTGCTCCTTTCTGTCTGCATTATTATTACAGAAAATGGGAAAAACAATGTTATTTTAATAAAGCAATATTTCAAAAATTGGAAATTTTGCCAAAAAAGTTACTCCATATTTAAAAAAACAGTTTGTTTAAAAACGAAAAATTTTAGCACTGCCGCTATGGCTAACTGATTTTTAGGTTTTTTACACAGTTATTAGTATGAAATAAAACACCTTTCATATAAACGTTTCATAGCCGAGACCAAACAAATAACGAAAAATATCGCGTATTTCGAACTAAAATACCGGTGTCGGTGTTAACTGGTCAGGTTTTCCCATGTCTAATACAGACTACACGAGAGGACACAAAACATTGACTATCATTTCCTATCGATTGTTGGCACCTAAGCCAAAATAGCTGACGTTTTGTTTTCATAATACTAATTTTCCACTCATCGGAGACCGACCTTTGGCGGATTCCCTTTACCAGTATTGCTACAACATTAAATAAATTAACTGCATTCTTGTCTTTACTAGAAAAATGAACACTGCACAATAATGAAAAATCTTAAAATTTCATATTATTTCAATAATTCCCATTAAAAAATTCATCAGACGTTAGAAAATAAGAATTCCCGTTTTCAATTATCCTAATGCGTCAGATCTGACGGAAAATCCGTCAGAGCGGTGATTTTGCGAACGCCATAGGATGCGCTGCTCATGGCGTGTACATACTGAAGAACTAAAGCCTAATATGCCTTCTTCCTCTAAAATTTCTATTCTTTCAATTCCTATCTTAATTAGTAGGTCTATTTCTCTCGTCCCTACATCTATTACCATTGCCTCCCTCAAAGTTATTATAATTTCCCTTACTCTGCTTTCTATCATTGTGTTCAACATGCTCTGTCCCATAACAAAGAGCCTTATCAATATTTTCAATAAAGGTAAGAAATTCTTCCATAGAATCAGTTTTAGTATGAATTAGTGCCTATTGTAAAGAATGAGGCGTCTTCTCTTCAAAGTTGAAATCTCAGTCAATAAACCGAGTGGCCGATCCACATGAATCAACTTGTTTAGCTTCTTTAGCTTATACAGAATTCCCTCATAATTTCTTTCCCACTTTTGTATTCTGGTCCATTTAAAAAATCATTTTGTAGCCTCAACTACTTAGCTTGTCCCCATTACTTACTTAGAAGTATTGTCTCAAATGTCTTTAAATCTACAAACCGCTCAGCATGTTGATTAACCCATGTTTAAGCTGCTCCTTCTTACTGCCTTTTTATAAGTTTTGCTTTCGCACTCGTACTCGTTCTATGTACAAAACTATCTTTGAAAGCAGCCAGGAAATCCACTGCATGATATTTGTCCCCTCCACTAAAAGTTTTGGTATGAAATTCTTGACACATGGGTAACACTAAAAATACACTTCCTTGTCCAACAGCTAAACTACTTATAGTTTTCTTTAAATTATTTACTTCCCCTTCTAATTTCCTACTATTACTTCTAATGCCATTGTTGCACTCATATATCTCTGTCTTAACTGACTTGAACTCTGCATCCGTTTGCCTTTCATATAACCAAGATCTTTGTTCTTGTGCCTGAACTTGTCCATTAGATCACTTGCACAGCTCCAATTTTGTCAATTAATCCTTCTTTTGTCTCTTTAATCTTCTGACTAACTCCCTCTACGAGTTTAACATTACTACCTAGTTTACTATCATTATCTGTAAATCTGACTTCTAAGTGACCAGCTTTATCAGTTTGTGTTTTTATTTTATATCCTAGCTCTGTTTTAATTCCTAAAATTTTGTATTCATACTATTCTCAAATTTATCACTAAGTTTTGATGCCAACACCTCATCTAACTCAGCTTTCTCAGCTTTCATATACTCTGTTTTGGAATTCATCTCTCCCACCATCTGATGCGAGAGAGAGAGAGAGAGAGAGAGAGAGAGAGAGAGAGGGCCGCCCACGTAGCGGTTGTTACCCGCAGAATACTGTTCATCCTGCCTCTGGGCGGTTATGATTCATCGCTGGCCGCTGTAGCGTTACTTACAAGGAGACGGCACGACCGTGGGGTCGGGGATTTGTCCGAAATTTTGTGTGGTGAAAGAGGACCCCTAACAACTCACGTGGTGATAATATTAGGACGCACTACCCGGAAATGCCCGGGAAAAATCGATCAAAACTTTCTTAGGTGCCTTATGAGTATAAAATGTTAGTCCATAGCCGAGCCGCCGTCTGCCCTAGATGTTTAGGGCCCGGACCCTTACGTCAGAGGTCTCGCGTTCGATTCCTCCTCGGACACGGTTTTTTTTTTTCTTCTGTCTCATTTTCTTTTGTTATTCCACCGATTATTCAGGAAGTTTCCCAAACCTACATTATCTTTAACAAATTAGTTACATTATTGAATAAAAATTATTTTCTTTTTGCTCAACAACACAATTCATGGTGGTCGGTTTTCCATTTTTCATTGTAAATTATATTAAGAGAAACATTGGGTTTTTAATCAGAATAACAAAGTCGATTGGGAAACATTCAATTTTTATACATATAATAATTATAAACAAGAACCACAGTGGTAACTATCGTAAAAACAAACAAAGCAATAATTTTTGCGACATCTTGCGCAACATATAAAAGCGGATTTTTTTACAGTCTGTACAAAAACATGCCCCATTAACATTTACGGAAATGTTTTGAGTTTCTGATAATTTTGGGGCAAACCAAGCATATTGAATCATGTCTCGGAATATTGGTGACGATAATTGATTGTGAATTATAGAATGAATTTTCATACAGTCTTCCCGGGAATTAATTTCACGATTCTCCTGTAACAATGCGCTGCAATTTTGCAAGCAATAGAAGGGGAAGAAAAAGTGCCAGAGGTGAAACCGAACCCGAGACCTCGGGCATAAGGGTCCGAGCGCTAACCATGTAGGCCAGACGGCGGCTCGGCAGTAGACTAACATTTTATACTCATAGGGCACCTAAGAAACTTTGGATCAATTTTTCCCGGGATTTTCCGAGTAATGCGTCCTAATATTTTAACCACGTGAGGTGTTAGGGGTCCTCTTTCATCACACAAAATTTCCGACAAATCCCGGACCCCACGGTCATGCCGTCTCCTTGTTAGTGTGAAATCCCACTCACGTTAAACACTAACATAATTTCGGAACAATACTTAAATGTAAACTATTATTGTGGAATCACTATGTAGTTATTGCGAGATATAATATGCACGCCCTGATGTTATTTTCATTGCAGAAAAGCAAGTAAAAAATACAACACTGCTATAGCAATCATCTTTTTGTGTGAAAAGTATCGTGATAAAGAGCCGGAATGGCCGAGCAGTTCTAGGTGCTTCAGTCTGGAGCCGCGCGACCGCTACAGTCGCAGGTTCGTATCCTGCTTCGGGCATGGATGTGTGTGATGTCCTTAGGTTAGTTAGGTTTAAGTAGTTCTAAGTTCTAGGGGACTGATGACCTCAGAAGTTAAGTCCCATAGTGCTCAGAGCCATTTGAACCATCTACTTACTTTGTTTTCTAACTGATCTTTCCTTTTTGGGTGTCTACGACAACAGACATAAGTGCATTGTACTGCGTTGCTATTGTGAATAATAATTTACTTTATAATTTTATATCACTTTTATTTAAATTAATGAGCAACCTATCACTCCTTTTTATACCGAAGTATGGAAGTGCATTTTGGCCGTTTTAACTGAGGTAGAGACGGTACATTTGGCGATGCGACGATTTATCGTACACTTTTCAATTACTTAAAGTGAAACTGCATTTTGAAATGACGTCTGATAATCGTTTGCAGAGAATTTCTATACAGGGTGAACATTAATAAAACCGAAAAACTGCAGGGACGCAGTCCTGAGTAGAAATGGAGGAAAAAAGGTCCTACGAACATGCGTCCGGAAATTCATCGTTGCCACAGTGGACGGCGCTGACGAAAGAAAGTTTCTCTGACCAAGTGTCGTGCGTTCTTTGTGTGTTGCAGGCTGTGTGATTGACACAGAGTACTGCGAGCAGCAGAAGGGTCCCTATTCACGTCGCGAACAAGCTAAAACGGTATTTGTGTACGGTCAATTAGATGGAAACGTTCGAGAGGCAGTACAGCTATACCAAAACAAGTACCCTCACAGACACCAATCACATAACATTTCGAGAAGTGTTTCGGCGTTTGTGTGATCGTGGATCCTTTGAGACAAACGAACGTGTAGGGAGTTGAGATGTTGTGTGATGTGGTTGGTGTCTGCGAGGGTACTTTTGGTATGGCTGGCGGCCTCTGGACCTTTTCCATCTGCTTGGCCGTACACAAACACCATCTCAGCTTGTTCCCAACACGAATACCCGACCATTCTGCTGCTACTACACTAGGAGAAAGGATGATCTTCACTACTCAAGGTTAAATCTAACTTTGGCTGAAAAGGGGGTAAAATATGCTGCCACAAAAGTCTTTGGTCACGTACCTAATAGCATCAAAAGTCTGACAGACAGCCATATAGCATTTAAAGAATTTCTGAATGGCAACTCCTTCTACTCATCAGATTAATTTTTGGATACAGTAAGTAGGTAATTTCCCCACCCCCACCCAAAAAAATAAGTGTTATGTAATATATTGTGTAATGTAATGTCTTGTATAGACACCTTTTAGTAACCTGACAGGTTCCACATCATTACGAAGTGTCGTATTCATGATCTATGGAACAAGTACTAATCTAATCTAATCTTACAGTACTCTGCGTCAATTACACAAACTGTAACACACAAGGAACACACGGCACGTGGTCTAAGAAATTTCCATTCGTCTGCGGTTCCACCGTGCAACGATGCATTCCCGGACGCATGTTCACAGGACCTTTTTTCCTTCTTTTCCTGCCAGGAATCCATTTCTGCCGTTCGTCGGTTTTATTGATGTTCACCCTGCATGTGTGTGAGAATATGAAGTAACTTACACGGTTACATGTCATCAAACAAACCACTGGCCAAAATCGAACTATGGCCTGTACTTTTTCTATGGAAATCAAAACTCTAACAAAAGGAAATAACTTACCAGAGGAGTAAGAAAGAAAATTTCGTTTGAATGATTAAACGAATCTGGCGCGTAAAAGCAATTCTGTGTTGAAGTGATTCTTCTCATTGAATGTTTTAAAATTTATAATCGAATAGAAAGCTAACTGGAGTCGGAAAGGAACGCTTCGCCGCCTGGACAAGCAGGCACCACCACTGTGCTATGTGCCGGCGTTTATCCTGCCGCGCAGTGGCCACGGTGCGGTGCGGTGTGGTTACACGCGTCTGTATATATTGACATAGATGTCGCAGTGGTGATGAAAAAGTTCATTTTCCAGATGAGGCGTATAGTCCTTTTCACTTATTAAATGACTGGCAATCTGCTGTGTACAAGTAGGCACTAAGGGATCTTTGGATACACACTGTCATAGACAGATGATTCTTCTAGAAACAACTGAGGAGGCTTCTATAATAATAACTCCGATTCTCAGCGGAACACACAGACATCGTATAATGATTGGTTACCTGAACTCTATAACAGGAGGACGTGAATAAATCAAAAAAATTACACAGTTAAAAAAAAGACATTTACTGATCATCCAACTTAAAAAGTATTCGTAGATTTTCTGAAGTACATATAGGGTACAATCACTTACGTGTCCGTAATGATTTTTCCTCAGTCAACGTCCGCAGCTCGTAGTCTAGTGGCTAGCGTTGTTGCCTCTGGATCCCGAGATCCCGGGTTCGATTCTCGACTGCGTTGAAAATTTTCTCTGCCCGGGGATTGGCTGTTTGTGTTGTCCTCATCACTTTATCTTAATCATACGTGACAGTGGCTAGATTGGATTGTGCAAAAAATTGGTCTGTGTAAAAATTCTGAGTTTGTACGGGCGCTGACGACCGCGCAGTTGAGCGCCCCACAAATCCAAAATCGTCATCATCATCATCCTCAGTCTACGAACAGCTGGGCAGTTATATCCTTCAACGCTCCTTATTGATGCACTTTTCAAAATGTCATTAAACGCACTCTTCGCGTCGTTTGACGTAAACTGTACTGTTGTTATGACTGTAGTTTTGGACTGATGTTCCCATTTTTTTCACACTACAATCCGTTGTCATCCCACAAGATTCCATGTAGAAAGCGAGACAACTAAGCAGCTGTTCGTCGAATCATGGCACTCTGTAATGTTCTAAAGGGTTTGGATGAAGCGACATAGTGGAGAATGTTGTCAATACCCGTCCAGTGTTGGCAAATTCAACATCTTCAAGCAAAAACTGACCACATTCGTCATAAAAGCCATGCAACAACCGTGGCAATGTTCGCACATTGAGGTGCCGTCGTACAACACCACCACATTTAAACTAATCGCTGTACGAGACCTGTGAGCTGTGAGTAATTAAGAACAGATCGTGCAACAATAATATGTACACAAAGGTGCTTGGAGGTAAATTGTCTGAGGATTCACATTCAGTTCATGGCAATTGGCATTAATTCTGTAGGCCTGTATGGGCTGAGCAAGCATCCAAATTCACTGTGTTCACAGTAAGAAGAGCGAAACCTCGGCATTCATTATGCAGCTACCACTTCGCAAATGGTAGCACTCCGTTGAGTTGACAAACAACGTCCTTTTTGCACAACGTAAAAGCAATAGCAAAAATAAACTATCTCTTGTAATACATCAGACTATTTCTTAAATTCGGGGGGACTAAATATGCAACCTTCGTCATGTTACTACACAGGACAGACCGGTAGAAGTATTCAAGACCGGATTTATTGAACTCTATAACTGCGGCATACACAATCATTTCATCAGCAGTACTCACGCTGCTTAAAACATGGAAGTGCACAGAAGCGCAGAGAAAGATCATGAAATGCTCCACCTGCACAACAGAAAAACTGGGTTTAATCAAGAAACAAAAAAAAAGAAAAAAAATCACAAAATAATCATAAATAACAAACTTCAATTGTTTTTCTGGAATATCGTATAAAGGATGGATTTTATGTAACAGTATAGAAGAAATAAGACTTTGAATTGTAAATAAAGCATCTTAAATTGTATCTGCATTTGGCACTTTTAAGTAAATCTAAATTACGACACAATTTGTTTCATACAGAGTTTCATCTAGTATCAATATTTTGAGAATTTTCGGATTGCAGTGCAGATATGAAGAACAACCATTCATGCGAACCAACACTAATACAAGTACTAAATTGAAGCTGACATACATACGACAGTATTTCAGACCAGGAATACATTTCTGAAGAGCGCGCAAATCTGTTATAACCGGCCGGGGTGGCCGAGCCGTTCTAGGCGCCACAGTCTGGAACCGCGCAACCGCTACGGTCGTTGGTTCGAATCCTGCCTCGGGCATGGATGTGTGTGATGTCCTTAGGTTAGTTAGGTTTAAGTAGTTCTAGGGGACTGATGGCCTCAGAATTTAACTCCCATAGTGCTCAGAGCCATTTGAACCATTTTGTTACAATAATTCTGTCGTCCTGAACAGGTCATCCATAATTGCTGCAGATGTTGTACAGCAGAGGGTAGCTATAATTCCCACACGTGCCCTATTGGTGAACAGATGGGTGATATGACGGGCTAGGGCAACGTGTCAGAAAGGCAACGCATGTGACTTAGGGGGCCCACTCAGTAATATTGTCGAAGCGTCAACGCAATATTGATAGTCTGAGGACGTGTATTAACGTATTATCTGTAATAGAAATATTGACGAGCAGTACTGATGACCACCAAAATATGCTCGGTATTGTCAATACGTAAAGCGAGTGTCAGGTCGAGTATCGACGGTTTGATAATATTTGCCATTCAGACGTTGACAGAGCTTCAAAAACCAGACACACGGCGTTAGTGAGCATTGTGTGTGTTCAGTTCGTCTTTGTTACCTTTGCTAGATGTTCACATTTCGGTGCTCTACTTTCTAAATTGAAGACATAAATGATGGTTGAATTTATTAAGGTTTATGGAAAAAAATCTCTGTGGAATAAGTCTCCAAAGGGAAGTATGGGCGAATTTAAAAAAATTACCGTATTGAACATCCACACAAAACAGGTTATAGGCCTTTACAGGGATAGTCATTACATTTACTACTTCAGGATGGTCAATGGAGTATTTATTATGTAATTACTTACTTTATTAATTTGAATAATATATTAGCTTGCTGCCGGCCGCGGTGGTCTAGCGGTTCTAGGCGCTCAGTCCGGAACCGCGCGACTGCTACGGTCGCAGGTTCGAATCCTGCCTCGGGCATGGATGTGTGTGATGCACTTAGGTTAGTTAGGTTTAAGTAGTTCTAAGTTCTAGGGGACTGATGACCACAGATGTTAAGTCCCATAGTGCTCAGAGCCATTTGAACCATTTATTAGCTTGCTGAGATACATAACAGGGTGGAAAAACGCTCGCACTTCGTAAAATATCGTACGTCATATACATACATGCTGCGGCAAGTAAGAGATTCGCGAAATGTAAGTCAGTCTTACCAGATTTTCACAAACCGTAAAAACTGAAGAGAGGAAATGGAAAACGATGTAAGTACCAAATTTCACATTTGTCAGGAGAATGAAACACCAATGTATCTCTGTTTCTACAGTGTATAACTGATTCGTAGCCAAAAAATTGAAAAAGTATCTGATACAACAGAATTACACTGTTCACCACGTCACCACAAACACGAGTCGAATTAGAAAAGAAAAATATTAAGAACGTTCTAAGTGACATACAAGGAAACTGAATGGTTCTAAGTGCAAATAGGATAGTTTTTACAAGCTGATTCTTCCAAAGAGAAGTAAGCAAGCAGCCACCGTTATTAATGCTATTTATTTAAGAGTACACAAATAGCACCGGTATCAGTTTAGAACCAACAGATTCATCTTCAGACGATTGTTCACTTTGATATTACATCTGTTGCTATTTACTTTAGTAGTCGGATGTTCTTCCAAGGGCAGTAAAGCTTTATAGACAACATTGTTAAAAAAGCACAGGCCCGAGCCAGCGGAAGATGACTTTAAATAAATGTTTTTGGAACAGTTGGAAATTCCGTAAATGTCTTGGAAATATTGATCGGAAACACATTCACACTAAAACCTAATGAATCTAGTTCCGAGTATTACTGCTACATATCGAGTGCACTGCCTGAGCAGGCCACTGTCAGTCGTTAACAGTTCATGGAAGTAGAAGCGTTATTCCGCCATTAGCACACACACCCAGACAATACGGTATCTGGTACCGCGCGAAGCGGAATTTGAATCCGCGCCAGACGGCATGGACGTCGAAGACCCCTAGAGGTCTCTGCACCATCGCGCCGTAAGCCGCGGCGGCGCACGCCTCCTGGCCCACGTTTAATGTGAGGGCGCCACAGTGGAACACGTGGTCCCAGCGGCCAATAGCGGCGCCCCCGATCATGTATTTAAATTCCTGCCTCTCGCTCAACCAGGTCCCCACCCTGCAACGCTCCCAACACCTTCTCCAATCCCATCTTGACAGGGTCACCGCTTGGTGTAACCAGTGGTTGCTCAAGGTCAATCCTTCAAAGACCCAGGCGAATATTGTAGGCAAAACCACCCCTTCCTTCCGTCTCCCCGACTTTTATATCACCATCTACGGCTGTCCTATAAACCTCACCCCCCACCCTCAAGTAGCTTGGCGTCACCTCTGACCGTCGACTCTCCTGGAGCCCCCATCTACAGACAATCCAAGCCAAGGCACGCTCCCGACTCCGCCTCCTCAAGCTCCTTTCTGGCTGAACATGGGGTCTGGACCCCTCCACCATCCTCCACATCTATAAATCCCTCATCCGCTCTATCCTCTGCTATGCCCATCCTGCCTGGATCTCCTCTCCTTTTACCTTTTACAAATCCCTTCAAATCCTGGAACGCCATGCGCTCCGCCTCGCCTATCACATCCGTCTCCTCTCCCCCACGCGGATCCAGTATGACCTAATTCTGTTTTTACACCTCCTCCTTTTCCTCGAACGGATATGGATCCTCCAAACCTACCGCAAACTTGATCCCCCTCACCTGCTTCTCTCTCCCATCCTTTCCCCACACCGTCCACTGCCACGCCTGTATCCAGACATCCCACCCACTCTCCATTCCTCCACCCTCCATACCCTTGCCCAGGGTGGCTTCCGCCGACTCCTCCTCTCTGATGATGCCCTCATCCCCTTCATCTACCCCTCCTACCAACTTTCATCCTCCCCTTCCTCTCCCTGTGTTTTTCCCAAGGGTACCCTCTCTCCCTTCTCTCCCTCCACTCTTCCTCCCTCCCTCCTCTCCCCCCAGGCTTCCTCTACCCACCTACCCTCTTTCCTCCCTCTTCCCTCTCCTCTGCCACTGGCATCTACACACTCCCCCTCTCCCTCCTACCCCCACTTTTCCCCGCGACCGTTCTGATCGCGGTTATAACACAGTACATTCTTTATGGACACTCTAAAGACATTTTTAAATTGAAAACTCGTTATCTTACATATTAAATTCTGAAGAAACACCCATACAAGACTACACTCCAAACAAATACATTCAGAAAAGACTTCCGAAACACTTATATCTATATTCGATGTTAAAAAGTTTCTCTTCTTTGGAAACACTTCGTTACCATTGTCAGTCCACATTTCATATCCTCTTTATTTCGGCCACCATCAGTTATTTTACTCTCCATATAGTAAAACTCTCCTACCACTTTAAGTGTCTCGTTTGTTTTTGTTGATGTTGATCCTGTATTCTCCTTTCAAGACACTGTCCGTTCCATTCAGCTGCTTTCCAAGTCCTTTGCTGTCTCTGACAGAATTACAGTGACATCTCCAAAGCTGAAAGTTTCCTTCTTCTCCCTGAACTTTAACATCTTCTCCAAATTTTTCTTTGGTTTCGTTTACTGCCTGCTCAATGTGCAGATTGAGTAATCTCGGGGATAGGCTGCAACCCTGTCTGATTCGCTTCTAGACTACTACTTCCCTTTCATGCTCCTCGACTTATAATTGTCGTCTGGTTTTTGTACAAGTTGTAAATAGCCTTTTACTCCCTGTGTATTGCCCTTACTACTTTCAGAATTTCAAAGAGAATATTCCAGTCAACATTGTCAAAAAGTTTCTTTAAGTTTACAGATGCTATAATCGTAGGTTTGCCTTTCCTTAACTTATCTTCTAAGATAAGTCATAGAGTCAGTATCGCCTCGCGTGTTCCTACATGTCTCCGGAATCCAAACTGATCTTCCCTGAAATCGGCCTCTGCTAGTATTTCCATTCTTCTGTAATGAAGATAAATACTTACAGTAAGTTATACATACTCTGCTACAGAACTGCTCCATTCATGTATCAAGATAGAACCGTGTGCCGGATTGGGATTCGAGCACGAAACCCTGCGTTTCGCGGAAAGCGTGCCACAAAATAAGCCATCCGATTACCCCTCTCGGACCGATTCAAAGCCTCAAATTCTCGCAGAGTCTTCCCCATTCAAACCAACTGCCCGTGGTTCTCTCATGACGGTGTGATATAAGCACCACGGGCAGAAATAGCATAGGATATAGTCATTATGCTATTATGCTTGTTAAGAGAGCAAGAGCGGATGGATGTGAAAATGATCGCATCAATAATACTGACGGAGGTATTTCATAGGAGAATTGAACAAAAAACTGAAAGTAGATTAGCAGAGGACCAGTTTCGTTGTAGATGCTAGAGGGCTCGAGAAAGCATGTTGGAAGAGCCCCTTTAGATTTTAGAAGAAACGGGGATGTGTCGGGACTGGTATCGTACGTACCATGAAAATCTGGTCTGACTCAAAATCTTAATTTGTCGTATGTTATCGGTGCTGTGTGATCTGCGTAATGTAAAATATTTACTTTTCTGTGTCATTCATTTTGTCTGAGAGGACATAATTCAACTATTCAGCCCAACTTACTGTACGTTCCAAATACACACTTCTCTTGGTTGATCTGCAATAAACTGATGCCGGCCGGAGTGGCCGCACGGTTCTAGGCGCTACAGTCTGGAACCGCGCGACCGCTGCGGTCGCAGGTTCGAATCCTGCATCGGGCATGGATGTGTGTGATGTCCTTAGGTTAGTTAGGTTTAGGTAGTTCTAAGTTCTAGGGGACTGATGACCACAGCAGTTAAGTCCCATAGTGCTTTCAGAGCCATTTGAACCAATAAACTGATGTTTCTCACGCTCGACATACGGCGTATGGTGGCCGCAAATTACTCGCAACCACAGTTGGCAGGCAGTGTCATTGTTCACTATCGCACAGCCGAGTGTTATGAATATGTCTGTAGAAAAGATTGAGACATTGACATGAAAATGATACGTGCCTACTTGGAGTGCTTCTACTTAACAGTGTAGGTATAAAACAAAACAAAACTAATTGTGTACAGGATGTCTCCAACCTTTCTGGATCAAACTGAAAGAGGTGATGGGTCCACACCGACTATACTGAAATGGGAACCAACGATGGGAAATGTATAGTTATTGTGTTAGGGAAGTTCACAGCGCTCTTCGCATAAAAACAACGTAGCTCATAGTAACTCAAAGTAACGACCGCCAGTCTCAATGCATGCATGTGAACGGCACGTGAAGCTCTGTCGCACTCGCCCAAAGATCCCTGATGTCTGTTGTCGTACCAGGGGACAGGCAGCTTGGACATTACAATACAGTAATTAAATTAGAATGCCTCTATGGATCAGAAAGACTAATTTTTAACAGGGAGACAGACACTTGAAAACACTGGGAAGTCAGTAAGACACAACTGGAATCAGTCACTTCATACAAATACCTGGGTGTAAAAATTTGTAGGGAGTGCAATGATCACAAGGACTTAGTAGTGGGTAAAGCAGGTGGCAGACTTAAAAAAAAAAAAAAAATGGTTCAAATGGCTCTGAGCACTATGGGACTCAACATCTTAGGTCATAAGTCCCCTAGAACTTAGAACTACTTAAACCTAACTAACCTAAGGACATCACACACACCCATGCCCGAGGCAGGATTCGAACCTGCGACCGTAGCAGTCCCGCGGTTCCGGACTGCAGCGCCAGAACAGCACGCCCACCGCGGCCGGCGGCAGACTTCGGTCTATTGGTAGAATACTGGAGAAATGCAATCACTCCACAAATTCAGTCGTGCGGCCCATCTTAGAATATTGTTCAAATCTGTGAGACCCTTACCAGACAGGACTAACACGGGATATTAAACGTGTACAAAGATGGACAGCACGAATGGTCACAGGTTTGTGGGACCCCAGGGTAGTGTCACAGAGATGCTGAAAAAATGGAACTGGCAAAAACTTGAAGATAGACGCGACCTATCCGTAGAAAGCCTACTTACAAGTTTCAAGAATTGGCTTTAAAGCATTATTATGGGGATATACTACAATCCCCTACATATCACTCCCGCAGTGATCGACAGGAAAAGATAGGTTAATTACAGCAAGCATGGAGGCATTTAAAGAGTCATTCTTCCCGCGCTCCATACATGAATGGAATGTAAAAAAACAAAAAAAAGTAATAACTGGTGTAAGAGGACGTATGCTCTGCCATGCACTTCAATCGTTGGCAGAGTATATAGACAGATGTAGATGAGAAAAAGGAATGTAAAATCGTAATAAAAATTCTAGGTCCAGAACGTGTATCGTACAATAGCGACTGAGAGGCAATCAGGAAATCAAACAATACACAAATATCCATAGTGACATTAGAAAACGAATGTTAAGATTTGTGGACCCATTAAAAAAAAACAGACGGACTTACAAAACAAATAGTCGAATTCTTTGACAAGAGAAGTAAAGCCAAACCGGACATGATGAAATGGAATGGTGATATCGAAACTGATCTGAAATTAGCAGGAATTACACCAGAAGGTGTCCAAAACGGCGAAATCATCAGGCCGAAAACCCACAAATGGCAAGCTGACCAAGAGGAAAAACCAAGGAAAAAGAATGGATCAACATGGTCTGAAAAGAGAAAGGAAGTCCACACGCAGAGAATGAGAGAAATACGGCAAGTGAAGGCAAATGCACAACTCTAAGTACTAAGCGAAGTCCCAAAGGGCTTATTCACAAACAATAATAATAAAATGATTCAATAAAGCGATTCACTACAGAAACAAGTAAAGTTAAAACGTTAGCATTATGTTCCCCGACCTCACTCTCAGTATATACTGATGTGAAAGTAGGGCCTGCCACTGAGAATCCTCTTGGTAACTAGTACGTGTTCCGACAAATAACTCCAAGTATGTTTTGAGCACCATGTAAACTCAAATAACACACTTCCTTTTGGACACGTGTATTACGTGAGCTTGCTAGTATGGAGCAAACCTGAGAAAGATGGTAACTTTGGGCTCTCTGACGGTACGTGTGACTTGAAGCGTAGAAAGACAACACGACTTACGTCACAAATCCTCACTGGAACTCCACAGGGGAGCACTGCTTGACGCATACACCATGCACCATCTTCTGAAGCACGTTTGAAACACTTTCACCATGACTTGGCAGCTGAATCATGTCTAGGGACAGACATGCAACAGACTACAGGATACTCATAGCACCGAAAACACGTTATGTGAAAAAAAATGGCACTTAGAACGTCCGCTCTTGGTAATTGATATCAGTTTCTAAAATTTCTCAGCATGAAGGTTGAGAGACTTGAAAATAAGAAGGAATTCTAGAAAATTTAAAGCTACTTTTAACACAAACTGTGCTTGCGTCAGGTCTTCCCTATGTGCATGATTTTGCATCCTGACAGGCAGCAGAAAACTTTGCAGACAGGTACGTAGCCGATCCAAAAGCTGATCGCACCTGTACACAACAATAAATCCTCCACGGCTCCTGCATCCATTGACAGAACTAGTAACCCAAAGGAAGTTCACTAAAGTAATGGTAATGCGAAGTGGATTGTAGATGGAAACAATAGCAAGAAACATCATTGCCTCAGTTACACACTCGCATAGTGACAGTTGGCGTACTTGTCTTCACAAACGTGTTACTAAGTCACACTTATAATGGTGAGTGCACACGTTGATTCTATATCGTGTAAGTTATGTCTAAATTATTCCAGCTTTTTGCTGTTACAGTATGTCCAGACACTTATAACCGGATCTTAATATGGAGTGTGTCAGTTCTTCTCCTTCATGACAGCTTCCAACGAGGTGTCTGAATGTCTGTGGACGAATGGCAGCCCATTCTTCCTCAAGAGCCGAAGCCAGAGAAGGGGACCCCCATACCGTAACGCAACTTCCTTCACACCTCACCTTCCACAGTACACAATGTGGCAGTTAACATTCTCCAAGATTTCCCCAAACCCAAACCATTCCATGGACTGCCACAAGATATAGCGTGATTCATCGTCATAAATCACTCGTTTCCAGTGATCCACTGTCCAGTGACATCGTTAATACTCCACCTCAAGTGTCGAGTACCACTGATTACCGAAAAGTGTGGCATATGAGGAGCTGTTAGACCGTTGTCCCCTATTCTTTTTAACCCGCTAAACACAATCATTGTGCTAGCCGGACTGCTAATAGCACTTCCGCTGATTTCACCCTATTTTTTACAACCACCCTCTGCAGTGCTCGATGGTACCTGCCCATCAGTACATGAGTTGTACCTGGTCTAGGTTTAGCTACGGTTCTTCCTTCGCGTTTTCACTTCACGATCACATCACCACCAGTCGATTTGGGCAGCTTTAGAAGGGTTTAAATGTCCCTGCTGAATCTGTTACTTAGATGACACCCAATGCCCAGTCCACGAACTCACTGACTTTCCTGACCGACTCATTCCGCTGTTTCTGCTGTTTTACTGACAACACAATACTCCCCGCCTCTTTTTATACTGTCTGCATTGCCTCTCGTGACATCTGGTGGCCACTTCCGCATTATACAGGCATGTCCGGATACTTTTGATCAGATGGTGTATAGCTCTTAAATCAACTGCATAGCACATGTACTAACATATACTACTGGCCATTAAAGTTGCTACTCCAAGAAGAAATGCAGATGATAAAAGGGTATTCATTGGACAAATATATTATACTAGAACTGAAATGTAATTACATTTTCACGCAATTTGGGTGCATAGATCCTGAGAAATCAGTACCTACAACAACCACCTCTGGCCGTAATAACGGCCTCGATACGCCTGGGTATTGAGTCAAACAGAGCTTGGACGGCGTGTACAGGTACAGCTGCCCATGCAGCTGCAACACGGTACCACAGTTCACCAAGAGTAGTGACTGGCGTATTGTGACGAGCCAGTTGCTCGGCCACCATTGACCAGACGTTTTCAATTGGTGAGAGATCTGGAGAATGTGCTGGCCAGGGCAGCAGTCGAACATTTTCTGTATCGAGAAAAGCCAGTACAGGACCTGCAACATGCGGGCGTGAATTATCCTCCTGAAATGTAGGGATTCGCAGGGATCGAATGAAGGATAGAGCCACGGGTCGTAATACATCTGAAATGTAACGACCAGTGTTCAAAGTGCCGTCAATGCGAACAAGAGGTAACCGAGACGTGTAACCAATGGCACCCCATACCATCACGCCGGGTGATACGTCAGTATGGCGATGACGATTACACGCTTCCAGTGTGTGTTCACCGCGATGTCGCCAAATACGGATGCGATCATCATGATGCTATAAACAGAACCTGGATTCATCCGAAAAAACGACGTTTTGCCATTCGTACACCATCGCAGGCGCTCCTGTCTGTGATGCAGCGTCAAGGGTAACCGCAGCCATGGTCTCCGAGCTGATAGTCCATGCTGCTGCAAACGTCGTCGAACTGTTCGTGCAGATGGTTGTTGTCTTCCAAACGTCCCCATCTGTTGCCTCAGGGACCGAGACGTGGCTGCACGATCCGTTACAGCCATGCGAATAAGATGCCTGTCATGTCGACTGCTAGTGATACGAGGCCGTTGGGATCCAGCACGGCGTTCCGTATTACCCTCCTGAACCCACCGATTCCATATTCTGCTAACGGTCATTGGATCTCGACAAACGCGAACAGCAATGTCGCGATACGATAAACCGCAATCGCGATAGACTACAATCCGACCTTTATCAAAGTCGTAAACGTGATGGTACGCATTTCTCCTCCTTACACGAGGCATCACAACAACGTTTCACCAGGCAACGCCGGTCAACTGCTGTTTGTGTATGAGAAATTGGTTGGAAACTTTCCTCATATCAGCACGTTGTAGGTGTCGCCACCGGCGCCAACCTTGTGTGAATGCTCTGAAAAGCTAATCATTTGCATATCAGACCATCTTCTTCCTGTCGCTTAAATTTCGCGTCTGTAGCACGTCATCTTCGTGGTGTAGCAATTTTAATGACCAGTAGTGTAGATGATCTCCAGTTAGAAAGGAACAGCTTCGAAAGAGTAGACAGTTTTATATATCTTGGCTCAGTAATAACACCAGAAAACAAAGTGGAGGCAGGTATAGCAAAGCGAATCAAGGCTTCCATCAGATCATATAGAGCAGTATGCTCCATGCTCAAAAGTAAGAACCTAAATAGTAAATCAAAAATGACACTTTACAAAACAACGATCAAAACAGTTCTTATTTATGGCAGCGAGGCATGGGTACTGACGGAGGCTTTGGAGCAGAAGCTAAATATCTGAGAAAGGGAAGTGTTGACGAAGATTTTTGGTCCTTTAAAAGAAGGAGAGGTATGGAGAATTAGGACTAATGAGGAAATAAGGTCGTTGTACAAAGAATCGGATTTCGTAACCTCAGTCGAAATGGGAGGGCTAAGCTGGTTAGGACATGGCCAGCAGATGACAGAAGAAAGGCTCCCAAAGAAGCTGATGAAGGGGACATCCTGGTGGTAGAAGAAGACGACCACGTGTGAGATGGCTGGAAGATGTGGAAGCCGACTTGAGAGTAGTGAGAGTGAGGACGTGGCGCAGGAATGTTGAAAACCGAGACGACTGGAAGTGTGTGACTGAGGAGGCCACGGTCCTAGGAGGACCGTATTGCCATGGAGTGAGTGAGTGAACACTTGTATTGCGCCAAGGACGGATAAATCCAAATTATTAATATTATATTAAGACATTTTAAGTATTATTACTATTAAAATCCTAGGCTTCTGTGGCATGTTAAAACTTGTGGTTACAACAAGTGATACTGGGGAGAGAGGGAGGCGGCAGACGTAACAAACTGTGATACGGCCCCAGAACCGAACCCCGGATCCACATCTATTCCTTCAACTACGGTCTGCATTATTGACTAGACACAACCTGGATTTGACGTTTAGGACAATATGACAAAAAATGGTTCAAATGGCTCGGAGCACTATGGGACTTAACTTCTGAGGTCATCAGTCCCCTAGCGGTCGCGCGGTTCCAGACTATAGCGCCTAGAACCGGTCACCCGGGCCAGCGACAAGATGGCACACCGCTGCATTTCGATGTGTCTCCTCTAACGGCCTGTTGCTTGTTAAGACACGGGGATTTCAGTGGTTACCGGAGCTGCAAACTAACAAAAAATGAATTACTGAACTTTATTTTCACGCAGCAGCATTTCGTTAAAGATGACTGAGGCTTATAGTCGAACCCTGTTACTGTGTGACTTCAGTATTGTGATTGTCAGTTGGATAAATAAATAAAAAAACGCTATGTTTCCGAACAATTTATTTAACGCACGTGCCTTGTATTACGAAATCAGTCGGCGGAATGAACTACGCAGACTTTCTCTTCTACTACTAGAACCTGAGGCGGAATGTAAGCTAGCCACAAGTAAGAAACGTAGTAAAAACCAATCTGCGAGACGCAGATATTTATGACCGACACCGTGACATTTGTTGCAGAATTTTTGAACGCAGTGCGTACTTAAATACACATACCTGTCACAAATGACATGATTACAACATTCTGCACACACAGAACGTTCCTAAACAGATACGAGACACGCTTCGTCACTGTAATACCCAATAAATCAGAGCCCTGGATTGCAGAAGATGAGAATAAACGAGAGTTACAAAACTACATTTTTATTGGAACAAGACTTCCTCCTAGACAAGGGCAGCTGCTAACTTGTAAACATAAAAAATATATCGATTAATGATGAATAATTTAGCAAGGAAGATTTTTTTTAATACACCAGTTTTTATCTCTTACACCAGCATCATATACTTCGTAACAACATATACGCCTTGTCTACTTCACTCAACGACAGGGAAAGATGTGCTACATTCTGAGTTTTATCGTTTGTTTCACCAGAGAAAGACGGCGACAATTCCTCTATGTAAAAATATACGCAGATGACAAACTGATCGGACCAAAGTCTCAACGATAACCAAATAAGTTCTGCTAAAATGACGAAAACAAAAGGAATAATAACCAGTCGATTCCTGCCACTGACGAGGGTCTTGAGATACACTCTAAGACAAAGAAGTACTCACCTCGAAGGTATTATCCGAATGGGGCATAAATGGGTCGACGTGATGTCCATGTGCAAACAAACAAATGATTACAGTTTCAGAAGAATTGGGTGATTTATTCTACAGAAAGAGTTTCACAAATTGAACAAGTCAATAACGTGTTGGTCCACCTCTGGCCCTTACGCAAGCTGCTATTTGATTTGGCATTGGTTGATAGAGCTGCTGGAGGTCCTTCTGACGGATATAGCTCCAAATACTGTCCAACTGGCGCGTTAGATCGTCAAAATCCCCAGATGGTTGGAGGGTCCTGCCCAAAATGCTCCGAACGTTCTCAGTTGGAGAGAGAAACGGCGCTCTTGCAGGCCAGGGTAGGGTTTGGTGACCTCGAAGACAAGCAGTAGACACTCTCGCCGTGTGAGGGTGGGCGTTATTTTGCTGAAATGTAAGCCACATATGGCTTGCCATAAAGCACAACAAAACAGGGCGTAGAATATCGTCGACGTACCGCTGTGCCAGAGTGCCGCGAATGACAAGCTGACAAGCAAAGCGGAGGGTGGTGGGGGGGGGGGGGGGGGAGGGGGGAGAGGTTCTGTTATGAAATGAAATGGAGCTGGTTGTCTGAACGCATACGCATGGCGAGCGGCAGTCAAGTTGGTATCCCAGCTCTGCGAAGGGCGTCTCCAGACACGTCTTCAACCTGGAACCTTATGGAGTAGAATTGTCTTCAGTGACGAATCCCGCTTCGAACTAAGCCTCGATGACCAGCGAGGACGTATTTAGAGACGCCCCGGACAGTGGTGGGATATCAACCTGACTGGCACCCACCATGTGGCCCGACAACCAGGAACGATGGTCTGGGAAGGCGTTTCTTTTCATTTGGTTGTCTTTTGCGGCTCCCTTACAGCTCAGCGGTATGTCAGTGATAGTGATACTCTACGCCCTGCATAAGCCAACCTGACCTTACATTTCAACAAGATAATATCCGCCCGCGCACTACGAGAGCTTCTTTGCGTTAGAGTTTATTACAGTACCGACTACAGACCTGCAACTGTGTAGGGCCTTGCAGCATCGCATGTTTACAGCCTCATTGCACACAAAATTAGTCATTCGCTTTCTTATTACCCGAGCTTTGGTAACCGTTGAGAATCACTGTGACATCGAGCGCATAAAGTTTTAAATTTGGGGACATCAGGGTCCAACCATTCCTGCCTAAAGCAGAGCTGGTCCTCAAGAGCACATGGACATGCTTGTTTGGCGCATTGTTCAAGGCAGCTCGGCTTAGTTTCTGTATGCCACTGGCTTTGAAAATGAACGTCTTGGAAGGAATGAGATCAATCTTGCTGTCTTAGTTAAGATCATGAGGAGACGGGAAAACCAGAGTTTTCAACAACGATATGGCTTTTGCAATACAATCATACGTCACGTCAACTAAAGGATACGTCTCTGCATAATCAAAACATCCACATATCACACAACCTCTTCAACTTGTTTACTTAGTGTCGGTGTGATGCATTGCTTTGTACAAACGATCGATTATATTGGACATAAACTCGGTGGTTAACATGTCAAGTGTATAAATACAGGATGTTTATAAATGAATATCGGGGTTTTAATGCTTTATAATATTTATTGCATTAAACTTACAGTTATAAATATGTCAAATGAAAGAGCAACTCAAACAGTTGTGTCTGGCACCAGTACGCATGCGTAGCGCGTAATGTTTCCGCCGCAATCCGCTAGACATTGGTTGCACTTCACTGTACCCAAGCGCTAGATAGACCGAAAGGGGCTCAATGACAGGGCTTGCTTTGCATGGCCTCCAGGTTCACCCGACCAACGCCATGCGATTTTTTCCTTTGGAGCATCATCAAGGATCTTGTGTACGTGCGTCCGCTACCAGCAGACCTCCCTGAATTAAGAAACCGGATTGAAGCAGCTGTTGCTACAATCACTGAAGACACACTTAGCAACGTTTGGGAAGAACTCGGCTATAGACTTGAAGCGTGCCGTGTGACAAATGGTGCTCAGACTGAACATTTATAGGATTCTTGGTAAAACTGTGTGAGTTGCTCTTTCATTTGACATATCATTTATAACTTTAAGTTTAATATAATAAATATTATAAAGCGTTTAAACCCCGATATTCATTTATAAATACCCTGTATACATATCGGTGACTGCGATGAGCGATTACAGAGACTATTGTGTTTGTTATAGATGATGAGAGAGAATGGAGAGTGCAAAAGTCGGTGCTGACACGTAGACTAGAATTAGTGACGCAGCCGTCGGATTTAGTATAGAATCACGTTTTAAGTATGGAATGTTGGCCGCAAGCTAAGCGGATGCGCAAATCGTTTTATGACAAAAATTTCGACTCAAAGTAGTACAAGTGCTGTCCCTTTACGCTTGCATTTTTAAAATGAAGTCATATGATATAAGCAAGGACGACGGAGGTGCCATCAATCATATATAATGAGAACAATCAGCATTGCATTTACATAACAAATAGCTTTAAAATAGCCACAGTAGCGCATTCACACAAACACGTGCACATGAACATTATAAAGCACACACGAAAGTAACATTAGAATCTTTGAATCCAACATGATTTGAAAATATTGTGAAGTTACCTCAATACTGTGAAATGAATGTGAAGACTTTTAAATATGTAACGCTAGCAAACTATTTCATTAAGCGAAAACGTAGTCCTTTCAGAAATGAATTTTAGTGCCAAATACTATTATTGAGCTTAATGATGATACTCAAAATAATCACTTCATTTCAGTGCAACGGTTAATTCTTTCAGTTACAGTTCCGGCATTTCGCTGCAGACCTAATTTATCATAATAGGTAAAATAATCATTAGAACTCTGATAATTCTTTTGTCACTCACAACAGTTTGTTTTGAAAATTAAAATCGTTGATGAAATTTTGAGTGGTACGCCTTACAACGTTTGACGCGCTTATCTGAAATGCTGATCATACGAACGCTCGAAGCAGTCACTATTTTAGTGGCGGATGGGCATTTTCCTGTCTTTCGTAGTGCCTCCAGTGTAATGGAAATAATCGTCCTCCTCCATCCTGTTAACATATTGCCACTTTATTTGTAGCGATCCGCATTTCTTCCGCTGAACACCGCCATTAAAAGCACTGCAGGTCACAGAAACATAGTTGTCTACTGATTGACTGTATGTCTCCTTGCTCAAGAGAAATATCATTGTCATACTCTCTTCAATGTTAGCAAGATGTTTACAAATCTACATTGTCTTTCATGCTATACATTCTACTACACTGCCTGACGAAGAAGGGGAAGCATCTAGAAAACATGGACAGAGATCAATCTAACTTAGTAGACCAGTGGCACGTATGTAAATGATCAGAGTTTCCTTTCTCTGTGACATGTAAAACGGCCACCAGAAAGCGTTAGTGGCGTTCGTGTTTAGTGTTGTTACCGAGCTTTGTGGAATATACAAGGGGCATAAAAAGTGTCAGATGTTGAGTGATCACTGTGAAGGACACGGAGGTGCCACATACTCGTTTGAAACAGCATTATCAGCACCTGACAGTAGTTGAAAGGACCCCCATTGTGGGTCTCCATTTGGCCGGAGGATCGAATAGTGCAATATCCAGATCTGTGGTACATTTGACTGTGACAGAGTCCTGATGTTGAACTGCATGGAAACATGAGGGCACAAGGTTCGGGTCGGTCACGTCTCTCGCATATCGTAAACCCTTCACATTTGTGCCTTCCATCCGACAACAAGCAACATCATGTGTTATCTCGCAATATTGGTTGGAGACTAGCAATAGCTGGACTATTACCGTTCAATGCATAGGCTGTCGTTATCATCACAATAGAAACGACTGCTTTTGGACAAGTGATCCGGGATGACCATCTCGGACGTCACATCCGTCCCAGGCGCAGTATCCAGGCTACCGACAACCAGATACAACAGATGGGGGCCAACTTGGCTCAGGAAAGAATACAACGTCTTTATGACAAACTTCCCACACGAATCGGGCATTGCATCCAGGCCAGAACGAGTTTAACGCCATACTAATAAATGGGCTCATACTGACAAGTTATTCGTAAATTTGACTCGATTTTGTAATCATTACAATAACGTCTCGTACCCTCTCACTCCGTGAAGTTTCATTTCGTTTCCTCCTCGCCTTCTGGGTGCTACACTTTTTTGTCAGACAGTGTATTTAAATATCTTTCAAGTCTTTAAACTATTGGAAATGTATCACAGAATTTTTTTAAAAAAATTACAGTTTTGCACAGACAATACAAAACCTGAAATATTTCCACACGCCACAAGGTGGATCGTTAGTTTTATAACACGTTTGCGTGAACAGATCAGACATCCAAAGTGCTCTCACTTCATCATACACTGGAGTTTATTTTTGGAAATATATGATGGTCAGAGCCTTACATTAGCCCCTCCCTCCACCCCGAATACTGGCTGTGAAACTTTCTTTCACCACCAGTTCTCAAACCGGCTACTTACGAACCGACGCCATTCCACAGGCGTTAGCAGGCTCGGCGACAGTGGCAGTTTGATCCTATAGCTTACACCCTCTGTTGAGATTCTGTAGTGAATTTCTGGGTAGACTAGTGTGTTTGTTACAGTCAGTAAATCCGGACAGTGTGCGGGGAATCACTGGGAAATCTGCCACTTACCGAAAGCACTCGGGCGCACACCGCCATTACCCGCCACGTTAGAAACGGTGAATGTGACAGGCACTGCGCTGCAGCAACTCCGTAAACACTGTTGTCTGATGCGATTACTTATCCTGCAAACAAATAATGCAAAGCGACTTTTTATTATGTTGAACCTCAAGTCACACAAATGGTATCACGACCAGTTTCGACTTATTACCAAGTCATCACCAGACGATATAACAACTCGTCAAAGTGTAAATGAACAGTCTAGGACACATTTTAATTTCCACACGAGAGGATAACACATGTTAATTGAGTAACATGTTTACGTTCCAGGTTACAAACATTGCCCATTGTAAAGGCCATCTGCATCCACGACAGCCTGTAACGGCACTAGAGATACCATTTCACAATTGGGTATTTCACTGCTTTCTGAAAATTACCTTAAATGATTAATTATGTCATTTTATGCTCTTAACAAGCTTTTTGTTACTCTTGAAGTTCAGTATTCTTTTATAAAAACGGAAATGAAATTCAAATAATTTGAAAGCCCGCTAAAACGCTCCATTCGAGTCATGTGATGCCTGTGACGTCACTGGCTAGCTCGCTGCTCCTACTGTCATAATGCTAATTCACAGTTTTGTCTTGTTTTGGGATTTACGTCTCAGAAAATGTGTTACAAATGGAGTGCACTACCATACTGAACAAATAAATCAATAAAAACTGCTGAAAAGCTGTTTTTGAGTGTTCCAGAGAATGATGAGAGGCGTAAGATGTTATTGCATTGTACTAGCAAATTCTCACCACGTCGACGGACACGTTCACAAACTTATTAAAAATGTATTGCACAGTGAGGTTAACATTAACTTACCTCCGAGACATGCTCTCCCACTGTTACAACGAAGGATATTATCGTTCAATGAAATTAAACCCCTAGTGAAAATTGTCATTTTACCTAACTACACTTTAGATATTCGGTAGCTCAGCTGTTACAGTAATAGACTGTCGAATTTCATAATACGATGTTCATAGATCGCTGGTTCGGATCTAACCAGAAAGAACATTTTAACTTACTTGTAAAATGACTCGACAATCCTCTCACATGAAAACCAAATCACAATTACAAAACTTCACCACAGCGATCAGAAACAGAATATTATGAATTTCCTTACTGTTTACAGGCGCTTACATTTGCAATGACTACACACAAACGTCACGTTGAAAAAGATATTTCCTAGTTAATGTGGCCATACACTTTTTATTTAATTAGAAAAAAATGTTTTTGTCTTCATACTATCCATCTAAGATCATTACTGTTTGAACTTCTGCAGTTTCATCATCTTACATAAAAATGAAGTAAGTCTGCTTCAGACGCTAACATTAGATTACACTCATAAACATCATAGCCCTCAAATTTGTGTCACCTGCATGTTGTACACGCTTTACATCTCTCCGTATAACCTCATTGTCCTACACTTCGGGCTTAGGATGATATCTTCATCACTAGCAATGCTTTCCAAAACAATTGAATTGTTTGCTCGCAAAGTAAATGCATTTATCCGCTGTTGTCAGTTTCTCAGACTAAGACTAACGTGAAGCTATATATAATACGTACAACAATCAAAACAACTGCAATCAATTCTTGCTAAGGCTATTTTCGTATTCCGGTAAAACTTTTAAAAGTATATTGTTCTTTCCACGATTCGAACATTTGACCACTTACCATCCGTTGCGCTACCGATGCAGTGCTTGCGTTACAGAGAGGAAAACAGCTTCAAGTTTTGCCAACAATAATACAGGGTGATTCAAAAAGAATACCACAACTTTAGGAATTTAAAACTCTGCAACGACAAAAGGCAGAGCTAAGCACTATCTGTCGGCGAATTAAGGGAGCTATAAAGTTTCATTTAGTTGTACATTTGTTCGCCATTTCAGCCAATAAAGTTTTTGGTCCCTTTTTCTTCGAAGGTGCTACTGTAACGGGACTACAGTATCTGGAGATGTTAGAGAATTGGCTGTTCCCTCAGCTCGAACAAGAAGCACAACAATTCATATTTCAGCAGGATGGAGCGCCACCACATTGGCACTTATCTGTCCGTAACTACCTGAATGTCAACTACCCGAGGCGATGGATCGGCCGCCAGGCAGCCCGTGACAGAGCACTTCATCACTGGTCTCCAAGAAGCCCTGATCTTACCCCCTGCGATTTTTTCTTATGGGGGGTATGTTAAGGATATGGTGTTTCGGCCACCTCTCCCAGCCACCATTGATGATTTGAAACGAGAAATAACAGCAGCTATCCAAACTGTTACGCCTGATATGCTACAGAGAGTGTGGAACGAGTTGGAGTATCGGGTTGATATTGCTCGTGTGTCTGGAAGGGGCCATATTGAACATCTCTGAACTTGTTTTTGAGTGAAAAAAAAACCTTTTTAAATACTCTTTGTAATGATGTATAACAGAAGGTTATATTATGTTTCTTTCATTAAATACACATTTTTAAAGTTGTGTTATTCTTTTTGAATCACCCTGTATATTGCTTATTGTATATAGTCGACAGTAACAAACATTCCTGTTTGCAAAAGTTCTACAACTTCTTAGTTTTGAGCGAGCTCAATGATGTTGCAGAGAGCAGGGAAAAGAATGTCCGTCGTTGCACATATCGCCGCTCTAAATGGATGGAGCATAAATGCATCAACTTTCGCAAGGCTCCCACTACCACCGTTCACAAAGTTCCTTCCTATTTTTACTTAAAAGTTGTAATTGCGGTCTCCATCGCTAAATAGCTTAACTGTTTGCAGGAAAAGTATGTAAAAACCTCGTAACTTCGGCTAACGCTCCTATTACACACATACAGCTTCAACTTACTCCTAGTCTGTGTTATCACCAGAGTATCAGCCAATAACAGAGCGTTTTTGATTACGTGACCAGATCTTGATATTTAATGATTTTTAGCTTTAATTACAGAAAATTAACATATTTTGTGAGAATATTGACCGTAAATGCTATTTAAATGATATAATCAATCAGAATAGCAACGATTCGAACCATACCTTTAACGTAAGAAAATAGTCTACTATTCGCAGCACTTTCCGAACGGTGGGCCATGGAATGTTCAGCTATCGTGACACAGTTCGTGCACTGCTTGAAGATAGCACGCTGCGTCCAGCATTCCCAGCAGTGCCAACAGTACCTTCTTCAACAATTTGTGGCGCAATTGGCCGTCGATACTCCCAAAGAACAGCAGCACTGTTGCTGTTGTTTTGGGAAAACAGCTTGACGAGTGAAGCCCTGCTTACCTTTCCCAGGCCCATGTTAACTGTCTGCATCTGTAATGCGCATTAATCCCCGCGTTTCAACCCAGCGTGGTCGGAGAAGTACCGGCACCTGACGAAAGGTCACAACACTAGCACTACTAACAACGAAAATCCTGCAGCACACAGTCTGAACATCATTCTTATGCAGTTGGGTGTCCATGCGGTAAATAGTTTTCCATCTACACTGGCTCAAATAACAAACGTTTAATTATAAACACCCTATACTTTGACGAGTTACTGTATTGGTTACGATACAATTTTTGTGACCAGAGACTGAAAAGTATTTTTAAGTATTTCGTTTACAAGGTGGTTACTGTTTTCTCCTAAGACTGTGTAGCTAGTCTGCGTAAATAATGCAAACATTTAACATCCTGCGACGAGATGTAGACACGAATCAGTCATGTGTAGATGGTGCCTTCCATATTCGTCCGTGCAGTGGGGGTCTCTCTTCACTGTCAAAGAAGGGCAGACTGTTGCAGAGTTCTTACCAACAGTTAACATTGAAGACTGCCAGTGCAAAAAAATGGCTCTGAGCACTAAGGGACTCAACTGTTGTAGTCATCACTCCCCTAGAACTTAGAACTACTTAAACCTAACTAACCTAAGGACATCACACACATCCATGCCTGAAGCAGGATTCGAACCTGCGACCGTAGCAGCAGCGCGGCTCCGGACTGAAGCGCCTAGAACCGCACGGCCACCGGGGCCGGCGACTGCCAGTGCAATAGGTGCATAGAAGCGAGCTGCGTCCGAAATGGTCGCAGCATTTACGACGCATAAAGTTACAGTCAGCAAAAAGTTTGGTGGAACAAAAGCAGTCATCAGTGGTCGATATCACTGAGCACTGAAGAGGATTGTCTCACGAACCGTACCGTAGAAGTAGTCCGACACAAGTTGCGTCATTGCTCAGTCGACGACTTGAAGAACCTGTTTCCTTCCATTAGAGGTCGACACGAAGTGCTCCAACAGCACATCTGCGACTGGATAATAATCCCTCCACCTCTTATCACCTCTAATGATGGCTTATAACGATGAACTTGGTGTCGAGACTACACAACAGAAATCCACTATAGTTGGTGCAGGTTAAATAACACATCACTTATATTGTTTAGAGAGACAGGTGTGGTTTAAATACCGCAGTAGGTAAATTATCAAATAAAATTAAGAAATAGATTTTACGACTAGAAGACGAAGAAAGCTTAATGTGAGAAATAAAAGTGTTACTAATTTTCTGTTGAATTTTCTGTTGAATGTCAGATGAGAATTAACAGCTATGATACGAAAAGTTTTACAGAATTACATGGAATTTGTGAAACGAATTTCTTATTTCAGAGGAATTCAGGAGGTCCGACGGACAGATTGTAAGGAAGAGAATCGAGTACAGTTGAAGTCTGAAACAAATGAACCACGTAACACTGATGGTGTCTGTTGACGCCTTTATGACCAACAGTAATGGAAAACGTTTTTAAGAGTTTCTTTTAACGTTTGTGTAACTGACGCAATGGAAAAAAAAACTTAGATGACATGTTACGAGAAGCAAGACTTGAAACACTATCAGAAAAATAACTTAAATATCAGATACATAAAGAAGGGAGAACACATGAGTACGGTGGAATAATAATGCAGATTAAGAAATCAGGGAGAGCTTACACGAAACGGAAAAACTGATTATTCACGGAACGTCTGCGATGTTTAGAACACATTCGTAATTGTTTAAATTGACAAGAAATGGAACAAAGATGGTCTTAAAAACCGCAAACCCGTTTTTTATAAATGGCGCACAAGACTCTTACCAAAAAACTTAATAACAGTCTAGAAGAAAATATTGAGATTTTATTCTGTGCCGGCGATAAGGGGGTAAGTGGTTATCTGACAATTGTTCATTGCAATTTTGACCTGGATATACAAATTTCCACCAACTCGAACCTCAAAACTAGAAAAATAAAATGAAAATTTTAAAAAATCGAATTTATACGCATCACCTTGTTATAGAACATTTACAACAGAACTGCACCATCAATTATTTTAGTCTACAGTGAGGCAAATCCGAACTGTTTCAAAGTGTTCACCAGACAATATAATAATTCGTCATTCTCAGGAAAATTGTAAAAACTACTAAACTGGCATGAGGAAGAAATATGAAGTAATGAATCTTTTCTGCATCAAATACACTCCTGGAAATGGAAAAAAGAACACATTCACACCGGTGTGTCAGACCCACCATACTTGCTCCGGACACTGCGAGAGGGCTGTACAAGCAATGATCACACGCACGGCACAGCGGACACACCAGGAACCGCGGTGTTGGCCGTCGAATGGCGCTAGCTGCGCAGCATTTGTGCACCGCCGCCGTCAGTGTCAGCCAGTTTGCCGTGGCATACGGAGCTCCATCGCAGTCTTTAACACTGGTAGCATGCCGCGACAGCGTGGACGTGAACCGTATGTGCAGTTGACGGACTTTGAGCGAGGGCGTATAGTGGGCATGCGGGAGGCCGGGTGGACGTACCGCCGAATTGCTCAACACGTGGGGCGTGAGGTCTCCACAGTACATCGATGTTGTCGCCAGTGGTCGGCGGAAGGTGCACGTGCCCGTCGACCTGGGACCGGACTGCAGCGACGCACGGATGCACGCCAAGACCGTAGGATCCTGCGCAGTGCCGTAGGGGACCGCACCGCCACTTCCCAGCAAATTGGGGACACTGTTGCTCCTGGGGTATCGGCGAGGACCATTCACAACCGTCTCCATGAAGCTGGGCTACGGTCCCGCACACCGTTAGGCCGTCTTCCGCTCACGCCCCAACATCGTGCAGCCCGCCTCCAGTGGTGTCGCGACAGGCGTGAATGGAGGGACGAATGGAGACGTGTCGTCTTCAGCGATGAGAGTCGCTTCTGCCTTGGTGCCAATGATGGTCGTATGCGTGTTTGGCGCCGTGCAGGTGAGCGCCACAATCAGGACTGCATACGACCGAGGCACACAGGGCCAACACCCGGCATCATGGTGTGGGGAGCGATCTCCTACACTGGCCGTACACCACTGGTGATCGTCGAGGGGACACTGAATAGTGCACGGTACATCCAAACCGTCATCGAACCCATCGTTCTACCATTCCTAGACCGGCAAGGGAACTTGCTGTTCCAACAGGACAATGCACGTCCGCATGTATTCCGTGCCACCCAACGTGCTCTAGAAGGTGTAAGTCAACTACCCTGGCCAGCAAGATCTCCGGATCTGTCCCCCATTGAGCATGTTTGGGACTGGATGAAGCGTCGTCTCACGCGGTCTGCACATCCAGCACGAACGCTGGTCCAACTGAGGCGCCAGGTGGAAATGGCATGGCAAGCCGTTCCACAGGACTACATCCAGCATCTCTACGATCGTCTCCATGGGAGAATAGCAGCCTGCATTGCTGCGAAAGGTGGATATACACTGTACTAGTGCCGACATTGTGCATGCTCTGTTGCCTGTGTCTATGTGCCTGTGGTTCTGTCAGTGTGATCATGTGATGTATCTGACCCCAGGAATGTGTCAATAAAGTTTCCCCTTCCTGGGACAATGAATTCACGGTGTTCTTATTTCAATTTCCAGGAGTGTAGTTTGTATATGAGACTTTTTTATTTATTCTTTTATATTTTTTGCAGGCGAACCTAAAAAAGGAATGAAGAACATAGTAAGTGACAGAGAGTGATCCTGTCTGAAAATTATTTACAGTGACAACAAAATGAGTTACATCAGGACCATGTTCTCATTCTAATGAGCAGAAAAAGGGGTGGTTTGGAATTTTCTGAGACAGTGAAAAGACATACAAAGGATGTGTTTGGGGATTATGATTGATCATATTTTGAACTTATTTTAGATTTTCAATACTAAAAAGAACAAAATGGCGCCCTTAATTATGGTTTGATCAAGGGCCAGCGAGCCTGAAGTACGGGGACTGCGTCCAGTGTAGCCCCTCAGGAGTTATCTGAAATCAAAAATGGATAGAACCAGTCGACACTACATTACATTTATGGGCACCTATACCCAACCGCAGTGAAATAACCTTAAATTTAACAACATGGTGCTAACTCGAACTCTCATTTCGATTTTTGTTTTTTTTTCACTCTTTACAGCTCTACAAAAAAAGTTAGTACTTACAAATTTCATATATTATAGGTAAAAGCTCCCAAGAAAAGTGTTTACTTTTCGGGGTTCAAAGGTAGAAGTTAACAGGTTGAATAGTTTTTATTTTACAGTGCAGGGAGTTTTGAAAAATCGTTTATCAAGAAAAACATGATAAAGCTTATGGAAAAATTTTATATGTATTATTAGTTCAATCTGCATAAAACAACATGTTGTTATATATTTTTGATGTCGCTAAACACAAATCTGAACTTACATTTTCAAACTTCATAATGGCTAATCCAAGATGGCAGAACAAAAATTATGTTTTGATCAATTTTGACCAAAATTTGAGCAAAACGAAGTGTTTTCGTCACTTACGTTTAGTCTGCACTCCCAGAACCATGTATCTAACCTTCCTCTAATTCGAACTGTTCCTGGAGAGCAGTTTCCTCGCTCCTCTTCGCGAGAAAAGCCGATCTGGCTGAACTGGATATGCTGCGTTCTGCTGCCTGTACGCATTGTTCGTCAGCTTTTTCGGCAAATATGTTCGCATGCACACTGCAATACAAATCATTTTGTGAACGTGCTTCATGGTACGACAAGTTTTGTACATGAGCGTCTCCGGCTGAGAGCATCCCGTGGGGGCCGCGACACTGCTTCGAACAATGGGCTATAGAAACTTTTGTAACCCAAGAATTAAAAAACCTTCTCGTCCCAACATTCTAACACATATACCTTTCAGAAATGCAATAAAAAATCGAATTTGCGACCATTTTGAATGAGAACCTGGCCTTAAGTACACTGGATGACATTATTTGTAAAACAGAATAAAATACTCAAAAATCAGTCCCAATATGCGTAAGATAGAGGTCTGCAACCAGGAAATACTTCCAGATGTCAGAAAACAAACAAGACAAAACTGAAAGCTGCAGATAGGAAGATGTGGAGGGAAGCGTGGAGAAGTTTGAGTCCAGAGTGGATTATGTGTGGCTGATGAGTATGAGGAGAGATACTCACCTAAAAGAGTGCTGAAAGCTGGCCAGAAGCTATACACGGGCTGGTTCCAATGTCAGTACATATGTCGTTAAACCTCTGGGAGGAAGGAAGATTAGTGTTTAACTTCCCTTCGACATCGAGATCATTAGAGACTGAGCAGACACTCTGAATGAATCAAGAATGGAGGAGAAACTCGGACGCACCCGTTCAAAGGTACAATCCCGGCATTTGCCTGGAGCGGAAAGGTAAATCAGGATGGTCGGAAGCGGATTTGGACCGATTGCGAGTCCAGTGCAATATTTAGAGTTCGGATCCTTCTTGTACAAAGAAGATGAAGAACGTGTATCTATCAACTTGGCCCCCCTAATGCCTAAGAATTCGAGTTACGATACTGATGTAAAAATTAATAAATCACATTACTGGAAACTTTATAATTTGCGGACAACCATATACTAGTGGCTGAAAATGAAGGTAATTCACGAAGATCTGCATACAGTTTCAAATAATTCTAACAAAGTACAATTTCAGAAATTAGAAAGGACAACAATAACTGATAAAAATTTTTAAAGAGTAAAAATTTCAATTAATAACAAAATTATAGTACACATAACGGACATTATATCTTTGGGGTAGCCATATTTCACAACTTACAGACAAATTGACAAATAGCAGACTTCAACAAAATATAGTAATTTAAATGTAAACGCAAGGAGAAACTTTAGTAAACAAATGGGGGATACCAAAACCGGCTCTTCTATGTGGGTGTGAATATAGCACTCTTCGCCTATCTGATATATCCTGAATGAACAGTACACAGATAAGATTCCTTCGTTCTGTAAGTGGCTTAACTTGGAGGGACAGAGTGAGAAGTGACTACATAAGAACATAACGGCATATAGAAGAAATAGTACATTATGTGCAAAAGTGCTAATGTAAATGGCATCAGCTAGTAATTATAATCCTAGGAATAGGCTACTACATAAATCGCTCCAGTACTAGTGTCAAGCAACTACAGATTTGCGAACACATCGTCCATGGATTGAACAGATTGTATAGTCACAGAACGTAGATACCCGACAGTGATAATGGATAGCGATGATGTTTATGAAGATGGTGCATACCACTGCATGTTATGGAAGCATGTGAAAGAAAACGTTGTATGCAAAGAGTATTCGAGTGTGTTTCGAAATCAGTGCGGTGGAAAGCTGAAACATGTAATTGTGAATGCAGACACTCCGTAACCTTACTGTGATGTGTTATGATCGATCTTTGAAACACAACAAATGACCAATTAATGAACCGTTGCTTCAACTAACATAAGCTCGCCAGATAAAAAAACTGTCATTCTTAGATAGTTTTTTACAAGCTTCATTTAATACTGTGTTATTCCGCCCATAAACTTCATAATAGACTGGATTCGGTTAGGAAGTAAGTCCAAAAGGCTGTGCAGGTACGTCACATCCAGGTTAAGCCACGCCCTGAGGATTTGATCGCACAGTTCCACCAAATTTCGAGGATGCTGGTGTCGGTGTTTTACCTCCCGTTCCAACACCTCTCATATATTTTCTGTGGCTTTCAGATAAGGTGGTTTTGCACGTCAGTCGAGATGTAAAACGGTGGGGGAGTGTTCAGAAAACAAGGTACATATTCTTCCAACCCGATGAAATCTGCTGTTGTCATCTCGACAAATAGGGGTATGCAGATGTTGACTGAAAGACAACACCTTATCATTTAGAATGTTTAAATAAACGTGCTGGTTCGTATTAATGGTCACCTCTGTGAGCGGGCCCGATTCATGACAAGCAAAATACCCCCAAAGCATCACAGACCTACCTCCGACTTGAACCTGACTCGCACGCATTCATGATGAAATGCTTAATTTGCCCTTCTGTGCACTCGAAGACCTGCGTCATTTCAGTATAGGCTAAAACGTGATTCGTCAGACTTATATTACATTCCACCAATCAGCTGTTGTCTGCGTCCGATGATTTCTAGTCCATTAAGACGCGCAGCTTTGTGTGCCTTTATGAGCAACAGTCTCTTGCGAGATGACCGACACCAAATGTTCACTGTATGCAGTTCCCGTCGCAATGCTCTTAACAGGTGAGTATGGCCTTTCATTCCCTGCATACAGCAATTCCTGTCTGCTGTGGAAGCGATTTTGATTGACAAGCCTTCAAACGCGTCGCCGATCCCTCCCAATCACGATCTTTTTCAGACCACAATCCTGACGTCGTGTTTCGTGGCCACGTGTGCTACACCACAGCTTGTAGCCACGGTGAACAGCCCGCTGCGAAACACCAAGAAATCCAGCAACTTCACATACCGTGTGGCCATGGGCATGGCCAAACACTGTAACCCCTTTTTATCACTCTGTCAGTCCTCAAATTTACCCACATTTATGGGCAGTGTCCGCTTGACACATAAATGCCTCACTGATCACTGCTGCCTTATTCTCACATAGAGGAAGCGCGAGTGCGGCTGAGCACGTTCCTCGATCGCTGTGCCATCTGTAGTAGTAGTAGTAGCAGTAGCAGCTTTATTCATCCGTAGATCTTTTCTTACAAGGATATAGGACATATCAAAGTATTTACAAGTTTAGACCAATTTAAAATAAGCTAATTCGTGTACACATGTATTTACAGACTTCTAGTTAGAGACAATCATTAGATTTACTCCTGGTATACAATACTCTTTTTACAAATAACTTATTAAATAATGTAATGCCACACTGTTCACTCATATCTCACTATCAGTCACTGCACTCACTAAACACACATTGTTTCATAACACTTTACTCACTACACACACACACACACACACACACACACACACGCACGCACGCACGCACACACTGGTGATCTCTGGGACATTTTCTGTACCACAACTTCCCATTTGATGTCCTGAAAAACTGAATCAGCATCCCTCCATAATGAGTGAGAAGTTGAGCTCAGAGAGAAGAAGAGGTGTTAGTATTGTGCTATGCATAGCTGAGGGGGGGGGGGGGGTAAGTATTTCTAGAAAGGAAAAAAGAAGAAGAAAAACATAAAGTGAGGGTGTTATGTGGAATGTTGAATGTTTTATAATCAAATTATTATTATTTATTTGAATAACATTTTTTATCAAACCCCTACTCTGTTTTATGTAAGCAATCCTTCAATGTATAAAATGTATCGCATAACAGGTATTTTTAGCTGCCTTTTTAAATAAGTGTATTTTTGGAATTTCTTTTATATCTTTTGGTAATTTACTGTACAGTTTTACTCCTTGGTAGAAAATTCTGTTTTGAGTTTCATGTTTATTTTTTCTTGGTAAATGTAAGTTGAGTCTATCCCTTGTTGCATGGTTATGGACAGAGCTGTTTATGCAGTAATTACCAATGTTATTTTTGATGTGTACAACTGACTGGTAAATCTATTCACATGGAACTCTTAAAATCTCCAGTGTTTTGAACAGATCTTTACAATGAGCTAAACTAGTATTTTTGGTTATGATTCTTATGGCTCTTTTCTGGAGTTTCAAAACAGTGTTCATATTTTGTGCATTTGTTCCCCAAAAAGAACGCCATAGCTAAGAATTGAGTGTACATATGAATAATATGTAACTAAAAGACACTGCATGTTACACACTGATGATAGGATTCTAAGGGCATAACATGCTGATGACATTCTGTTTGCAAGTACCTTTGTGTGTTCACACCACTTCAACTGAGAATCAATATTAATTCCTAGAAATTTTGCATTTGTTACACAGTCATTAGAGGTACCATGTACATTTAATTTAACATTGTCATTTTTACTCTTCAAACTGAAATTCATGGCATTAGTTTTCTTTATGTTCAATGTCACTTTATTGCTAATTGACCAATCATAAACTTCCTTGAGAGTTTCATTTGCTTTCTCAGCAAGGAGTTCTCTTATTTTCTCAGTGACTATAATATTGCTGTCATCAGCGAAGAGAATTTTTTTCATAACTCATTTTTAGCTAAGTAAGAGGCTTTTTCTCAAAACCTACTCGTCAGAACTGAATTGAATTTTGAGATTAGGTTCTTATCGTTCCCAATTGCCATAAAATGGAGCAGTTTTGTAATGTTTTGCATAGGTAAAGAGACAAAATAAAACCATTTTCTACAATCATAAAATAGACAGCATTTGAACACAACAGTTTTGTTTCATTAGACTGCGATCTATTAAATAAACTTTTTCTGATTACATTATGTTTGCCCTGCTTCTGTTGATAATTTTCAGGAAAGGTACCATCTGCTCGAAACCGTCCAGACACCCCCTACGTAATGGGGAATTGAGTACTGCACGTGTATGTGGTGCCCAGGAGGAATGGTCAATATTCAGGCATATGACAGACACGATCGTTCAAAGCAAATAGTCTAGTAAACGTATTCTCTAAAATGCATATCTTAATAGCTTTCAGCAGAAGAGGCGTGTTTCACAGTGTGAAAGATGAACAAGTGCTGATAGCTCTTCAGGTACAAAGTTTAGAGCCCATGTTTACTGGACATTTTTTCTTGTTTCGGTCCATACTACCACCACTCAAACTTTGGAAAACAAAGGCTTCAGAAGAATAGATTTGCTTCACGGTATCGAAGATGAAGTGCTCACAGATCTTAAGATACCCATTTTAGAGCCCATTTCACTAGATCCTTTTGTTTCGAGTGATCGTCCCTGTCATACCGCTGAATGTTAACCACTCCTCCTGAGACAATCTGTACGTCACGGAAGTCAGATCCGCTAGTATAAAAGGACTCCAGTACCATTGTGTTGACATTGGAGAAGCAGCAACAGCAGAATGGGTCGGTCAGGAGAGGTCAGTGACTTTCGAACATGCACTACTCACGATGAACCTCCCCATCGCACCCTCCTCAGATTTAGTGGTAAGAGGGCCCAGTGGATAGCCCGTCGAAAAATGAACACAGATCAAGCATGGGAATAGGGAGAAGGTACTGAACTGTGACAAATCAAAGTAGAAACAGCGAACGGTCTAAATTTAACAACTGCAACATTAAGTGCCGGTTAACACGCTGAGCTACACTGCAGCTAGACCACAGAGCAGCCATGCCTTGGCTGTTACGTTCTACTCAATTTTTTCATGATGTGGGGCCACAGTCATAATATATTCGTTTAAAGTTAGTACCGCCATTAGACTGTTGTTTATTTACAGTGTTACATTTACACTTACACAATCATGATTTCGGCTACTGCTTTGTTTCAGCACTGAGTATACCATCTTGACTCAAGATGGTGTACTCAGTGATGAAACAAAACAATCATGATTTCGGCTACTGCTTTGTTTCATCACTGACTACACCATCTTGACTCAAGATGGTAAACTCACTGATGAAACAGAGCGGTAGCCGACTCAAGATGGTATACTCAGTGATGAAACAAAGCAGTAGCCAAAATCATGATTGTGTAAGTGTAAATGTAACACTGTAAATAAACAACAGTCTAATGGCGGCACTAACTTTAAAGAAATATATTAGGACTGTGGCCCCACATCATGAAAAAATTGAGTAGAACGTAACAGCCAAGGCATGGCTGCTCTGTGGTCTAGCTGCAGTGTAGCTCAGCGTGTTAACCGGCACGGTAGCTCAGCGTGCCCTATGTAATAATAAAAAATAAATAAAAATAAAAAATAAAAAAACTGAATGAATGGATCAACAATGAACGTCAACCGGTGTCATGGGACACCCGTCCCGAGCAATTGCAACGAGCAATAATGATCAAAATTAGATTAAAAAAAGCGTGTTAGCACATAAGTTTGGCTGCCCTGTGCATGAACTGAGTGAATGGATCAGCGATGAACTTGAATGGGTGTCGCCGTGCGGGATTAGCCGAGCGGTCTAGGGCGCTGCAGTCATGGACTGTGCGGCTGGCCCCGGCGGAGGTTCGAGTCCTCCCTCGGGCATGGGTGTGTGTGTGTTTGTCCTTAGGGTAATTTAGGTTAAGTAGTGTGTAAGCTTAGAGACTAATGACCTTAGCCGTTAAGTCCCATAAGATTTCACACACATTTGAACATTTTTTGAATTGGTGTCATGGGGCATCCGCCCCGAACAAATGAAACGAACAATACTGAACAAAATGTGATAAAAAAAGAAAAAAATATGGTCACGGTGTAGAAATGCAAGGCGGCGAGCCTTTAGTACTAAACCCCGTCGTGTCATTTATTATTTTCACAACTTTATGAACTGCTCTTCCGGTCATTGAAATGTTTGTTCTCTTTCTGTAGTCTTGGCTTTTGTCATACAATACATTGGTTATATGATATGAGTCATGAGGTAAGAATAAATTAACCGTCGCAAGTAAATGTGGTGAATAGTGAGAGCAACCGAGATACCACATAGATGTCCCGCAGAAATTAAAACAACAAATAAACGGTTGTGAACAATGTTACAATAAAGGAATTCAAAAGTCAAAACTTCCAAAACGGAACGCAGATTCAAAAACGATAAAAGCATATGTTTTGACAGAAAGAGAAAGGGTATGATTGTGAAACTATTGCGTTCATTTATTGCAACTTGTGTGAGTAATTGTTATGTTTTCATCATTTCCTTGGGCTTGATCACATTCACATTCATACGAGCACCTAAATCCGGCAACGAGTCATATCTCATTTTGTTGCCAGTTGTACAAATCAGGTGCGTCGGTAAGAGATTCCTATCATATGACACACGTACTGTCACTAGTGCCGTGTATGACACACCAGTCGTGTTTTAAGGTGGAGGATTCGGTTGACTTGTCGCCTTGTCATCAAACGTTTGCGGTTCCCATTCGAAAGCCACTTCCTTTTGGCTGCTGATGAAGTAGTTGTGCAGAATCAACTTTCATTGTAGATCCTTTCCTTACACCTCGCTGTTGCAAACGGACGTTACACCATGACACAGACACATATCTGAATACAGCGAATTTAAAAAAAATGGCACGAAGGAGCTTTGGACACGACTCGCCCGCTTTGCAGTCCAACACCGTGATCACTGAACCACGAGGCTGTCACTGGTGGTCTTCGCTCAATGTTGCAAGTGCTTGTTAAGCTTGGAGCGTTCACTGTTTCTATTTTGCTTTCTTTCACAGTTCAATACACTTTCTCTCTGTTTTCATGCTTGATCTGTGTTCAGTTTTTGACGGGCTATCCACTAAATCTGAGGGGGGTTCGATGGGGAGTTTCCCTTGTCAGGGCATGTGACTGACAGCAGGCAAATTTCAATGTTTCCAAAGGTCCCCAGGTAGACCGTTGGTGAAAAAAAAACAACATAAAATCAGTGGAAGGAATCCTGAGTGATTCGAAAGTGCTACCACAAGTTCAGTTGGCTCAATGACTATGCATAGGGAGTTAAAAAGAATGAGATACAAAAGTCAAGGAGCTGCCCATGTACTACACACTTCTGAAGTGAATGCTGAACGAGTGTTGTGGTGGTGTAAAGAGGAACACGCTGGACGTAGATGACCTGGAACGAATGGAATGGAGTGGTGAATTACCTTACACATTGTGGCTACCCTGTCGAAGGATTTGGGTTTTTCAAGTGCCATCAGTGCCATCAGTGAAGTATGATGGGGCTAGTTTCGTAGTATCGAGGTGTTTTTAGTAGTTACGATGTGGTCCCTTTATCGCGCTTAAGAAAAGGCTAAATGTAGAATGATATGGACACGTTTAGCATTGTGTGGAGCAGGAGAGGAGCATCTGGGAAAGGTTGATTGTATCAACATGACAATCTACTCTGTCATAAAGCAGGATCTGTGAGGCGATGATGGATAATAACATTCCTGAAACGAACTGGTCAGGCCAGAGTCCCACCTGAACGAAATGGAACACCTTTCTGATGAATTAGAACGTCTGCTTCCCTCCAGACGCCAGCGTCCAATATCGCCGTATTCTATAGTTTCTGGTCTTGAGCCGTCACACCTCCACAGACGTTCAGACACCTCACTGAAAGTGTCCCCAGCAGAATGAAAGCCACCATAAAGACGAAGGGTGAATACACCCCATGTTACTCTGCGCTAATAGGTGTACAGATACTTCTGATCAAATAGTGTACATACAGTAACTCATGTATAGCAATGAAATCGTTAACATGTACACTGTCCAGTCATATTAATATGACTACTTGGTGCCACCTTTTGCAGTGCGGACCGCTGTCAGACGTTGGGAAGAGGACCAGTGAGGTTCTGGAAGCTGCCGACACTAATGTGGTGCTAAGAACTCCAGTGTCGTGGGCAGCTGCGCTACATTTCTCGGTTGAGGATCCGTGGTGCGAACAGCCGGAAAGAGTTGGTCTCACATATTCTGGACCGGGTTTAAACCCAGCGATTCTAATAGACAGAGGCGTACGGTAGACTCATGTTGGTGCTCTTTTAACCATGTTCGTACACTAAGAGCTGTGTGACAGTTACATTGTCCTCCTGGTAGGTGCCACTGTGCCGAGATGAAACAAACTGCAAGTAGAGATGGACATGGTCCTCGATGATATATGCATACTTGTGTTGATCCATTGCACCTTCCAGATCGAGGAGATTACTCAGGGAATGCCCTCCGGCGTGGAACCTTCCGACAATTCTTGCAGCGTGTTTGCTTTCAGAGTTTCACGCCGTGCAAGCCAACGACCATCTGTTCGATGAAGCATAAAACATGATTCATCTGAAAAGGCCACCTGTCGCAACTCAGAAGGGGAGGCCACGACGTTTGGAACGCGGATTTACTGCAAACTTCGTACACTCGTAGTACTCCATTAGGACAACAAAATGTGTAAACAGTAGCGCATACTTTTCAAGTGCTCTTGAGAAAATCGCAAAATAATTTCGGTCTTCAAATATATACCTGTGCGTGGCCATTTTTTCCATGAAGAGCCGGCAGCCGAGTGGTTAGCGATCAAGCCCCGTACGCGCTGGGTCGCTGGATCGAGTCCTGCTCGTCAGTTTTTTTCCTTTTTTTTAAATTTCTAACACAGTCATTTTCTTTACTATTTATATTACAATTGATGTAATGGGAAAAATACGTGTAATCGGATGAACTTTTATTAAATTTACAATGTTATTTGGCAGTCTACAAATTTTTAGTAACACATATTATATAGTATTCATAACTACCGACTAGTAAACGACCAAACGCATAAAGTGATACTGAAAATGTATGCCTGTCCGTGTCTTCAAAACTGTTCGTATTTAATCGAAAGAGAACGAGAAATTGCTTCTGGTGAAGACGCTATTAAAACACATTCGATACTGCATGACCAATGATCAGCGCCGATATTAAGGAAATGCTGCGTTATGCATGGTTTGCTTCCAAATTATCGGCTGAAAGAGAGGTTTTTGAAAATGTTAACGAGATTTGTTTTTCCACGGAAAACCTCAAAAGATCTTGCGTGTGCGGAAACATGGCATTTATTCAATGCAGATGGTGCAGTTTAACTTTGTTTTTCATGTTTTTACGAAAAATATATCCCGAAACTTGTACTCGTAACGTCGAAAGGGACGATTAATTGTACATCTTTCGAAATCCATCTGTGCCGGTCTAAGCTTGGAGGTAACAAGTCGTTTCGGGTATCTTCCAGGTATAAGGGATTTCTCAAATCACGGACAAGCATACATTTTCAGTATCACTTTGTGCGTTTGGCCGTTTAATAGTCGGCAGTTAAGAATATTATATTATTTGTGATAGTAAAAATTTGTAGACTGCCTAATAAAATTGTAAATTTAATAAAAGTTCATCCGATTAGACGTATTTTTCCCATTACATCGATTGTAATATAAATAGTAAAGAAAATGTCTGTGTTAGAAATAAAATAACTGAGGAGCGAGACTCGATCCAGCAACCCAGCCATTACAGGGCTTGAACGCCAACTAGGTTTTTTTTTTCCATCTGGTCGGGGCGGATGTCGCAAGACACCCGTTTCAGTTCGTCGTTGATCCATTAACTCAGTTCTTTTATTACAGAGGGCAGGTACCCCTCTGGCCGAACACGCTGAGCTACCGTGCCGGCTCTACTCGGCTGCCGGCGCTTCATGGTAAAAACGGCCACGCACAGGTATGTATTTGAAGACCGAAATTATCTTGCGATTTTCTCAATAACGCTTGAGAAGTACTCGCTACTGCTTAGAAATTTTGTTGTCCTCGTGGAGTACTACGAGTGTACGAAGTTTGCAGTAAATCCGCGTTCCAAACGTTGTGGCCTCCCCTTGTCAGTGGCCGTCCAGCTGGGGTTATTGGCGCGCTAATTCCAATTTTAATCGCCGATGAACAGCAGCCAGCATGGGTGTATGGACCAGGCAATTGCTGTGCAAGCCCATATGCAGAAACGTTCGCTGAACGCTCGATGAGGAGAAGCTGTCGGTAGCCCCTTGGTTCATCTGGGCGTCAGTTGCTCAACAGTTGCACGTCTATTCGCCCGTACACATTTCTGGAGTCATTGTTCACCTCTGTCATCTATGGCCCTTGGTGCATCACAGTTGCCTCGGCTCCAGTTTTGGATATCGCCATTTTGCCATGCACGATATACTTTAACCACGACGGCACGGCACGACTTAGCTGTTCCGGAAATACTTCCACCCTTCCAGAATGAGATTTTCACTATGCAGCAGAGTGTGCGCTGATATGAAACCATCCTGGCAGATTAAAACTGTGTGCCGGACCGAGACTCGAACTCGGGACCTTTGCCTTTCCCGGGCAAGTACCTTCCCAACAGAGCTACCCAAGCACTACTCACGACCCGTCCTCACAGCTTCAATTCTCCCAGTACCTCGTCTCCTACCTTCCAAACTTCACAGAAGCACTTCTGCGAACCTTGCAGAACTAGCATTCCTGGAACAAAGGATATTGCAGAGACATGGATTAGCCACAGACTGGGGGGTGTTTCCAGGATAAGATTTTCACTCTGCAGCGGAATGTGCGCTGATATGAAATTTCCTGGCGGATTAAAACTGTGTGAGGTACTGGCAGAATTGAAGCTGTGAGGACGGGTCGTGAGTCGTGCTTGGGTAGCTCAGTTGGTAGAGCACTTATCCGCGAAAGGCAAAGGTCCCGAGTTCGAGTCTCCGTCCGGCACACAGTTTTAATCCGCCAGGAAGTTTCACTTCCACCCTTGGCCAAAAAACCAATCACCGCGCCCTTTTGGACGTCAAATAAATCGCTCCGTTCCGCAATACGATAACGACTGCACTGTTTTCTGTGTCCCCCCGACACGCTGTATGCACCCACCACTCTTAGTGCTGCCACCTGCCGTCCGTGAGATGTTATTGCACGTTGATGACGAACATCGGCGGTGGCCACATTAATGTGGTAGGACAGTGTAGAAGCTGTAAAGAAAGACATCGTAGAACAAGTGGACGTTGTTGTAATCAATGTTTCTTTCTAGGTAACTAATTTCCATCAAGCGAGTATCTTCAAGTTAGGGATTGTTAATGAGATTGTTGTGTGTGTAGTATTTGAACAGAACTCTAGAGGATAACATAAGAAAGCTTACGACGAGGCGAATTTTAAATGCCTGTGAAGAACTACACTACTGGCCATTAAAATTGCCACACCACAAAGATGACGTGATACAGACGCGAAATTTAACCGACAGGAAGAAGATGCTGTGATATGCAAATGATTAGCTTTTCAGAGCATTCATACAAGGTTGGCGCCGGTGGCGACACCTACAACGTGCTGACATGAGGGAAGTTTCCAACCGATTCCTCATACACAAACAGTATTTGACCGGCGTTGCCTGGTGAAACGTTCTTGTGATGCCTCGTGTAAGGAGCAGAAATGCGTACCATCACGTTTCCAACTTTGATAAAGGTCGGATTGTAGTCTATCGCGATTGCGGTTTATCGTATCGCGACATTGCTGTTCGCGTTTGTCGAGATCCAATGACCGTTAGCAGAATATGGAATCGGTGGGTTCAGGAGGGTAATACGGAACGCCGTGCTGGATCCCAACGGCCTCGTATCACTAGCAGTCGAGATGACAGGCATCTTATCCGCATAGCTGTAGCGGATCGTACTGCCACGTCTCGATCCCTGAGTCAACAGATGGGGACGTTTGCAGGACAACAACCATCTGCACGAACAGTTCGACGACGTTTGCAGCAGCATGGATCATCAGCTCGGAAACCATGGCTGCGGTTACCCTTGATGCTGCGTCACAGACAGGAGCGCTGCGATGGTGTACTCAACGACGAACCTGGGTGCACGAATGGCAAAACGTCATTTTTTCGGATGAATCCAGGTTCTGTGTACAGCATCATGATGGTCGCATACGTGTCTGGCGACATCGCAGTAAACGCACATTGGAAGCGCGTATTCGTCATCGCCATACTGGCGTATCACCGGGCGTGATGGTACGGGGTGCCACTGGTTACACGTCTCGGTCACCTCTTGTTCGCATTGACGGCACTTCGAACAGTGGACGTTACATTTCAGATGTGTTACGACCCGTGGCTCTACCCTTCATTCGATCCCTGCGAAGCCCTACATTTCAGGAGGATAATGCACGACCGCATGTTGCAGGTCCTGTACGGGCCTTTCTGGATACAGAAAATGTTCGACTGCTGCCCTGGCCAGCACATTCTCCAGATCTCTCACCAATTGAAAACGTCTGCTCAATGATGGCCGAGCAACTGGCTCGTCACAATACGCCAGTCACTACTCTTGATGAACTGTGGTATCGTGTTGAAGCTGCATGGGCAGCTGTACCTGTACACGCCATCCAAGCTCTGTTTGACTCAATGCTCAGGCGTACCAAGGCCGTTATTACGGCCAGATGTGGTTGTTTTGGGTACTGATTTCTCAGGATCTATGCACCCAAATTGCGTCAAAATGTAATCAAATGTCAGTTCTGTATTTGTCCAATGAATAACTGTTTATCATCTGCATTTCTTCTTGGTGTAGCAATTTTAATGGCCAGTAGTGTAGCTGAAAACTAGGTTAAAGCTCCCTGGCACCTCGTGCTTGTGCGACGTCAATAACGTAGGCTCTCGTACAGAGAGCAGACAGGCATCGGTTGCGAACGAGTGGAGCGTTGCAAGTGACCGGAGGCGGGCCGTAGAAAGCTGCGACCCCTGCGCTCTGCGCCGCCTGTATAAAAGCGCCGCGGCGGCGACAGGCGCGCAGTGGGCGTGTAGACGGGTAGGCGAGGCGCGACGCGACAGCACGGGGACCGCAGCGCAGCGCAGCGCACACGCCGAGCCAGCATGTCAGCCGTGGCCAACACGACCCTCAGCCGAGCGCTAGCGCTGCTCCAGCTGCTGCTGCTTGCGGCGGTCACCTGGGCGCGGGTCGTGCGTGAGTTACCGCGCCTCCTCATCAGAAAATAGCACCCTAAGATCACATCAGAGAGCTAACAGCTAGCTGACACACCGTGACAGCCATGATCCTTAAGGGGGGTAGGACGTCAAAGGGACCGACTTGGAGCAGGAGAGGCACCACAGGACATTTTAATTTCCACTCTCTATACTTTTACAAATTCATAAGACTTTGTCAGCATGACCAGGAAGGATTCAGGATTCACACTCATTGCAGTGGAAGTTCGAAAACATAACGAAATGATTTTTTTTTTTTTTACATATGAAATTTCATCATTTTTTCCACTTACTAATGGCAGTATTTGTTGCTGTAGGTACACTTTCCTTCAGAAGTAAGAGAGATTCTTCGATGAATTTTGCACAGCATACAAACCATACTTAAAGGTGTATGAAACTAGAATTTTACAAATCTATTAAAAACTGTGGTGAAAATTGAGGTAATTAACTATAAAATTTGTTTTTTTGTAAATATTAAGTTTAAAATATAACAGTTCATTTGTTTTTTCATAAATTAAATAAATTCTAGAGTTTCGTTCACCTGTAAGTATGGTATGTATGCTGCGCAAAATTCATCGAAGAATCTAACATATGAAGAAAATTGTACCTACAGCAACAAATGCTGCCATTAGTAAGGGAAAAAAATGATGAAATTTGACATGTAAAAAAAATCACTTCGTTAAGTTTTCGAACTTCCACTGCAATGAGTGTGAATCCTGAATCCTTCCTAGTGATGCTGACAAAGTTTTATGAATTTATTTGTAAAATTATAGACACTGGAAATTAAAATGTCCTGTGATGCCTCTCCTGCTCCAAGTCGGCCCGTTTGACGTCCTACCCCCCTTAAGAAAAAAGTTTATACTCCGCATGTTATCATTGCAATGGGCACCTTCTTGTTACATACATGACACACAGTCACAGTTGAGACTTTGGACAACCATCAGCTTCATAATGGATTGACGACAATGAAAATTTGTGCTGGACGTGGACTCGAACCCGGATTTTCCGCTTATTGTGAACGGTCGCCTTACCATTTTTTTTAATCGCATTTTGTTCGTTATTATTGTTTGCATTTGCTCGGGGCGGACGTCCCATGACACCTGTTCAAGATCATCGTTGATCCGTTCACTCAGTTTTTTTTTTTTATCTCAGAGGGCAGTTAACCCTCTGACAGAACACGCTAAGCTATCGTGTCCGCACCTACGCTCATACACACATTATGTACCGGGTGATGAAAAAGTCAGTATAAATTTGAAAACTGAATAAATCACGGAATAATGTAGATAGAGAGGTACAATTGACATACATGCTTGGAATGACATGGGATTTTATTAGAACAAAAAAAAAAATACAAATGTTCAAAAATGTCCGACAGATGGCGCTTCATCTGATCAGAATAGCAATAAGTAGCATAACAAAGTAAGAGAAAGCAAAGATGATGTTCTTTACAGGAAAGGCTCAATATATCCACCATCATAGCTGTAGTCGAGGAATAATGTTGTGAACAGCACTGTAAAGCATGTCTGGAGTTATGGTGAGGCATTCGCGTCGGATGTTGTCTTTCAGCATCCCTAGAGATGTCGGTCGATCACGATACACTTGCGACTTCAGGTAACCCCAAAGCCAATAATCGCACGGACTGAGGTCTGGGGATCTGGGAGGCAAGCATGACGAAAGTGGCGGCTGAACACACGATCATCACCAAACGACGCGCGCAAGAGATCTTACACGCGACTAGCAATTCTTTGTTTTTTTTTGTTTCTAATAAAACCCCATGTCATTCCAAGCACGTGTGTCAATTTTTACCTCTCTGTCTACATTATTCCGTGGTTTATTAAGTTTTCAAATTTATTCTGACTTTTTGATCACCCGGTATATCCCCGTACAGGGGAGACAGTTTAATTGAAAGTCGCTTGCCCGGTGTCGGTAGTTACTACGATATTGCCGTACCTGTGTTGCTCAGAAGGTACAATGCAATATTCCTTCGGATGTGCATGCGTGTCCGAAGCGGCAGGCACTGCGGCGACTGCAGCCATTATGAAATACACGAAATATATTCACAGTTGCGAATATGGACAACCATTACAATGAGAAGAAAGGAAATTTGTGTTGGGCCGGCACTCAAACTCGAATTTGCCTCTTCTCACGAGCTGTCGCCTTACTATTAGGTTACCTAAACATGCTTCACAGACAGATCCAAACTTCCACAATTCGCGAATCATGTATCTACTACCTACGCTAGTATGCACATTATGCATATTTCCGTACAGGGGAGACATTTTAATTGGAAGTCGCTTGCCCGTTTGGGGCGGATAAATACATTATTGCAGTGCTTGTGTTGTTCACATGTACGACACAATGTTCCTTCGGAAATGCATGCACGTCTGTGGCGACTGCAGTTGTCATCAAATACATGAAATGTATCCGCTGTTGTGAATATGGACAACCATCAGCTGTGTAATGGAACATTGCATCGTACTTCTTGAACAACACACGCACTGCAATATCGAATTCATTTTTTGTGGCCGTATTGGAGATAATGCCCTTGCATTGCTCCGACACATTATAGCTGACCTACCTGGCTAGCTGGAGTTACATCTCCTATTGTTGGCGGGGGGCCCTTGCTTATGTTCCTCCGGCCTTTCAACTGACGTAACCACTCAATTATAATAGACTTTTTGATGTTCTACTTGTTATGTGACTAACAGTCGATACCGTATTTAAAGTACTAAACTCAAATGACAAACCTTATCAGTAGGTGCGCGTCTTGAAGTAATACATTTTAATAAAATGATGATCCACATTTTTGTTGAAACCATACATTATCATCTGATTTTCGGAGTTGTCTTTCACGAAAATCGGGGTGTCTTACCTACTGCTCGCTGCCTGGGGTAATTCTGTGTATGAATAGGTTCTATAAATAATGTAGACGACACCAGGTTTGCAATTAACTTTTTTCTGGTCCTTATTACAGATACTTCATTGCACTGAACGTAATATAGATCCACAACGATTTCAAAAGACACGATAAAAATACGAATATTAGTGACATGGGGCTGGACGGGATGGCCCCGCGGTTCTAGGCGCTACAGTCTGGACCCGCGCGACGGCTACGGTCGCAGATTCGAATCCTGCCTCGGGCAGGGGTGTGTGTGATGTCCTTAGGTTAGTTAGGTTTAAGTAGTTCTAAGTTCTAGGGGACTGATGACTTCAGAAGTTAAGTCCCCTAGTGCTCAGAGCGGGCCCTAACTAACTTCTGGCGTACCAACTGACTAACCGGCGGCCGCTGCCGCCGTCTATAACATGATGACAATCGCCATTTTTCGTTACATTGTTTGGCCATGGTCAAAATTGAAATCACAATCAATATTTGTGATTTTTTAGGTAAACTGTATAGAGATTTTGCTGCTACAGATCAAAATGGTTCATATAGCTCTGAGCACTATGGGACTTAACATCTGAGGTCATCAGTCCCCTAGAACTCAGAACTACTCAAACCTAACTAACCTAAGGACATCACACACATCCATGCCAGAGTCAGGGTTCGAACCTGTGACCGTAGCGGTCGCGCGGTTCCAGACTGAAGAGCCTAGAACCGCTCAGCCACATCGTGCTACAAAACACAGTACCAAGTTTCTTACAAGTAGAATTTAAGTGTAAGTATATTTTTATAGTGAAAATTCATAAAACATACTTTGCAAGCAATGACGTGAAAATAATTTTGGCCGGCCGGAGTGGCCGTGCGGTTCTAGGCGCTACGGTCGGAGGTTCGAATCCTGCCTCGGGCATGGATGTGTGTGAAGTCCTTAGGTTAGTTAGGTTTAATTAGTTCTGAGTTCTAGGCGACTGATAACCTCAGAAGTCGCATAGTGGTCAGAGCCATTTTGAAAATAATTTTAAATTACAGACTGATTACTTCTTACATTTATTTACTAACATTCGCACAGCCTACTGTTTTAGAGTATAACAACACTTTATAGTCAGTTTTTGATAACACAACGTCGTTTACATAATTTCGAATTTGACTGTGCCAGCTAAATATACTATCAATTTTTAAAATTCTTTATGATTTTATATAGAGCGATCTAGTTTACAGAAAGAGCTAATGCAATCTACATTTGAAAGATATGGAAATCTGGTATCGATCTAGCTACTAGAATGTGGTATTGTACGGTTCATAATATCGGATCTGGTCCACAATATTACAACCTACAATTTAACGTGGTGTCGGATTTACGATGCAGCTTAGCATTTCTCACATTAAAAGACTTTGCCAGAGGAGTATGAAGTGATATGGAACAGATAAATATCACAAAGCTAACGGGGGCTCGAATCCTAAACTTTTGGGTCCCGGTTGTCCCACAGAGCCACCTACCCTTACGATATTCTCGATATCTTCTCCTTTGGTGTTGGTTTTGGGAACGTTACTGGAATTTGATGGCCGGAAGCTCTTACTGACGCGATAACTCTGTCCCTTCTCCCCCCCCCCCCCTTTCCTGGTAGTGAGAACTCACAATGGAGTGAAATCGGCAGAAGTAAAAGTAATTTCGTTTATATACCGCAAGGGTGTTGCAAGGCCGTTACTGTTCACAGATAATCTGGTGGAAACAGTCGGAAGCGATGCGACGCCGATCGTGACTATTCTCTCGTATATGAGAAAATTGTAAGAAAATGAAGGAAGAATGCAGAGAATCGAAGCTTGGTGCAGGGACTGGCAGGTAGCACTCAACGTAAAGAAATGTATCATATGCCGGCCAGGGTGGCCGAGTGGTTATAGGCACTACAGTCTGGAACCGCGCGACCGCTACGGTCGCAGGTTCGAATCCTGCCTCGGGCATGGATGTGTGTGATGTCCTTAGGTTAGTTAGGTTTAAGTAGTTCTAAGTTCTAGGGTACTGATGACCTCAGATGTTAAGTCCCATAGTGCTTAGAGTCATTTAAACCTTTTTTTAAGTGATCTAGTTGCGCTTGTCTAATGAGCTAGACACCGAGAAGATGATAAACTATTATCTTGTTTCCTTGGATATTACACCTATTTATATATCCACAAAGACCGTCACCATCCAAGCAATAGCTTAAACCTACTGATTGCATACTAAGCCATTAACCGCATCAGTTCTTCATGTCCGTCTGACGTTACCATGATTGTGATAATGGATTCCAACTGCCAAGAATTGCTGAATCCGGTCGCATACGTGCTAGAGCTTTCATTGTGATTAGAGTAAAAGTAATGAACTGTGTCAGGAGCCTTAACGTAATGACCAAGTGAGGCGGCGCAGTGGTAAGACCCTAGATTCGCTTTCGGGAATACCCGTCCGGCCAGCCAGATTTACACCGACGACTCACAATGCTACGAGCGCATGCCTTGCGGCGTGTTGGTCCAGTTGTGGGACGCAATACAGCAGCAATCCTGTGTGGCATGGATTCGACAAGTCCATACCAGATTACGGGAGGTATGTGGCACCAGAACCTCCATTTCCCGTAAATTACGGACCAGTAACATGTGGGCGCGGAGCTGGTGACCGCTAGATTCCCAGATGTGTTACATCGGGTTCAGATCATGTGGCTTTGATCATCGTGAGTTCACTATTAAGCTCCTTGAACTACTGTAGCACGATTTTGGCCTCATGAGATCTACACAACTTCTCTGCAATTTACACATAAATGCCTCGCAGAAGGTTCTTCAAACCACCTTCAGAATACACTGAAGTGGCAAAAGTCATTGAATACCTTTTAATACGATTCAACAAGTCGCTGGAAGTCCCCTGCAGAAATATAACTGTCCATAACTGCGAAAGTATTGTTGGTGCAGGATTTTGTGTACGAAATAGCCTCTCGATCATGTCCCACAAATGTTCGATGGGATTCATGTCGGGCGATCTGGGCGGCCAAACTATTCTCTCGAATTGTCCAGAATGTTCTTCAAACGAATCGCAAACAATTGTGGTTCTGTGACATGGCGCATTGTCATCCATAAAAATTCCATCGTTGCCTGGGAAAAAATTTGTTCTGTTGGACCAGAGCTCCCAAGTGCATTCCATGTCAGCACAGCCCACATCGTTATGGAGGCACCACCAGCTTGCACAGTTGACAACTGGAATCCACAGCTTCGCGAAGACTGCACCACACTTGAACGCTATTACCAGCACCTAATTGAAATCGAGACACATTTGACCAGGCCACGGTTTTCCAGTGGTGTAGGGTGCAAGCGATATGCTGACGAGCCCAGAATAGGCGCTGCAGGCGGTGCCGTGCTGTTAGGAAAGGCGGAGGAGGAGGAGGTTAGTGTTTAACGTGCCGTCGACAACGAGGTCATTAGAGGCGAAGCACAAGCTCGGGTTAGGAAAGGATGGGGAAGGAAATCGGCCGTGCCCTTTCAAAGGAACCATTCCGGTATTTGCCTGAAGCGATTTAGGGAAACTACGGGAAACCTAAATCAGGATGGCTGGAGATGGGTTTGAACCGTCGTCCTCCTGAATGCGAGTCCAGTGTGCTAACCACTGCGCCACGTCCCTCAGTCTGTTAGTAAAGGCATTCGCCTCGGTCGTCTGCTGCCATAGCCCACTAACATCAAATTTTGCCGCACTGTCCTAAAGAATTCGTTCGTCGTGCGTCTCACATTGATTTCTGTGACTATTTCACGCAGTGTTGCTTCTCTGTTAGCACTGACAACTCTACGCAGACGCCGCTGGTCAGGGTCGTTAAGTGAAGGCCATCGGCCACTGCGTTGTCCGTGGTGAGAGGTAATGCCTGAAATCTGGTATTCTCGGCACACTGTTGACACTGTGGATCTCGGAATATTAAATTCCTCAACGATATCGGAAATAGAATGTCCCATGCTTCCGGTTCCAACTGTTATTCCGCGTTCAGATGCTGTTAATTCCTGTAGTGCAGCCGTAATCACATCAGAAACCTTTTCACACGAATCGTCTGTGTACAAATGAGAGCTCTGCCAAAGCTCTCCTCTTTTGTACGCTACACTACAGCAGTGTGTGCATATGAATATCCCATGACTTTTCTCACCTCAATGTATATCTCAAGCGTTTCACTCTCAAACAGCGCACGAGAAATACGAACACCTATATCTTTCCTCGCTAGCTCTAACTTCCCTTATTTTATTATGATGGAAGTTTCTCCCTGTGTAGGTGGGCGCCAGCAAAATATTTTCGCACTCTGAGGACAAAGTGGGTAATTGAAATTTCATGAGAAGATCCTGCCGCAAGTAAAATCGCCGGGCTTTAATGATTGCCACACCAATTCGCTTATCAAATCCGTGGCACTCTCTCCCCTATGTTGCGGTAATACAAAACGAGCAGCGCTACTTTGAACTTTTTTGAAGTCCTCCCTCAAATCTCTCTTGTAAGGATCCCATACAGCACAGCAGTACCCTAGCAAAGGACGGAAAAGCGTAGTGTAGGCAGTCTCTTCAGTAGACCTGTTGCATCTTGTAAGTGTTCCCCAATAAAACGTGGTCTTTGGTTTGCTTTCCCCAAAACATTATACACTACTGGCCATTAAAATTGGTACACCAAGAAGAAATGCAGATGATAAAGGGGTATTCATTGGACAAATATATTACACTAGAACTGACACGTGATTACATTTTCACGCAATTTGGGTGCATAGATCCTGAGAAATCAGTACCCAGAACAACCACCTCTGGCTGTAATAACGGCCTTGATACGCCTGGGCATTAACTCAAACAGAGCTTGGATGGCGTGTACAAGTACAGCTGCCCATGCAGCTTCAACACGATATCACAGTTCATCAAGAGTAGTGACTGGCGTATAGTGACGAGCCAGTTGCGCGGTCACCATTGACCAAAAGTTTTCAGTTGCTCAGAGATCTGGAGAATGTGCTGGTCAGGGCAGCAGTCGAACATTTTCTGTATCCAGAAAGGCCCGTACAGGATCTGCAACATGCCGTCATGCATTATCCTCCTGAAATGTAGGGTTTCGCAGGGATCGAATGAAGGGTAGAGCCACGGGTCGTAACACACCTGGAATGTAACGTCCACTGTTCAAAGTGTCGTCAATGCGAACAAGAGGTGACCGAGACGTGTAACCAATGGCAACCCATAACATCACGCCGGGTGATACGCCAGTATGGCGATGACGAATACGCGCTTCCAATGTGCGTTCACCGCGATGTCGCCAGACACGTATGCGACCATCATGATGCTGTACACAGAACCTGGATTCATCCGAAAAAATGACGTTTTGCCATTCGTGCACCCACGTTCGTCGTTGAGTACACCATCGCAGCGCTCCTGTCTGTGATGCAACGTCAAGGGTAACCGCAGCCATGGTCTTCGAGCTGATAGTCCATGCTGCTGCAAACGTCGTCGAACTGTTCGTACAGATGGTGGTTGTCTTGCAAACGTCCCCATCTGTTGACTCAGGGATCGAGACGTGGCTGCACGATCCGTTACAGCCGTGCGTATAAGATGCCTGTCATCTCGACTGCTAGTGATACGAGGCCGTTGGGATCCAGCACGGCGTTCCGTATTACACTCCTGAACCCACCGATTCCATATTCTGCGAACAGTCATTGGATCTCGACCAACGCGAGCAGCAATGTCGCGATACGATAAACCGCAATCGCGATAGGCTACAATCTGACCTTTATCAAACTCGGAAACGTGATGGTACGCATTTCTCCTCCTTACCCGAGGCATCACAACATTTCACCAGGCAACGCCGGTCAAATACTGTTTGTGTATGAGAAATTGGTTGGAAACTTTCCTCATGTCAGCACGTTGTAGGTGTCGCCACCGGCGCCAACCTTGAGGGAATGCTCTGAAAAGCTGATCATTTGCATATCACACCATCTTCTTCCTGTCGGTTAAATTTCGCGTATGTAGCACGTCATCTTCGTGGTGTAGCAATTTTAATGGCCAATAGTGTACATACAGAGAGGTCCTGAAAAATGCAGACACTCTTTGATAGTCAGTATTAATGGAGGAAAATGACATACCATTACTGTTCCTGCCCGGGGGAATGTTATTTATGTGATCAAAATGACCCCAGTTAGCAGCCAACAACGTCAATACCGGTGAACAGTTGACCGAACTAGAGCTGTCAATGTTGCCGGTGTGATGGACGCACAAGACACCTCGATGGTTTCTCGTAACTCGTTCAGTGTAGCTGTTGAACTTCATCTTCAAGGCCCCCATAGGTAGAAGTCATGAAGTGTAAGGTCTGGAGGCCGTGGTGGGTACTCAACAGCTCCTCTTCGACCTATCCAGCGTCCAGGTAGATTTTCACCCAAGTAGGCTCAGACAACTATGTGGTAGTGACACAGAACGCCATCTTATTGTAGGTAAGACCTTTAATTTCCGAACACCCCTCGGATGACAGGTAAAAATCGATATTTGCAACATATGAAGATACACCTCACCAGCCAGTTGCGGTACCTTTAAAGAAGAATGTGCCAGTCAAACACAGGTTTTCTTACTTCCAGTACCACTTTAATACGGCCGTGCATTACTCAAACGACAATCGTACTTCATTCATTGTCGCACTGTCATCTACTGCAATCTATCTATTGAGAAAACAATGGTCTACGGTAATGAGCAAAATATGTCATTTTGTTCCAAAGCTATTCAATATCAAAGAGTGTTTACATTTTACTGGAGGCCCTGCACCTCGTGCCAGTTGGAACATCGTTGATAGCGTTGGTTTTACGAGTTAAGATTAAAAATCACTGCATCTCGTTCACTTGGAATACAGTCGGAAATGTTACAATTACTATTATTCGATCAATACACACAATTCAGCCTGAAAAAGAACTTATCACAAGAATTTACATAAAATATGCAACACGAACAATGCTTTCTACAGTTTTGCTAACTATACAACAAATAAATCAGGTACAGGATCCCTACCACATCTCTGGAGCGTGATTGAACAGACCTTTTTTATCAGTATTACCAGAAGTTCTGACATTAAGGAAAAGCAAGTTTTAGTCGTTTGCTCATAGTTTCTGACTGACAGTAACTCATGAAGTTTCATAATTATTCCGATAATTAGAGACTAACGTTACATATGTAGATCATACAAATGAATATTAGCTGTACACAACATAAGTTAAACTTCGTCTGAGGTATTTTGGTTGCCAATTGAAAACGGGAAAATTGTAAAATATAATTTCATGATCCACTGATTACAACTGAAAGTGCCACTTTCAGATATTCTTACCAGTTAACCGAGTGCTATAGACTTGGTGCACTATTGTTTCAACATAATATACATAACACAACATTCACAAGTTACCAATGGTACTGGGTGACCACATGTCCAATCTGAACTAATAGCTGTGGTATCGAATCATTCAATTCGCTATCTAAGCTGATATGTTACTTTGAACGTCCAACACACCGTCGCTTACTCATGGTTGTATCGTCTTGCAAACACTTTCCATGGATTCTCACGGCAGTGGCATGTGAAAAGCCGACCAGCTTCACCGTTTTCGTAGGGCCATTACAAACTGCCCATCCTCAAAGTCGTTTATATCAGCGAATTTACCCATTTGCATTCCATATCACCACTAGAAAGATTTTGCATTCGTCTCTGGTCTGCTTCTATATTTTCCTTATCGCTTCACCGTCCCTCAACGGCATGAGGTGGAATTCAGTGTAGTGGTGAGCAGTGTCCATAGATGTAGACATAGGTCATAACATTTTGGCTCACCGGTCTAGAATTTTCGTGTTTTGTCTTTGCTGCTTAAGACGAGGTCTGGATGATTTCTATGAAGAGAACGCAGTCGATTTCTTTCCCCAATCATTCACTATATGAGACTGCGTTGGTCCCCAATGACCTCGTCGTCAGCGGGGCGTTAAAACGTAATCGTGCTTTCTTAATGTAGTGAAAATTGCATTAACTACCATGGTGCGAAATTGGCGCTGGAGTGTTCTCGGTATCGCTTTTCTAGCTGTTTTGAATACTAGCTTGAGCAGGTTTCAAACGGTCACCTCAAGCAGCCGCTGAGCGGTCTTGTGAAACGCGGAAAACAAGAAGACCAGTGATTTACATGCGCAGGGCGACTAGATTATTCGTTAACGCCCGTCTACAGATCGACCTAACCTTATAATCTGCTTGTGGTTGTCAGATGACTCACTAAGGGAGCCTCGGTAATTCAGCGGAAATCGACCTTGGCAGGCATCAGCTTCCGGAAACAAGAACCCACACGTTGGAATCATATGAGGAGTACTGTAACCACAACTAGCTTTGTACGTGGCAAACTTAGGCTCTGTAAGATTCGATGCCACGTTTTATATTTAAACATCACATATATATAAATCTTTGAAGTGGCACACTATACGTTTTTGGAGCTATTGCCAAATGTGTGGTATTTTAAAAAGTTTTAAGACAAAGCTCTAGAGTAGAGAGCTACTACTTTTAAATCATGTATTTTAAATGGCGATTAAATGAGTGATTATCACACGTACAAGACAGGGTGAACGACTCGTAATTAGACATAGGTAATACATGATTCTACGTACAATACCTTCTCAAGAGGACTGATTTAAAACGGTGGAAACCATGGTCAAGGTTTAATAAACTTCTATTTTGCAACTGGTTGGCTATTATTTCTAATCCATTGAATTTGCATGCACAGTTACTGAAGGGCAGCCCCGTTCAAAATCATCATTTGTATTGCTATATGGTACGCTGTTTTGCGATTTTTCTGCAATTTATGCTAACTATTGAACTCTGAGGTAGGCTTGTAGCCCAAACATGTCGTTTAGTGTCAAGGAAATGTACAGTAATACAGGTAGGTGAATTTCCGCATGCCAGAGCATACATCTGTGAATCTCAGACGACGGCAGATGAGCAGCACTTCTCGGTGGACGATACGTAGACCCGCTTCAATGCACAACTCTATTATTTGTTTTGGCAAAATATGGGTTGGTTAAGATTTGCCGTCATACTAAGGTTTTAATTGTTTCCTTTTACTCCTGTAAAAATATATATTGGTTTAAAACATACTGCCGTGGAACAGCAGAATCTACACTATCTGACATAAAAGGTGAAGCACCCAGAAGGGAAGGAGGAAACGAAATGAAACTTCACCAGTTGAGAGTGTATGTGATGTAAAATAAATGTCGTGTGACTATGGCCTCCCGTCGGGTAGACCGTTCGCTGGGTGCAAGTCTTTAGATTTGACGCCACTTCGGCGACTTGTGCGTCGATGGGGATGAAATGATGATTAGGACAATACAACACCCAGTCCCTGAGCGGAGAAAATCTCCGATCCAGCCGGGAATCGAAACCGGGCCCTTAGAACTGACATTCTGTCGCGCTGAACATTCAGCTACCGGGGGTGCACTAAGTGATGTTATTTCAGTGGTTACAAAACCGAGTAAAATTGGCTATGAACTTGGCAGTATGAGCCCGCTCATCAGAACGACGTTGCACCCCTTGTGGCGTGGATGTAAGCACCGATTAGGTTTTTGTGGTGGAGGGTGTCATAATGTCGATGTATCCTCTCCTAAGGAGTGCTGGCCCACACTTTTTATAACTGCTCCTTGATATCCTGTGACGGAGTTGACGTCCTAGTTGGCCCACCACATGTGCTATCACGGATATATCTGGAGATCCTGCTAGCCACCGGAGTATCTTAACATCAAGGAGGCAGACTGCAGAGACGTGTCCAATGTGTGGACAAGCATTTTCGTGTTGAAAAATGGCACCACGATACTATCGCGTGAGAGGTAACATTTGAAGATGCGGGATATCCGCGAAGTACTGCAGTGTCGTCAGTTCCCACAGCCCCTACCACCGTGACCTGAAGTCATACCCAGTGAGTCCCCATATCATGATTCCAGGAGTAACAGCGCTGTGCCCTCACTCCCATGCAGTCCAATACCGGGCCACTTTCACATCCGGATGTCTCACAAATCTGTATATTTGCACATTTTGACCAGCTACGCAAATAGAGATGCTCAATGAGGTTCCTTTCAAAGTGTGGCAAGTGCTGATAACGTTGTCTCAGCCGACTACGCGGCATCTCTGTGTCCTTCGAAGTGACCTCTCAATATCTGATGCTGTTCACTCCTCGTATACACCGTACCAGTGCTGGTAACAAAACTAAACTCGAGTAACGTTAACAACGACCTTTGGTGGCCGTTGTAACCCGTCACAGATAATTGCAACTCTTATCACTTATCTATCTGCCGACAGTGTGTACTTGTCCGAAGTTACTTTGACATCGGACCACTTTATTTATTAGCAGTGTATACAGCATGATGTGCTACCGAGATAATGTTGAGGTATCAGCAGTAACAGTTTTTTTTATACCAAGGAGCACATACAATTGCTACATTATTTTTAGTGCATCCGCAAACCAATCACAAGGTTATCGTACTTCTGGAGTGTTTAAAATTTTATTTTTGTGGGCATCTACAACCTCAAAGCGTTTAGAGGATGAAAACATGATCCAACTGGGCTGGAACATGTTTATTATCTATTCAATTAGCCGATTTCAACTGTGTGTCGTTTTCAAGCTTAAAAAATGTGCTTGAAAATGAGCCTTGGTTGAAATTGGCTAATTGCAGAGAAATAAACAGATTACAGCCTTCTTTGGACCATGTTTTTTTGTCCTCTATGAAGTGTTTCCGCACCAGGCTGTCATTTTGTAAATGAGAAACTCGCTGAAAATATACATGGTTCTAAAGCCTAAACGGCAGCAATCTTTTTTCCTTCATATTGTATCTTACTCCCAGGTTTGCACATAATTTTTCTGAAATATATGTAAAGTTCTGTGTACGCATAACTTCTGCGAAAGCGAAGTCTTTCTGCAGTATTACAGAAGGAATATCCAGCTTCTCATAGCCCTATTACACGACCTCGTGCAGTTAGTAAGGTGTTGGTAATGGCGTCTTTATTGCCTTAAAGGCATTCTTGACTGACATCAACCCACGACGTCCAAACTCAAAAGGTAGCTAAAGCGCACGACAGTTACAGTGTGTATTTAAAGCAAATCTGATTTGCATCCTCATGGGGGAGCAACTAGCGCCACTCATATGTAAATGGAGCGAAATTTGAACAGATATCACCTCTCAAATATAGAAACACGCTTACCAAGTTCGTTTATGTCGCACAACTCCTTCTTGGTGTAGCGATTTTTTCCGTCAGTGTGGTAAAAGAATGAATAGTTTTCTCCATAATAAAGTCTATATAAATTTGAGATTTGTAGTTTGAGTGCAAGGCAGACATGCGAATTCATCATCAGTGTGTGAGCTACCAAGAATTGATCTTTGAAGATCCGTGCACCAAAAATGCAGGCATCGAGCTTCCCCGTGGTATTCAAAATAAACATGAAAGTTACAAAGATAAATGAAGCTACATTTTCGGTATGGTTAAAAGTGACGCTAAGATTCAGGGAAAAACAAACATGGAAAAAAATTCGAACATTGCCATTCTGAAGAGGCGATTAACAAAATGCTTTAATTTATACGGTCTTCTGTCTCGGACTTTACTTACTCACGTTTTGCAATGTTCACAGTGGATTCCTATGGACGCTCCTCGTCACCAGGTGTACAGTTTTTCTTATAGTTTAAATGCAATTTCATCTGTATTTTGCTTCTTTGATTCAAACTTCGTATCCATTTTCGCGAAGTGTGGAAAAAATTTCAGATAGTCAATGCACATCGTATTATCAAAATATGCACGGCATGTTTCCCGTTTCAAAGACAAATACCTGCTGCCGGTATTAGTAGTGACACGGAGTCGTAGATGGGACTGCAGATTTCCTTGCACAAACCCCGTGTAAGTGTGCTGCAGAGGATGCGGGTTAACACCGTGAGTAGGCTTTAAACAAGCAGCGAAGCGATTGCGTCAGCACTTTCTCACCCGCCTGAGACGTGGTCAACGGTCGCTTTCGCAGCGGGTCGCAAAAACAAATATTGCGATCAAATCCCCGTCAGTTCTGCATGTGGGTAACTGCACGTATCAAGCAGATTTTGCAACGGCTTAAGAATTCCTCACAGGATTGCATATCTTTAAGGCAAGCAGCATTCATACAACGTTTTTCAATATTATTTTTCAACTGAAATGGGAGTCACTTTCTGTTTCCCTATTTGTTGCTCTCTTGTTTCTGTTGGAATTTGTCATTGGTTCAAATGGCTCTGAGCACTATGGGACTTAACTTTTGAGGTCATCAGTCCCCTAGAACTTAGAACTACTTAAACCTAACTAACCTAAGGACATCACACACATCCATGTCCGAGGCAGGATTCGAACCTGCGACCGTAGCGGTCGCGCGGTTCCAGACTGTGGCACCTAGAACAGCTCGGCCAAGAATTTGTCATTATTTACTAATACAATATGCAGCTGTGTATTATACGACAGAAGACTGATTAGCTTGCTAGAAACCATAGAACATTTATTTCTTGTCATCACCATTTAGATCGATGTATTGGGTCCAGGGAGGTTCCACTTGTTTATTCACACAGTTAAAAAAGTAAGTGTTTTCAGATCTGCTGCAATGCGCATCGTGTCGGACCGCAGTTTGCGCAGAAAGAGACAGAGGGAAGCGTGGTTACAGATTGCTGAAGAGTAATGCTGATCCTACAGGTATCGCCTCTCTACTTTGACCCACGATTTCATCAAAATGGTGGACATACGAGATGTGTGAGAAAAGTAATGAGACTGAAAACACTGCGAGCGATTTGGGTACACTTCGTTGAACTACTTGTGTACACCGTGGTTTTCGTCCCTTCCAGATGCTCAGTCCCATATTAAGCTCCGTACAACCATCACGTGATATTTGAGAGCTCCATGGTGAAATTATGTTTTTGTCGTGTGTTACGAAAATGCACGTTATGCAATCAAGTTTTGTGTAAAACTTGAGTGTGGCTTTTGAAAAGCTGAAAACAGACGTGTGGGGAACACTCCTTATGAAGAACATAAATTTTTCACTGGCACAAATAATTCTTGGAAGGCCGAGAACACGCTGAAGACGAATCTTGCTCAGGGAGACCTTCAACTTCAAAAGCCTACGAAAAAGTCGAACGAGTGAGCGCTCTTGTAAGATCAGACCGACGTTAACAACAAGGATGATGGTGACCTGTTAAACAGTTTCACCGTACATCAAATTTTGGTTGAAGATTTTCACATGTGAAAGTTTAGTGGCAACATGGCGCCGAAAAATCTCAAAATTGAACAGGACAGTCGAAGAAATGTGTGCGTTGATCTTCTTGAGAGGACTGCAAATGGCGATTATTGATTCAGTTGTTTTATCACAGATTGATGAATCCTGGATTTTTGGGTACAATCCTAACACAAAAGCGGTAAAGTGAGGAGTGGCACACTGACTTCTCCCCAACCGAAAAAAGCTCGAATGAGCGAAGCAAAAATCAAAAGAATGCTGATTTGTTTTTTTGACAATAGGCATATTGTGCATAAACAATTTGTTTCACCAAGACAAACTGTCGACCAATGTTTTACAAAAATGTCACTGAAAAACTGAGAAAAAGGGTGAAATGAGTGAGACCGGACACTGCAGACAAGTGGATGCTGCATCATCACAACGCCCCATGTCACACGGCCACCTCCATTACGGAATTTTTTACTTCAAAAGGCATTCCTATTGTTCCACAACCCCACTATTTACCTGATACGAGTCCTTGTGACTTCTTCCTTTTCCCGAAATTGATGCCTTTAAACGACATCATTTTGGGAGTATGGAGAACATTCGTAAAGAATATGACCGACATGTTAAAGGCTCTGCCTGCCGAAGGCTTTCAGCGCTACTATCAAGACTGGAAACAATAACTCTACTGTGTACAACTGCTACAGGGAGCTCCTTTAAAGGGGCAATATTGTTGTTTGAAAAAATGAAAACTTTGATAGATAAATAGTCAGTCTCACTAATTTTCCCACACACCTCAGAATCCAATATGTAAAATATATGCCATAACAAGAAATTTAGTTATTCTGATGACATCTCATTCGTTGACTTCGCCCTCTCGCAACCGAGCCATCATGTTAGAACCTAATTTAGACCTGTCCTGGGGTTATGTTACACACCAGTTGTTCACCACAACCAACATTCCATAAAATGATGTATAAGCAAAATAAAAATTACCTCTTCTCCGTTCTATCTTAGTTTGATTCCATATGACGTCACACGCCACACCACTGCGTCAAAGGTTGTAGCCGATGGCAGATATCGGTAAGTTCAACCGATCCGACGTGAGAGACACCATCTACTTTGAAAACCTTTACATATTGTTCATGCGGAAAACAATGAGTGAAACGATACTGCGGCTGAAGGATGATCATGGCACGTTTTCGAGAGCAATTTTCGCCGTCGAGTGTCATGCACGGCAAGGCGCCCTGGTGGCTAAATCTCACTGTCAGTAGGCGGTTAGTGGAGCCTCCCCACGTGACGCTCACTTACTCGTTTACCGCACGGAATAACTCCTGAATTCCACCAGAGTTCACTGCGTCCATATCATTTTTCGAGGTTTGGAAACAGGGAAAGTCAGATGGAACGAAATCTAGGATGGGTGACATTCTGAAACAAAGTTCATACACGTTCTTTATTCGCAATAACTTCGGTCAGTTCTTCTTCAACAAACAAATATCTTGTTGTAATGGCAACTGGGAAACTTATTCCCTCTTTCAAAAAATAGTCATACTGATACCCTCATCATCATCATCATCAGTTATCTGCTATATTAACAGGTCCTTTGCCTCTCCATTTTCTGCGATCCATTGCTTCCTTCTTAAGGTTGCTGTATGTTGTATCGTCCATCATGTCATCCAGTATCTGGAATCTCTTCCTTCCTCGCTTCCTTTTCCCTTCTACATAACCTTCTAAAACTGTTTTTATCAGTCCGTCATTCTTTCTTAATATATGGCCAATCCAATTTCTTTTTCTTCTCTTTATTACATCTAGTAACTGTCTTTTCTCTCCCACTCTTCTCAGTACCTCTTCATTTTTTACTCTGTCCATCCAACTTATTCTTTCCATCTTCCGCCATGTCCAGATCTCAAAAGCCTCCAGCCTTTCTCTGTCTTTTTTCCTCATAGTCCATGTTTCAGCGCCATATAGAAGAACACTCTGATACCATATGAGCCCCAAAAAACCCAACATACACATGGCTCCGTCACCTCCGGAGATGTCCACCGCGTGAACGAGCTCGATTTCTACTGCATTCACCTTTCGTGAAATCATGGGTTGTACAGAACATTGTCACGTAAAATACACTCTAAGACAAAAAATAACGACGCACCATGAAGAAATTATCCGAATGGGACGGAAATCGGTAGACGTGATATAAAATTACACATAAACAAATGATTACAATATCAGAAAAATTGGATGATTTATTCGAGATAAGGAGCTTCACAAACTGAGCAACTCAATGACGCGTTAGTCCACCCCTGGCCCTTCTGCGAGCAGTCATTCGGCTTGGCTTGCATTGGTAGACTTCTTGGATTTCCTCCTGACGAATCTCGTACCAAATTCTGTCCAGCTGACGTGTTAGACTGTCAAAAGCCCGGGCTGGTTCGAGGGCCCTGCCAATAATGCTCCAAACATTTCCTATCGGGGGAGATCCGTCGACCTTTTTGCCCAAAGTAGGGCTTGGCAAGCACGAAGACAAGCAGTAGATACTCTCGTTGTATATGAGAGGGCACTATCTTGCTGAAATGTAAGCCCAGAACGGCTTGCCATGAAGGGAACCAAAACGGGGCGTAGAATATTATCGACTACCGGTGTGCTGTAAGGATGTAAACCAAACGTCTTCGGTCTGAAATCTAATTGACCGGATTAGAATTGTCTTCATTGATGAGTCCCGCTTGGAACTGAACCCCGATGACCAGCGAAGACGCGTTTGGAGACGACTCGGACACTGGGGGACGCCAACCCGACTGTCACTCGCCATAAGGTCCGACAACCAGGAGTGATGGTCTCGGGTGTCATTTTTTTACGTAGCAGGAACTCTTTGGTTTTCATCAGTGGCACACTTAGACCACATAAGTACGACGACAATATTCTGCACCACTTTGCCCTTCATGGCAAGCAAACCTGGGCTTACATTTCTCTTCGTGCTTGCCTAACGTTATTTTGGCCTGCAAGATCGCCGGATCTCTCCCCAGTTAGGAACGTTTTGGGCATTATGGGCAGGGATCTCCAACCAGCTTGGGATTTTGAGGATCTAACGCGCCAGTTGAACACAATTTCATAAATTTAGACAACATTGTCCGTGGATCGCGTTCGGTCGTGGTATCACGTGAACAACCGAGGAGCAGCCGGCACCAGCCACAGGGCGATCAAAAAATCTGAGGACGGCTTTAACATAAGCCGAAACCGGTCGTAATAAACAAATGTTGTTGCGATCTCGACTGTTGTTTTAACCAAATGAATAGAATTTGGCACGACACCCCTCAGGAACATATCCAGTTACTCTGTCAATCAATGATAAGCCTAATAACTGCTTGTATAAGATTCAAAGGTGGACCAGCGCGTTATTGACTTGCCCAGTTTGTGAAGCTCTTTCTCTGCGCATGTACATCATATCTACCGATTTCCGCCCCATGCGGATAATTTCTTCTTAGTACCTCGCTGTTTTTTTCTCTTTTTTCCCTCTTTTTCTTAGAATTTAAAAGCATAAATAAGCAAGGATTAACTTCAGTCAGGAGTATGTAAAATTTATCAGGTCTGCAGTGTTCGTACGGTTACTTTTCACTTCGTTCATCCGGTATTAAAAGGTCTTGAATGTTGGTCCAGAATTACATAAACTTAAATCAGTTCGCATCTGGTCTACAGTGCAATTGTTAAATGAAATTTGATCGTGAGTCTCCCGCACTCTTTTTTATCCATTCTCATGACACGTGTGACATCGCTTACTGTGCTTTCCCAGAAACGTCTGCGTGTTGTATCTGTGGCAAAGTCTAAATAAAAGAAAGCTCAGTATGGCAGATTGTGTGTTATGTTTTAAGTTAATGTGTTGTGTTATTATGTTACATTTAAGTGTATATTTATCCTGTTAGCTAACGTGAGTTTCAAACTGCGGTAGATCCCTAACAGTCACTGGTGTTTCATGGAGAATAATTTCCCTTGCCATGTCTTGCCGGTGGCCCCACCTTCATTTCTCGTATACATACATCGTTGGTCAGTGTCGGAAACCACGCCAGATCGAGGAGCACTCGCGCTTCATGACTCAATGAGAAGTCCATTGTTGTTCTCCACGAAACCTACTACTTGAAGAAGTCGGTGGTTGTCTTAAAGGACACAGTCTTGAAGAAAATCGACAAGGATCAAACGTTCGCCGTCACAGTAACACTCCTAGGCTGCTGCTCCAGGTTACAGGACACGAAGCGCAAGAACCACTAACAATGACGTCATCCCACAGAGTTTGTAAAGTCTTACCAAAGGAGCACAAAGCTGTATGTATCACAAATGCCTACTGTAATGCTTTCGTGTCAGCGGACTGTACGCTGGCATATCATCTAGCCTCCCAAAGGACGCTGATTCTGGCTATTAATCACGTTAGTTACTACTGTATAGTCAGCACGATCCTGAAAACAATAAAACTTGGGATTGGCGACATTACGGTGAGTTATGATGACGGCCACCATTGACTTGAGTCCCCCGCCCGGCCCCCCCTCCCCCCTCCGCGCACAGAAACCCCTCAACCCTTAAACTTCCCGTTGTTTTTGATAGCTGCAGCACCTGTTAATCGTTTCCCAATTAACCCCTCAACCCTTAAACTTCCCGGTGTTTTTGATAGCTGCAGCACCTGTTAATCGTTTCCCAATTATATAACAAACTCGACACACTTAGAAACTGCTGTTACTCTTCAACAGATGTCACCTTTCTGTGAGATCCAAATAATATTAGTCCTCGGGAGGATCTGCGGGTCAGTCATTTTCCAAGTTCGAATAAATGCTTTCGATTCTCCACGAAGCTCGGCTGTTCACACTACTGAATTACAATAATTCGTTGTGATCATCATACACAGTGTTTGCAATCTAGAGAGCCGATTATAATTTAGTAGTAATTCTGTATTCAAGAAACAACGTGGAAAGAAAAGAAACAACAATACAGGGTTATTACAAATGATTGAAGCGATTTCACAGCTCTACAATAACTTCATTATTTGAGATATTTTCACAATGCTTTGCACACACATACAAAACTCAAAAAGTTTTTTTAGGCATTCACAAATGTTCGATATGTGCCCCTTTAGTGATTCGGCAGACATCAAGCCGATAATCAAGTTCCTCCCACACTCGGCGCAGCATGTCCCCATCAATGAGTTCGAAAGCATCGTTGATGCGAGCTCGCAGTTCTGGCACGTTTCTTGGTAGAGGAGGTTTAAACACTGAATCTTTCACATAACCCCACGGCAAGAAATCGCATGGGGTTAAGCCGGGAGAGCGTGGAGGCCATGACATGAATTGCTGATCATGATCTCCACCACGACCGATCCATCGGTTTTTTCCAATCTCCTGTTTAAGAAATGCCGAACATCATGATGGAAGTGCGGTGGAGCACCATCCTGTTGAAAGATGAGGTCGGCGCTGTCGGTCTCCAGTTGTGGCATGAGCCAATTTTCCAGCATGTCCAGATACACGTGTCCTGTAACTTTTTTTCGCAGAAGAAAAAGGGGATGTAAACTTTAAACTGTGAGATTGCACAAAACACGTTAACTTTTGGTGAATTGCGAATTTGCTGCACGAATGCGTGAGGATTCTCTACCGCCCAGATTCGCACATTGCGTCTGTTCACTTCACCATTAAGAAAAAATGTTGCTTCATCACTGAAAACAAGTTTCGCACTGAATGCATCCTCTTCCATGAGCTGTTGCAACCGCGCCGAAAATTCAATGCGTTTGACTTTGTCATCAGGTGTCAGGGCTTGTAGCAATTGTAAACGGTAAGGCTTCTGCTTTAGCCTTTTCCGTAAGATTTTCCAAATCGTTGGCTGTGGTACGTTTAGCTCCCTGCTTGCTTTATTCGTCGACTTCCGCGGGCTACGCGTGAAACTTGCCCGCACGCGTTCAACCGTTTCTTCGCTCATTGCAGGCCGACCCGTTGATTTCCCCTTACAGATGCATCCAGAAGCTTTAAACTGCGCGTACCATCGCCGAATGGAGTTAGCAATTGGTGGATCTTTGTTGAACTTCGTCCTGAGGTGTCGTTGCACTGTTATGACTGACTGATGTGAGTGCATTTCAAACACGACATACGCTTTCTCGGCTCCTGTCGCCATTTTGTCTCACTGCGCTCTCGAGCAGTCTGGCGACAGTAACCTGAAGTGCGGCTTCAGCCGAACAAAACTTTATGAGTTTTTCTACGTATCTGTAGTGTGTCGTGACCATATGTCAATGAATGGAGCTACAGTGAATTTATGATATCGCTTCAGTCATTTGTAATAGCCCTGTATATAGTGTGACTTTGCTAAGAATAACTTAACCAGTCATCTTAGTATAGAAATGCATTCGAATTATGCTGTAAATAACATAATTTTTTTCCTTTATTCATCTTTCTCACATAAATCCACAACTTAAAGTTCGCAATTTATACTCATAGTGACAATGTACAGGAAATTTCAACCTGGAGGACAGTTCATTGCCAAGGGTGCACGACAATACGTATTTGTACCACTGGGATCGAGTGGTTGACGTACTGAACCAGCATTTGGAAAAGCAGGCTTCAGTTTCCCATTCAGCTTCTCTGACTTCGGCTTTCACAAGTGATCGCCGAGGGTGGTTTCTTAAATAAGATCACCTGCGATTTCTTTCCCCATCCTTCTTTCGTCCGATTTTGTGTCTCGTCTCTAATGACCTCGCTGTCGACAAGATGTCTTAATCCGACGTCTTATCTTTTTCTGATGTGCACAATAGAAGCGTCCAACATGTCTGCGTGCACGTTAATTTCACACGACAAGTTTTCCTTACCAGTCACTCCATCGAGCTTTAAGGGAAGGTGTGCGAGGGAGTAAACTGCACGACTGCCTTCAATATACGGAGTTGTTTTAAATTATTGGGCGATTTCATAAGTCTACATTTTCATCAAAATAACATACATATATGATCTAAACACCAACTCAGGGAATAAAGTTCTGATGTCATTATTTGGTTCCATGTGCCATCTAGTCGGAGGAAAGCAGTTTACTGGACAGCATAACAGTGTTAATGGTCGATCGTGGATGAGATATGGCTGAATACGCGCGGATAGTCGGTGTTGCTACTGTTAAACTGTCTTTTACACGTCGTGCTTCTCTTGAAATCACAATGAAAATTATATTTACAATTCATGATACGGAATTCCTCCATTATCTGTGAAACTGACTCAATGAGAGCACAAATGAAGATACAGTTGAAAAAAGGAGCGATAATTTCCTACAGAACCGACAGAAATCATTATGGAGCGCCAGGTAACAATTGCTGCAACTAAAAGTGACAGCAGGTTTAGTTCTGGAAAGTGATGGGAATGGACATCGTGGAAGATTTAACTCGTATGGCAACTACGGGTTAGTCACACAACAATGCAAATGATGAAGCTTATATTGACCCATTACTGCCCACTGCAGCAGATATCTTCAACCACTTCTTAACCACAAGTGTTTTCTCTCAGGCCGCGAAACGGCGACTAGTTAAGCCATTATCTAAAAAGGGCGCTACCATGTCACTCTCTGATTACAGATCTGCTTGCATTCTTCCTGCACTGTTCAAGACCTTACATTTGACGGTCCACGACCAGGTAATAAAGTACCTAACTATGAACAACCTATTAGGCGAATTCCAATTAGGCCTCCATAAACGTCGCAGCACAACACTGCCATAATAAAGGTAACAGATGACTTGAAGCTTACCACAGATGGGCAAGAGGCAATTATCATGTGCTTCTTAAACTTCAGCAAAGCTTTTGATTCCGCCGATTATGATATTTTACGTGCTAAACTTAGCAGCCCAAATTTCCCGCCAAGTGCACTGCGATGATTTCGCTCATATCTGACGTCTCGTCAGCAGTGCTTTATGTCGGACACCGTAAAGTCACCATGGAGGCAAGTAGTAGCCACCATCCATCAGGGTTTGGTATTACGTCCTGTATTCCTTCCATTGTATGTAAATGATATGTCATCAATTTCGTCCTATTGCAAATACCACGTGCACGTTGATGACGTCCAGTTGTATCTAAGTGCAAAACCTATAAACGTGAAGATAACTATCGATAATCTCAATATCGACTTGTGTGCACTGTCAAAATGCTGCAGGGTGTAGGTTAAAGCTCAACCCATCCAAATGCCAAGCGGTACTGGTTGGTCATTCTAGGATCATTAGCCCGAAATATCTAGAATCCCTGCCTTCTTTAACACGAAATGGGACAGAATCAACTTCTCTCCTTCAGCAATGAGTGTAGGAGTAATAGATGAAAATCTAAATTGGACTGAGCACGTAATTGTAACTTGCAAAAAGGCATCAACATCACTCCATGCCCTGCAAAAATGCAAAAAGCTCTTTCTTCTCGACCTGAAAATGAAACTAGTACAAATACTTATACTTTCAGTTATTGATGACAGCGATGTTACCCTTCAAGTCCTTTCTCAGGAAAGCTCAAGGCCCTGGAACTGCGACTCTTCGATCACGTTTCACCATCATATGCACAGGTATCCTGCCTGAGTGCAGACAAGCTCAGAGATTTCCATACCCTCTGTCTATTGTACTGCCTTATCAATGAACAATATCCCTCACATCTCTCCTCGCCCTTAACGCTCTTGTTTGAACAACACGGCAGAGCAAAATCCTTTCTGTCCCACCCAATCGTCCAGCCACTTTCTCGAAGACCTCAGCGGCAGGAATACGACTCTGGAGCAACCTCCAGCATTATGTTAGAGAACTAAGAGCATCTCCAGGTTCAGAAGGCGGGTAATGACCATATCTACTGGAGAAACAGTAAGATTACAATTGACCCTGAAGGCACTCGTTATGTTTGTACATCCCTTTTTCCAACCTGATCTTCCTCGTTTCCCTGTATTCTTAGGTGATGCAGTCTTCATAAATTTCCTTTTCCCAAAACTCGCTATATCAGAAAAAACATATTTTGTAGACCTATATATTTTTCTCTTATCTGCCACTATCATTATTGTTATTAATGTCATTATTATTATTATTATTATTATTATTATTATTATTATTATCATCAGTATTAGTCGCTGCAGCTGCAGTAGTACAGGCAATGCCGGTATTAACCTTGTTACTTCATGGTCAGTATAATTTATTCACACTGCCACTGCAGACACTCAAATCATTTTAACAGTAGTTGTCATATTAAAATTGCAATGTAACAAATAGAGTACATATGAAACCCTGGTCCAGTGCAAGAGAAGGCCTGATGATCCTAATCAGATCAGGTTAAATAAATAAACAGATGGGTTAGGTGTTTTGTTAAATTTTAAGGCTACAAACTGAATAGAATGAGGGATTATTTGGAGGGACTCACTGTGAGTCGAAGTCAGTCATGTCAAGATATATGGTCCGAGAAAACCCATGGTGTCACTGCTATCGATGGCGACAGTCCAAAGTAAATGCTTTTGTGTCGCTGCTGACCAGTGTGTTTGGTCTATTGCTTGCTGGCACATTGCTTGAAGCAATAATTCAGTGCGAAGAACAAGGAGCTGGGTGCGTTTTGCAACAAGACGGGACTCCACTGGCTTACTAAGGTCCACGAATATCTAAATCGAAGGCTGTATAGATAGAAGGATTCGTCGCGCATCGGCTGCTGACAGTACCTTTTCCAAATAGCCAACCATCTCGCCGGCTTTCTTCCCGCGGGGATTAGTCAGCAGCAAAGCTTACATTCCACCCGTTCCAGCAACGTTGTCAGAACTGGAAAGTCGCAGCGCCACGGCCATCAAGAACGCCGCATTAGTCCTGTTTCAGAGGCCGTCTGAATGTGTTTCATACTGCATCTGACGTTCACGTCACGTACAAACACTTACAAGTCTCCTACTTCAAATGATAGACACATATTAATGATCAGAGTTGATGGAAACAGCCGCGACTACTCGGGTAGCGGGGGCTGTGTAGCGTGGATTGTGCCGCTTTTAAGGTTACAGGGCCTCGGGGAAACACACACAAGGGCTTGTCTCAGAGGGTGCAGCTCGAACATAGGAAGAACGTAGATTTAGGAACCATCTGTAAACAGTTGTTAATTGTCGTAGCTGTGTTGGGAAAGTACCAGAGCTCCAAGCGCTAACTGAAAGGACTGAAGCTCAAATCGCTATGGGCATAGGAAGTTGGCTAAAGCCGGAGATAAGTTCAGCCGAAATTTTTGCGAAGGACCTAACGGTGTTCAGAAATGATGGGCTGAATAAAGTTGGCGGTGGAGTATCTATTGATCTTAGAAGTAGTTTATCTTGTTGCGAAATTGAAGTAGATAGTTCATGTTAGTATTGGCAGAGGTCATTCTTGGCAACCGGAATAAAACAATAATGGGATGCTTTTACTGACCTCCCAATTCAGACGATACAATTGCTGAAAGGTTCAAAGAAAACTTGAGTAATTTCAAACATGTACCCGACTCATACAATTATAGTTGGTGGTGACTTCAATTTACCTCGATATGTTGCCGAAAATACATGTGTAAGTCCGGAGGTACGCATAAAACAACATCCGAAATTGTACTAAACGCTTTCTCTGATAATTATTTCGAGCAATTAGTTCATGAGACCAATCGAATAGTAAACGATTGTGAAAATATAATTGACCTCTCAGCAACAAATAATTCTGAGCTAATAACGACCATCAAACACTCCCTAACATCTACATCTACATCTATACTCCGCAAGCCACCTGACGGTGTGTGGCGGAGGGTACCTTGAGTACCTCCATCGGTTCTCCCTTCTATTCCAGTCTCGTATTGTTCGTGGAAAGAAAGATTGTCGGTATGCCTCTGTGTGGGCTCTAATCTCTCTGATTTTTTCCTCATGGTCTCTTTGCAAGATATACGTAGGAGGAAGCAATATACTGCTTGACTCCTCGGTGAAGGTATGTTCTCGAAACTTCAACAAAAGGCCGAACCGAGCTGCTGAGCATCTCTCTTGCAGAGTCTTCCACTGGAGTTTATCTGTCATCTCCGTAACTTTTTCGCGATTACTAAATGATCCTGTAACTAAGCGCACTGCTCTCCGTTGGATCTTCTCTATCTCTTCTATCAATCCACCAAAACTAAACGAAAAATGTATCTATTCAAAAAAAAGCAGATAAAAATTCGCTTGACGCCTTCCTGATAAACAATCCGCACTCCTTCCAAATTAACAAGGTGAGTGTAGACCAGATGTGGCTTGAATTCAAAGAAATATTATCGACAGCAATTGAGAGATTTACACCAGATAAATTAACAAACGAGGAGCTGATCCACAATGGTACACAAAACAGATCAGAACACTGTTGCAGAAAAAATGAAAAAAAGCATGCCAAATTTATAAGAACGCTCGAAATTGAGCGAGGTCTTCAGTGCAAGACGGTTATAACAGAGTCCACGACGAAACATTATCTCGAAGCATGGCAAAAAATCCAGAGAGATTCTGGTCGTATGTAATGTATTCTAGCGGCAAGACACAATCAACGTGTTCACTGCGCGATAGCAATGGTGGTACTATCGATGACAGCGCCGCTAAAGCAGAGTAAGTAAACACAGCCTACCGAAATTCCCACACCAAAGAATACGAAGTAAATTTCCCAGAATTCGAATCAAGAATGGCTGCCAACATGAGTAACTTAGAAGTAGATATCCGCGGGGTACAGAAGCAACTTAAATTATTCAATAAAAGCAAGTCTTCCGATCCAATGTATACCAGTCAGTTTCCCAACAAAATATGCTGATGCAATAGCTCCATACTTGACAATCATATACAACTGCTTGCTCGACGAAGGATCCGTACCCAAAGACTGGAAAGCTGCACAGGTCACACCAGTATTCAAGAAAGGCAATAGGGGCAATCGACTAAAATATAGGGCCATATCATTAACGTCGATACACAACAGGATTTTGGAACATAATATATATGTTCGAACATTATGAATCACCTCGAAAGGAATGATCTATTGACACATAGTAACAGGGATTTTGAAAACATTGTTCTTGTGTAACACAAATAGCTCTTTATTCACACGAATTGTTGAGTGCTATTAACAAAGGGACTTCGATTTATTCTGTATTACCAGAAGGCTTTTGATACCTTACCTCGCAAGCGGCTCGTAATCAAATTTTGTGCTTATGGAATATCGTCTCAATTATGCGAGGGGATTCGTGGCTTCCTGTCACAGAGGTCACAGTTGGTAGTAACTGACGTAAAGTCATCGAGTAAAACAGAAGTGGTTTCTGGCGTTCCCCAAGGTAATGCTATAGGCCCCCTGTTGTTCCTTACTTATATAAACGATGTAGGAGACAATCTGAGCAGCCGTCTTAGGTTGTTGTCGTTTATCTTTTAGTAAAGTCATGAGAAGATCAAAACCAATTGCAAAACGATTTAGATTTCAGTGTGGTGCGAAAATTGGCAATCGATCCTACATAATGAAAAGTGTGAGGTCATCCTCATGAGTAATAAAAGGAACGCTTTAAACTTCGGTTACGCGATAAATCAATCAGGTCTAAGGGCCGTAAATTAAACTAAATACCTACGAATTACAATTACGAACAACTTAAATTGGAAAGAACACACAGGAAATAATGGAGAAAGGTGAACCAAAGACTGCGTTTTATTGGCAGGACACTTAGGAGATGCAACAGATCTACTGTGAACGCTGCCTATACCAAGCATGACCGTACTGCTGCGCGGTGTGGGACCCTTGCCGGATAGGATTAAAGGAGTACATCGAGAAAGTTCAAAGAAGGGCAGCACGTTTTGTATTATCGAGAAATACTGGAAAGTGTGTCACGGACATTTTACAGGATTTGGTGTGGACATCATTACAACAAAAACGTGTCTCGTTGCGGTGGGATCTTCTTACGAAATTTCAATCACCAGCCTTCTCCTCCGAATGCGAAATTATTTTGCTGGCGCCGACCTACATACCGAGAAATGATTATCATAATAAAATAAGGGAAATCAGAGTTTGTACGCGAAAATGTAGATGTTCGTTTTTTCCACAAGGTGTTCGAGAGTGGAACAACAGAGAATTATTGTGAAGGTGGTTCGATGAATCGTCTGCCACGTACTTAGGTGTGGTTTGCAAAGTATCGATGTAGGTGTATGAACAACGATTTGTTAATATCTCTCGGTGCTTCTGTTACACCAGATGTGCAAAGTCTCGTGAAGCGGCAGGAGCGCCCGCTGGGCTTATTTAGGCCACCATTGACACGTGACAAGTAGCCACTCGAGACATGCTGGCCTGGTCGCGACCACTAAGTCACGTGTGTAGACACCCCACGCAGTTTAACCGGCTAAGGGAGAGCAGCACGTGTGCATCAAGCTGAACGGTTGCGTTTACCGCTACTGGTGCCGTGCTCATTTCGCTCGGTCACTGGGAGCAGCACGACTGTGACGTAATAATCGAAAGTGGTCAGCCAGTGTGTATAGCGGCAAGTGGGGCCGTTACTTCGCTTGACTGCCGGGGCTGCGATTCGGGCGGGAGGACGACAGCACGCGGCAATTTCTACAAGCACTATAGACAAGCGCAGAACACATGAAGATAAGCACCAAAATGAACGTTTCCCCTTCTCTATAGAAAATGTAGCTAATCATACTCAGATTTAAATTAGTTGGCATTTGACAGAGAGCGCACTGGTACGTCCACCAGGGATGCACTGTATTGCGCACAGAGCTGTACCGGAATTGTCAGCTGCCTCCGTATCGCCACTTCCACTGCTCTGAAAATGAACTCTATTTGAATTTTGCAAAAAAAAAAAAAAAAAAAAAAAGGCACATTACACTCAGGTCTGCACAACAAACAGTCCTGCCAACAACTGAGTCAGCACATGAGCAGGAGTCAGTAAATAGCGTAGAATGCTACAAATTTTTGGGTATGCATATTGATGGAAACTTGAACTGCAAGAAGCATGTCACTGAGCTTCTCACACAGTTAAGCTACTTCTGCTCTTCGTACAACTGCTAATCTTGGAAACAAACATCTCAAAAAATGGCTCTAAGCACTATGGGACTTAACATCTTAGGTCATAAGTCCCCTAGAACTTAGAACTACTTAAACCTAACTAACCTAAGGACATCACACACATCCATGCCCGAGGCAGGATTCGAACCTGCGACCGTAGCGGTCGCGCGGTTCCAGACTGAAGCGCCTAGAACCGCTCGGCCACACCGGCCGGCAAACATCTCACCCTCCAGACATATTCTACATATATCCACTCAATAGTGTCGCGTGGAATAATTTTCGAGAGTAGCTCATCACTTAGAAGGAAAGTACTGCTTGCACAGAAGCGAGCAGTAAGAAGAACATGTGGTGCTAAGCGCTAACCCACGGATGTCATGTAGGTACCTCGTCAAGGAGCTAGGCGTTTTAACTGCGCCGCCACGATATACATTTTCACCAATGAAATTCGTGATAAATAATCCATCACAATTTGAGAAGCACGGTGATGTCCATACCTACAACATTGGAGCGAAAAATAACCTTTATTGCACATTATTAAAGACGTCAGTGGCTCAGAATGGAGGTCAATACACAGCAACATTTTCTTTCAATTGTCCAATAACATAAGAATGTCTGACAGATAGCAAAGCAAGTTTTAAATCAAATTTAAAATCATTTCTTCTGGTCTACTCCTCCTATTCCACTGATGAAGTTTTACTTGAAAACTCGTAGCCAGTAAAAAAAGAAAAAAAACCAGTTAAGTGCAGTTGCATGAGTAAGGACTGAAAAAATAATGCATCCATTAATGTGAACACTAATCATGTATACATGTCCTGTAAACTGACCCGTTCCACATGGTTCAAATGACGGGCCCGTTTCGTCACAAGAGGTTTGTTTATCAGCTCGTAAGTGATGGGATATAGCGGTGTATGCCAATAAATGGGAAGACTATTTCTTTTCATCAATGTCACCACGTTCAAGAGTTCGCTGTGAGAAAAAAGACAGCCACATTAGTGACTTTTAGTTACCATAAGTGATTATCAGTATAAAGAAAAACATCGTGGAATTTACGTGTAAGCATTCGAAATAGAAGTATCCTACGACTTCATCTGGTAATCCAATGCATGGTCGATCAGTCCTGGGGCTGGTGCTTTGTACTCTATGTAACTAATGTAAATAATATTGATAAGATTTGTAATCTTGCTCGTCAACGCTTCAAAAGTCTAACATTGTCATTAGTAAATAAATTGGCATCTAAGTCTCCAGTACTCATCATGAAATGATGTAAATAAATGTAACTACCTGAAAGAGAAGTCATGTAATATTGTCATTTTGTAACTACATTTTTCTTCCGAACAGCAAACAACGTACCCATTTGCAAACGCAGTGATCCGCAGTACGATGCCTGCGTCGTCAAGTCTGTGGAAGCCATTACGCCTCACCTAGTCAAAGGTGTGTAGCCATGACCTTTCTTCTTCTTTGTAACAGTTAGCTTATGTGCAACATTTAATAGTTTTGAAATAATTGTTTTGTAATTTTTATTACTATTTGCACTTTTTCTACACTGGAGTCCAGAACTTTCTGTAATCGCAAAATGAATTTACTGTAAATGACCATCAAGATTCCGCAACAAACTCTGATTCCGACAGGAATGAAAAGTAGTCGTGCCTGCACAATCGTTGTGAGCAAATTTTCTGAAGTTTACAGCGTAAAGCCATAAAGATGCCATTTTGACTTTTTTGCTAGCTAGAATTGTCGGACACCACGGGCACACAGAGAACTGTTTTCTCACCAGTGTTTACTGAATCTCAAAGCGACATTTTAAGATTTTGGTAATGGTTCTGATACACAGGAAATATTCCTCGTAGCCCTGTACAAAATCGATCGAAAGAAGCCACATCGATAGCAAGAGCGATTCTGGCACTGACAATACAATGAAATCCACCGATTTTTGTGAGACAACAATCTACAAAACTTACAACTACCTTGAGATTTACTATTTCCCATATAGTTTCTTAGATCAAGTAGTCTGTTAGCTGGATGTCCGACAGTTTGTGATCTGTTCAGGGATGTGCAGAGACGGTCAAACTAACTGCAATGTCAACATCACTGTGATAGTGTTTGGAGCAAGAGTCATAGCTGCTACATATTGAGGACCGAATTTCGTTTGTTTCGGGTTGCTGCCGAACATATGAGGCCCTTTTTTTCCATGGTCGATCGGTCGCGAAATGGAAACCACAGTGAAAATAAAAAAATCTTTTATTTGCAAAATTTAGCTAACCTTTCAGGTAATTCTCTACATAGTCGCCGCTCCGACTTAGGAATACAGTATATAGTAGCGTTGTACCAATTTCCCAATACCCTCGTCGTAGAAGGCAACCGCCTAGGCAGCTGTTCATGTGAGCAAAGAGATGAAATCAGAGGGGAAGTCCGGGTTTTATGGAGGGTGATCAAACACTTTCCAACGAAAATTCTGCAGGAGCGTCTTCATTTCGGCTGCAGTTTGCGGCCGAGTTTTGCCATGAAGATTGTTTCAGGCACCTTTATGTGTTCAACGGGGAATAGCAGCTACCTGAGGCCCTCAACATGTAGTAGAACAAGTATCAGTAACACCATCCGTATCTATTATAGTCAGAACGTAGAGCGTTTTCTGTGTAATAAATTGAGCTACCTTGCCGGACACTGTTACGGCTTACTCGCGATAAGACACAACCAAATTTCGTTTTCGTTGATGGATTGGGCGTGCGCGACAGAGGGGTCACTGCACTCGTAAGTATGTTACTGTTACTGGTGATTTTGTAATAGTTTCCTCATAGCTACACGGAACGTATCGTGCACTTTGTTGTAACTTGAATGCTATACATATTTGAAGAGTGGAAATGTCAAACATTGTAAATGCAAAATCTCACATTTGTCAGGAGAAGCAAAAAACTGTACTCTATTTGTACTGAAACCTTTTGTACTCACAATATTGAGAAAGAATTCTGTTATCACAGAATTGTCCTGATCACCTCATTGCTACAGAATGAGACAAATTAGAAAACAAAAATTTTCTTAATGTCGCTCTAGGTGCCATACCAGGGGACTGACTGGTTTCGAGTGCCAATAAGAAAGCTTTTATTTCAAGTGCCATTAATGTGCAATATTTTGTTTGTGATAATACAGGTACAGAAAAACAGCCGTCATATTATAACTAGTAGAACTGTAGCCAACAAAATCCATTTCTTTTATCTTATAAATTTTTTACAAAAGAGTAACAGAATCATGTTCAAGGAAACATCCTTCAGTACGGACTTCTCTTTCTTACACAACTCCATTCTTGGGATCATATGTTGCAAAGTTTACTACAGAACTCCCTGTGCTGTTGAGGAAGAAGTGGCAGTTTTGTCAACAGGTCATCCTATTTGCAACTGATAAACATGGTTGGTCTTTCAGATAAAGTAGTCATGGAATATGTCAGCCATGGCCTTTCCTCTTTTGAACACATTGATATTTTTCAATTCTCCAGTTTCAGAGTAAGAATAATAATTATTTGAGGTGTATGACTATGAGGCTCTTTCATCGTACTGGGTTTACCACGCCTGCATTGATAACGAAGTTCTTGCAGCATCTTTAAATATCATTGGAACGAGTTACTTGGAGTGGGCTCGTAGCTTTATCTGACTCGACAATCTTGTGTAAATCTTGCGGAACTTGAGCTATGCTTCCCTTTCTCTGTTTTTCTATGATTGCAAAATCTGTGACATAGCTAGAAAAGCTGTTCCCACCCATCAAAAACTTTTAAACATCCCACGCTTACCAGAATCATCTTTAAAAACACAGCCGTGCTATTTTTATTTTGAGCTGCACAGTTTTGTATGATTTGGTGACAAGTTTCACATTTAAACTATTACCTTCCATTACAAAGCTGTTTTATTGATACAAACAAAAGCTTGTATGCACCCTGCTTACCACACTAACTGTGCGTCACCAGAGTGGAGGAGAGGAGAACTTGACGCATGGCACATGGATCTCCGCAGGGAAGCGAACCGGTTGGCACTAGGACTGTGCGCCGTCTAGTAATGTATATTTAAAACATTTTCTCCACGACTTGGTACTAACAACAGAGTACCAGGAACATAATAGTACTGAAACGGGTTTTGAGAAAAAATGGCCTTAGAATGTTTGACATTCTGCTCTTTATTTAAGTAACGCGATTTTTATCAACTAAAGTAGAGAAATAAACAATTACATTTTTCTCGCATTTGTGCAGTTAATAAGAACAGTGTCTGTGATTAATGCAATGAAACCTCTGCATCCCAGGAATTCCTAAGATGCGGGTACCACCGTGTGAGCCGCTGGTTATTCCTGCCCTGGCTATCGACAGAAACTTGGAAGCCCTCAAGGTCAGAGCTGACTTGAAGAATATACGTATATATGGCGGAACCACCTTCGTTATTAACAAGCTCAAGTAAGACCTATGATTCTTCAATAGTAAAGATCATGTCCGTATTTATGATAGGCTAAACCTTTGCTGTGGACACTAACAAGGAAACTTTTCTGATACCTAATCTGCAAAAGTAGCATATTAGAGTTATTCTCGAATTAAAAGGCTTTACCGCAGCAATCAATGCTTATAACGTAATTGTATAAAATTTTACTACAATTTATGATTTGGAGAACTGATGAGATTAAAAAATGCACGCGAATTTAAATGACTCTGGCTCTGAGCACTATGCGACTTAACTTCTGAGGTCATCAGTCGCCTAGAACTTAGAACTAATTAAACCTAACTAACCTAAGGACATCACACACATCCATACCCGAGGCAGGATTCGAACCTGGGACCATAGCGGTCGCTCGACTCCAGACTGTAGCGCCCAGAACCGCACGACCACTCCGGCCGGCAGAATTTAAATGATTAAGGTATTCAGCCAGATTGATTAAAATCGCTATGAGCAACTATGTTTTTTTAAACAGAAAATTGATATCAAATTCAAAACTCACTACTTCAGTTTTAAAAATAACATTTTCTAGCTATAAGGGAACATATTTCTAAGGAAAATGCAAAATATCAAAAGAAACGTAGTAACCAAGCCATTTTTAATTGTATTTAATTCAGGTACAGCACTTTCCCAAACAAGTAGCCTGAATTGAAAGTTTCTAGTAATGTTACTGGCCAATGGCTTGCGCCTGCACTTCATACGAGGCCGTGCTGAAAAGTATGTCCCCGATTTTCTTATGTGAAACGCTTAAAGCTTTTTAAATAAATCAGACGTTATTGACATTATATACCTTTATTCTTCATGTCTAATTATTTACTTCTCAACATAATCACCCTGGCGACGAACACATTTCTCCCAAAGAGAGACCAGTTGGTTGATACCGTCACTGTGCAGTGTTTGACTTTGTTGGTGGAGCTACAACGTTACCTCTGCTTGCACCGCTTCATCACTTTTTCTTTCTTTCTCTTGCGTGTGCCGGTTTTCCCGCACAGATGCAGTGTCGGCATGGTTAATCGGATGTGGCAATGTTAGTTAAGGGGTGGCCGGATGCCCTTCCTGCCGCCACCCTGTACCCCCCCGGGAAGAAATTAGCGTACCCCAACTGTCTGCGACGAGTGTAATCCATGGAATAGTGCGAAAGTGTTCAGATGTCTGCGAGCCTTGTAACTGAGGCGGACGTGGGGACCAGCCCGGTATTCACCTAGGGGGATGTAGAAAATCGACTAAAAACCACATCCAAGCTGGCCGGCACACCTGCCCTCTTCGTTAATCCGCCGGGCGGATTCGATCCGGGGCTGGCGCACCTACCTGAGTCCAGGAAGCAGCGCATTAGCGCTCTCGGCTAACCTGGTGGGTTGCATCGCTTCATCACTATCAAAGTGAAATCCTCAAAGGTGTTCATTAAGTTTGGAAACCGATGAAAATCGGATGGGGCCAAGTCGGGGCTTTATGGAGGATGACCAATGATAGTGAACCCAAAGTGTTGGATTGCTTCAGATGTCACAGCACTCTGGCATTGTCATGCTGAAGGAGATGGTGCTCCATGTGTGGACAAACTCTTCGAATTCCAAACTCGGTAACAGCACGTAGTTTCTCACACACTGAGATAGTGAAGTTACACACCCCCGAGTAACACTGTACAATTCGGAAGGGTCTAGCGGCGGAGGGCTGCAAATATGTAAACGTGAAGAATAAATATGTATACTGAAGAGCCAAAGAAACTGGTACACCCGCCTAATATGTGTAAGGCCCCCGCGAGCATGCAGAAGCGCCACAACAAGACGTGGCATTGACTCGACTGATGTCTGAAGTAGTGCTGGAAGGAACTGACAACATGAATCCTGCAGGGGCTGTCCATAAGTCCACAATAGTATGAAGGGGTGTAGATCTCTTCTGAACAGCACGCTGCAAGGCATGCCAGATATGGTCAATAACGTTCATGTCTAAATTAGAATTATATTAATATCTTCAGCTACTGATGGGTGTTGATATATACCAACAGGGACAGGTGAAAATGTGTGCCCCGACCGGGACTCGAACCCGAGATCTCCTGCTTACATGGCAGACACTCTGTCCATGTGAGCCACCGAAGTCACAGAGGATAGTGTGACTGCAGGGACTATCTCGTGCACACCTCCCGTGAGACCCACATTCTCACCTTGTATGTCCACACACTACATCCGTAGTGTCCCACCCCAATACACTCATTACTCGTGGAAGACATTCTTACCAACTCCCGTAAGAGTTCGGGGAATATGTGTGCATCTGCACAGAAGAAGAAGAAGGTCATGGCTGGTATTGCCAGAACTATATATTTCTGTGGATATGGTGTCTGTTGTTTCGGACATGTCCGAAACAACAGACAGTCTCTGTTGATATATATCAACGCCCGTCAGCAGCTGAATGTATTAATATAATTCTAATTTCGTTCTAGACGGCTGCAGGTCATCAGTGGTGTCTGTTCTTTCGGGCATGTCCGAAAGAACAGACACCTATCCATATAAATATATATGTTCATGTTTGGGGAGTCTGGTGGCCACCAGAAGTATTTAAACTCAGAAGAATGTTCCTGGAACCACTGCGTAGTAATTCTGGATGTGTGGGTTGTCACATTGTCCTGCTGGAATTGCCCAAGTCCGTCGGAATGTGCGATGGAAATGAATGGCTGCAGATGATCAGACAGAATGCTTACGTGTGTGTCACCCATCAGAGTCGTATCTAGACATATCAGAGGTCCCATATCACTCTAACTGCACATGTCCCACAACATTAGAGCGCCTCCACCAGCTTGAACAGTCCCCTGCTGACATGCAGGGTCCATGGATTCATGAGGTTCTCTCTATACCCATATACGTCCATCCACTCGATACAATTTGAAACGTGACTCGTTCTACCAGGCAACTTGTTTCCAGTCATCAACAGTTCAATATCGATGTTGACGGGCCCAGGTTAGGCGTAAAGCTTTGTGTCGTGCAGTCATAAAGAGTACACGAGTGGGCCTTTGACTCCGAAAGCCCATATCAATTATGTTTCATTGAATGGTTGGCACACTGACACTTGATCAAAGATGTTTACTAAATGTTTTGAAAGCCATGTTTCTGCTACTCATTGCACGGTATTACAACACCCTTATTATTAAATGTCATTTTCCTTGCTATAGATATGTATTGCATTGGATGATGATTGAATCATTAATGTGCATTCACTAATCCATATTATTTCCGTGGCGCACACATCCACAATTCATCAGCACTGGAAGACAAACAATAAAACATTCCAGAAATGTATTCACAATTGTGAATATGATCAGACTCCAGCTGGTCCAAGTATTGCTGACAGTGAAAATCTGTGCTGGACCAGGACTCAAACCCACATTTCCCGATTTATGCGAGCTGTCACTTTTACCACCTCAGCCATCCGAGCATTCCTCCAGGACCGGCCCAAACGTCTGTATGTCACCGTGTGTCTACGGCCTGTACTTGCACAATTGCTGTGATTTCTGCACATGGAGAGACACTGGATTATTGTCACGGCCTTGTTGTGGCATGAAATACTATACTGCAGTGCCTGCGTGTTTACAATGTAGCCTACCCTACAATGTTCTTCACACATGCATGCATGGATATCTTATGGACATTGCAGAGTCCATAATAAAAATGCAGGCACTGCAGTATAGTACAATATACTAAAGTGCTAAAAAACTGGTATAGGCAAGCGTATTCAAATACAGAGATATGTTAACAGGCAGAACACGATGCTGTGGTCGGCAATGCCTATATAAGAAAACAAGTGTCTGGTGCAGTAGTTAGATTGGTTACTGCTGCTACAATGGTAACTTATCAAGATTTAAGTGTGTTTGAACGAGGTGTTATAGTTGGCCCACGAGTGGTTGGACACAGCATCTCCGAGGCAGTGATGAAGTGGGATTTTCCCATATGACCATTTCACGAGTGTACCGTGAATATCAAGAATCCAGTAAACATCAAATCTCTGACATCACTGTGGCCAGAAAAGGATCTTGCAAGAACGAGACCAATGATGACTGAAGAGAATCGTTCAGTGTGATGAAAGTGCAACAATTCTGCAAATTGATGCAGATTTCAATGCTGGGCCATCAACAAGTGTCAGTGTGTGAACCATTCAATGAAACATCATCGGTATGGGCTTTCAGAGTCAAAGGCCAACTCGTGTATATCCTTGATGACTGCATGACACAAAGTTTTACAGCTCACCTGGGCCTGTCAACACTGACATTGGACTGTTGATGACTGGAAACAAGTTGCCTGGTCGGACAAGTCTTGTTTCAAATTGTATCAAGTGGATGGACGTGTATGGGTATGGAGACAACCTCATGAATCCATGGACCCTGAAAGTCAGCAGGGGACTGTTCAAGCCGGTGGAGGCTCTGTAATGGTGTGGGGTGTGTGCAGCTGAAGGGATATGGGACCTCTGATACGTCTAGATACAACTCTGACAGGTGACACATATGTAAGAATCCTGTCTGATCACCTGCAGCTATTCATGTTCACTGTGCATTCCGATGGACTTGGGCAATTCCAGCAGGACATGGCGGCAGCCCACACATCCAGAATTGCTACAGAGTGACTCTAGGAACATTCTTCTAAATTTAAACACTTCCAGTGGCCACCAAACTCCCCAGACATTAACATTATTGAGCATATCTGGGATGCCTTACAACGTGTTGTTCAGAAGAGATGTCCACCCCCTCATATTCTTTCAGATGTATAGACAACCCAGCAGGATTCATGGTGTCAATTCCCTCCAGCAGTACTTCAGACATTAATCAAGTCCATGCCATGTTGTGTTGCAGCACTTATGCGTGCTTGCAGGGGCTCTACATAATGTTAGGGAGGTGTACCAGTTTCTTTGGCACTCCATTGTATAATAAAACATTTCATCTCATACAGTCTCTAACCCTGCAGTAGCCACACCACTTACCCCTCTGCCACTGACAATAACAGCTAACTTTACTTAGCTCACGGTCGATCTGACCAACGTCAATTAAAATAAGGCAAGTCTTAAAACATTATTATCTCTGTAAGTATTTTTGTTTGTTACTGAGAAGGAAAAGCTCTTAATGTCAGCTGATGTTTTTGGATTCAGTTGTTGTTTGCTAGAGCATATTATTATAGAATACAGCTTATATTATTATAAAATATGCTGAGAACAGTGAGACACACAAATACTTGATTAGGACCGCAGTTTGATGACCACTGCTATACACCCTTGAAACACCTACAAATTTGATCATGTGTTTTTGCTGCTATATTGTGTACACTCACCAGGTAGAATTTTGTTATTTGCTATCCTTCCTGGTGTTGCAGTTTTAATGGCCTATTCTGAATAAACTAAGATACTCTTGTTGCTACTGAGATACTAAAACATATTCCCTTTTTTGCAGGACAGATCTCCATGGTCTAAGTCTGGATCTGTCAGTGTCCTTCCCACACATCTACATGGTATCTGACTATGACATCGATGGCCGCATTCTGGTTGTTCCGCTTAAGGGTCGCGGAGAGTTCCGAGGGAATTTCAGTGAGTTGCCATGCAAACACATTTGTACATCTACATTCATGCAAACCACTGCAGTACCATATATTAAGGCTTCTTCCTGTTCCATTCACATATGGAGCACGGTAAGAATAATTACATGCTGTAATTAGTCTCATATCTCCTTGGTGATTCCTACACAAGTAGCACTCAGATGGTATTAGTATATTCCTAGATTCAACACTTACAGCTAATTCTTGAAACTTTGTAGGTATGCTTCTGTGGGAATTGCATCTAGCTTCACGTGTTTGATGGTTCAGTTCTTCCAGCATCTCCATTACGCTCTCCCATGGGTCAAACAAAACTGTGTCCATTTGTGCTGCTCTTCTTTGTATATGTTCAGAACCCCTCTCCATTCTATTTGCTAAGGCTCTCACACATTTGAGCAATACTGTAGGTTTGCCCGAAAAGTGTTTTATTGACCGATTGCATTTCCCTAGTATTCTACCAATGAACTAAAGTCTGACACCTGCCTTATCTATGATTGAAACTATGTGGACATTCCATTTCATATCCCTAGGAATTGTTACTCAGGTGGTTTGAGAACAGTTTTTGACACAAGCGAATAAACATTTGCCTCTTTACCCCTCCCTTGTACACTTTCATACGTGTCAGCTTTTGCTGCTCATTGTGATATGAACTGTATACAAATTGTGCACTTGTACCTTCGGGCATTCTTCTCAGCTTGCCGTCCTAAGCAGTTGCTACTTATTATGATACAGCCTCTACGGAAATCTTTACTTGTTACCTCAAGTGACGGCTTGTGTACCTTGGGCCTCACCCTGGCCTTGATTATTACACTGGGGTATTTTTATGATATAAAAAGTGTAGTGATGCACAGAGTGTAACTGTCATTATAAAATAATATACTTGCTTAATTAAGATGAAATATAAAAGTGAAAAGGTCTCTTGAACTACCCCTACCAGTATTACATTGTGTGTCCATAATGTATAACAGCTTTAAATACTTCATATCAATTGAAATTCATCTATGTGACAATTTCTTGAGCCAAATGGAGTGTATTAATGTGATTTTCATGTAGGCTGACACATCGGTGTGTCTGTTCCACCCTTTAAGCGACCCTTCAGAATATAGGAGAGGATTCAATTTGATTTTATGGGTATTCCATCCATAACTTTTTATGTTGTTAATGGGAGCTAAAAGAACATAAAAAATTAATTTTTCCAATGTGTTCGTGAGTGTTAGTTAATCTCAATATAAACTTCTATCCAAAACTGACACTGAAGTTAAAGAAGAGACCCAAAGCATTTATCCTGGAAGCAAAATGCAGAGTTAATGGTTCATTTCATATAAACTCAAATGGAAGATGGGCTGAGTATGTATTGCTAGAGGTGCATTGCATGATTTCATTTTTAAATTATTAAGACCCAGATGTTATACCAGGTGTCGCTCAGCAAGGATGAAAAGTGTGATATGGCTAAGGCCTAATTGTTATTCATCTTAAATTTAGCATATCAGATAAAATTAGTTGCAGTCTTAGGCTTTTCACAGATGATGTGGTAACCTGAGAGGAAGAGTACATAATCCACTAAAAATCGTAGCAATGTCCAATAATATCCTGAAAAAGTATCAAACCGTTGAAAGTAGAAGTTCATCCCTATTAGTTGTACTCTAGAGAAATATAAAATTGTGCACCGCATAAACACAACAGTGAACAAACTATGACAACACGATTTATGAGACAGTCATGTCATACAATTATCTTGAAGTAAACAAGGCACATGAGTATGAGGTAGAATGATCATAGGCTTTGTTCTAGATGAAGCTTTGGTTTATTGGTAGGGTGCCATGAAGTACTATCCACCTATACAGAGACTGCTTACAAAACACTTGTACAACCTATACTGAAGACTGCTTTAGGCGGATCTGTACCTAGTTAAATAAACAGAGGACATCGATTGCATAGAAAGAAGGGTAATGTGTAAATGTGAATGGCCACAAGTGTGTTGTTGTTATTCCAAGTGGGCACATAAAATTATTCTTAAATGAAATTTTGTTTGTAGTGAGAACAAAAATGATGTTCTCATTTTACAGAATTTGGATTTGTGGTGCACTTCAATTTTTGCAAAGTGTTCACATTGTGGTGCAGTGTTCCAGAAAGTCAGTGAGCAGCGAGCTTGCAGTCAAAGAAAAAGGTCATCATGGAACTTTTGTGAACAGCTTTGGATATCTTTGCTGGGGTAGATGTGGGATGTTTCCACTGTTGGCTTTGCTGTTTGTCCTCTGGTGTGAGATGGTGGCATTACATAAGGTCATGATGACTTCCTTACTTGACTGCAGGGGCTCTCTGCTCATTAAGTTCTTCAAGTGCAGAACCACAGTCAATGTGCAGCACTTTGAAAACACTTTGCAGAAGCTGTGACACGCCATAAAGTCAAAATGCCCAGGAATGTTGTTGGATGGAGTCACAATAATGGCTGCCAACACACTGCCAATCGAATGAAGGCTATGCTTCACCAATTTGGCTGGGAAACACTGCAGCATCCTCTGTACCTCCTAAATCATTTGCCATATGATTTTCATGCCTTTGGTCACTTGGACAAAGACAAATGTGGACATCCGTTTCAGTCAGAGAAGGATGTGCATGGGTGGGTATGGTTGTGGATCCATCATCAGCTAACCATGTTCTATAAAACAGGAACTATTTGTCTCATCTCCCAGTGGGTTGAATGTCTTAATGCTTGAGGTGATTACTTTTGAATGGAACCATTCTGTGGTCTCTTTTTGGCAGGTATTTGGTTTTCATTTGACTGTCCCTTATAGAAGGCATGGGAAATTAAATATTTATTGTGTGTCAAGGTTTCTATTTCACTCTTCCTCTTTGACATCAGCTACCATCCATCAAGATGAATCTGTCAATTTCCAGCGATTTCCATTTGATGTTTCGATTTGAACAAGAAGTCAGCTAAAATTCCATACATGCTTTCACTTTCCTTAATGGATATAAGAAATTTATCATTTTTAGAGCCTTCTTATGTTATGATGGAAGACACTAAATGCAATTTCTTTAGTGTCCTTGGCATTGTCCAAGCTGCAGTATTTTGATGCTGTTTCAACTTAACTATATTTATTCTATAGCTCTAACTCTGAGATGGATTTACCCTAAAAATGGTTATCAAAAACACTGGATATCACTGGGATACGATGGATACTACTTTGTTCAGGCTGCATGCTTCTAACAGTTAGCTGTGCAAGTAATATGAGGGTGAGCCAAATGAAAACCTTAAATATTTTTTAAATATTATTTACTGTGCAGAAATGGTACAAAGCTGTATCACTTTTCAACGTAATCTCCCCCAAGCTCAATGCAAGTCCTCCAGTGCTTACAAAGTGCATAAATTCCTTTAGAAAAAAATTCTTTTGGTAGTCCGCACAATCACTCATGCACTGCGTGGCATACCTCTTCATCAGAATGGAACTTCTTTCCTCCCATTGCGTCTTTGAGTGGTCCAAACATATGGAAATCACTTGGGGCAAAGTCTGGTGAGTATGGTGGATGAGGAAGACACTCAAAATACAGGTCTGTGATTGTTGCAACTCTTGTACAGGCAGTGTGGGGCCTTGCATTGTCATGTTGCAAAAGGACACCTGCTGACAGCAATCCAAGTTGCTTTGATTTGATTGCAGGCCGCAGATGGTTTTTTAGGAGATCTGCATATGATGCACTGGTGACAGTGGTCCCTCTCGGCATGACGACTTTTTCATCCCAAAAGAGTGTCAGCATAACCTTCCCTGGTGATGGTTCTGCTCGAAACTTCTTTGGTTTTGGTGATGAGGAATGACGCCATTCCTTCCTCGCTCTCTTCATTTCCAGTTGGTGTAAGTGAACCCAAGTTTCGTGCCCAGTAATGATTGTTGCAAGGGAGCCATCACCTTCTTGTTCAAAGAACCAAAGAAGTTCTTCACAAGCATCAACACACCGTTCTCTCATTTCAGGAGTCAGCTGCCGTGGCACCCATCTTCCAGACAATTTGTGAAATTGGAGCACATCATGCACAATGTGGTGTGCTGACCCATGAATAATCTGTAAACATGCTGCGATGTCTTTCAGTGTCACAATTCGTTATGGCTGACCTGGACGAGGAGCATCTTCCACTGAAGTCATACCATTTGCGAACTTCCTATTCCATTCATAGACTTGTTTCTGTGACAAACATGCATCACTGTACCGAACCTTCATTCGTCGATGAATTTCAATAGGTTTCACACCTTCACTATGCAAAAACCGAATAACAGAACACTCTTCTTCCCTGGTGCAAGTCGCAAGTGGGGTGGCCATCTTTATACTGATACTGCGATGGTAAGTGTGCATCTGCAATATCTGCCACCTACAGGCCATTCTGCATGCTGTTTGTAGCACACTTACCAACTTAGAGGATAACGGCATGAAATTTTGATTTGTTGTTACAAATTTAAGGTTTTCATTTGACTCACCCTCGTATCTTACCAAAAGCATTCTGATTCTAACCATGCCATGTATGATGTGATCGAGAGAGGGGCAGTATGTCAGTCACACCTGTGTGTGAATGCCCTTCTCCCCTGAGCAGTTTTCCAGTCTCTGTATTAACAAATTCCACATAATGCTTAGCCAGGACTTACACCACTCTAAGAGTGACACAATGTTCACACTAATGTGAGGAATATTCTTAGCAATGAACATGTCATCTTCAGTTGAATAATTAAAGCTTTCTGTCCAAACTGGTACCTGACCCCCCACCCCCTACTGACATTTCTCTCCTGGATATTTTCACTAATTTGGAATGCTTGACTGTCACCAGTCTTCTAGTATAGATCTGACATTAACAAAGCTAACTTCAGCACATAAAAGTGCTACCTCTTTCTACACCCCTGTCAAATAAGCTCAGAGATTCAAGATAGGCCTCTCCTTTCCTAGCAGCGGTGATACCTATTTTCCATGGTTTAATATAACATTAATGTTGTGATTGTTAGAGATGGGATACAGCCTGTGGTGACCAAGATCAGGGCAGGAATAAGTTAGTGCCTTTTTTAAGTAAAAATTCTATCATTCACCTCAGAAGACTTAGAAAAATCATGAAAACCCAAATTCAAGATGGCTGGGTATGAATTTGAACTCTTCATTCGCCAAATAGGAATTCAGTGTCTTAACCATTGGTGCTTTATCATCTAATACACTGTATATGTGTCTCTCAAAAAATCTTGGCTATCTCACTACGTAATCACACAACAGATAACAATAAAAATCATTTTCTAAGTAATGGTGATTTAAACAACGACAATTAAAGACCCAAAAGTGAAATAGTAGTAGACATTGTCTCCTTGTTTAGGGTTCAGATACACTTCTGTGCTGTGATGCACAGATATTTAACACATTAATTGCATACATAAAGCAACAAACCGGATAGCCCTGCAAATTACAAGAAAATTAAACAACACCAGCAAGTAAAAGATGGTAAGGTTTTGGACACAAAGAAATCAGAATTACAATAAAAATCACAAGGAAATGCACAACTTCCTGACTTTCTGGAAATACACAACTTCCTGACTTTCTGGAAATACTGGAGCAATGTGGCCACTGTGTCAGTGTTACGTCCCTGCTTGTTCAGCAAATATCAGGCTCCACTAAGCTTTGTATTCACTGTTGATAGCTATTAATAAGAGGTCTTACATATCTCCGAATATTCATGACAGTTTGGAACTGAAAGCAGAGCAGTAAGTGGTATTTCAGTTGAGCCATTCAAGGAGGCTTCATTTTCCAACAGAAGCATCAGTCGTGTTACACTTTGTCATTCACAGTTTGGAACTCTGTAAAAGCTTTTCCCAATAGCTGCTTAACTTGTGCTTCCAGGAGAAAATGTAGATTCTAAAACAGCATAAATACTGTCTAAGATTGGTTTTTAAATATATGTTAAAGCTATAGTGGACTGTACATAGTTTTGAGTTACAACACACTAAAAATATGTACCTCTGATATGCTCTCAGTTAAACCATTCGACACACAAACTACAGGAACTAAATAGTTTAATGTCATTACTCACAGCATGATATGATTTGGTATTATCATTCAGTAATAAAATAATCAATAAATGCAACCTGCTTTATACAATCCAACAAAATTTTCTAAAAAGATGTCTTGTATATGATAATTTAACTACAGAAATATCACTAAAAAATTCATATATTTACAGCGGATGTAAAAGGTGACATCCATGGAAAAGGAATGTTGGTGAACATATCAGGAAAGCAATATCTGCAAGTGCAGAAATTAACTGCCAGTGCAGATGTGAAGGATGCTGTTCCTCAGATAATCAACAAGGATAAGAGCACAGAAGCTATCAGTAAGTAATGACTTGCTAATTGATGAATAATGTGAAATTAGTTTACTGCATGATGAGTGCAGTAATGAAAACTCAATCTCATTTGTATCAAGAGAAGAGATGTAGATATGCCAATAGGATCAGACCTTGTTTCACTATACATGTTTAAAAGTACAAAGCAAGATTAGAAATAGAAGGTTTAATATAGCAAGAGTCTCTTGGCAGGGAATTGTGAACTGGTATGAGCCTTTTTTAGTAAGGTAATGATTCCAGCCAAATATAGGAATCAGTAATATTGATACCATGTATTAGAAATCATTGGAAGTGGAGACAACAGTTTCAGTTGCACAGTCAGTTAAATAATTGAGAATATTGCAAAAGTGGACGATGTGTAAATCCAGAGCTTGGTTAATCACTTTGAGGAGTGGGTAGCATTGTATTGCCAGCAGTATCATGCATGCAAAGTTTAGCTCTAAATGCACCAGGTAAAATTTTTATTGACAGCTAATTGCTGAAAGTGTTCTGTGTGAGGATTGGGTATGTATCTGTCCTAGTATACTAAATGTCTATGCAGCCCCAAGGTTTTCCATCATTTTCACTGGGTTTCTTTAAAATAAAAATTTCGAAGAGACAGAGACACCGAAAAACTGGAGATACAGTCAGAAAAATTGGAAGGGCAATGAAAGCAATATTGTCTGGTGTAGGGAGAGTGTTAAGAGAATGAATCTCAATTCAACTGCAGAAAATGAGCAAGCATTCCAGACCATGACTGTACTGAGTGACATGCAGTAGCCAACATTAGTATTTTAACTTTTGATTGGTCAGTAATGCAACAACTGACAAAGGGGGCACAGGATATGTATTTGTGAATGAGCCAATGATTTTTCAAAATTACACCCTCTTTATCATGTTTTTTGTGCCCTTTTGACCTTGAATCTGCATGGACAGCTTTTACTTGATGCCAGCAGCTTCACTGATGCAGGAACATGCATACTGAGTGCTGCAAGATGAGTGCTTTTGCATCATACTTCTGTGGGCTCTTGACACCATTTTCCCCAATAAAAATAAAAATGAGTTAGGAAAGTGGCTCATTTAAACAAAATATGAGGGGGGGGGGGGGGGGGGGTGAAAAAATTTCTAGCCTAACAAACAAATTAAGAATGACAGAAATGTCGTAATACCAATTTATTTTTCCATATAATACCTGTGTACACTAATACACTAGTGGGCATGCTCAGATAACTTCTGCAAACCATTCAAATAAAAGGTCTTCGATTTCGAGTCCAACCCAGCATTCACAGCATCAATCACTGCATAATCATTGTCAAATCGCCGTCCTTTGAGGATTTATATAGATGTGGGAAAAGAAAAAAGTCTGATTGAGCCAAATCTGAAGAATATGGTGGATGATGTAATAATCTGAATCCGCGGTTATGCAGAGTTTCCAGTGCTGCGAGGGCTTTGTGCGCCGGTGCATTGTCGTGATGCAAAAGAACGCCATGCGCCAATTTCACACGCCACTTTTCCTTTATCTCGTCTCTCAGATGGTGCAGGAGGGTGCAATAGTATGATGCATTGATAGTTATGCCCTTTTGCCAGTAATTCACCATAATTACCACTTCTGCATCCCACAAGACCGATGACATCACCTTACTGGCTGATTTTTGAACCCGGAATCTTTTTGGGGTAGGGGATGAAGGATGTTTCCATTGTTGCGACTGTTTTTTAGTCTCAGGCTCAAAGTGGTGAACCCATGTTTCGTCCATTGTCACATATCTTGCAAGAGAGTCGTCTTCACCCACTTCAAATTGGCGAATGATTTCTTCACAACACTGCACACTGATCTGATCTGATCTGCATTCAAGTCTTTCGAGATCCACAAAGATGAAACTTTCCGCATTCCCAAAATATCTACAACAATGTCATGAGCATGCCCATGGGAGATTCCAAATGTGGTTTCAATGTGCTGCAATGTCGTTTGACGATCCTACAAAATTGTGAATTGCAGTTGTTGTTGTTTCATCAGTGGCAATGGCGACGGGCCTTCTGCTCCTTGGCGCATCTTCCATACTCATTGTCCCATGTTTGAAGTCAGACACTGTTTTTTGCTGTTCCATAAGATGGAGCACTGTCCTCAAGTGTATTCCACATGTCCTCAACAATTTCCTTGGGTATCATTCCCTTCAACTGAAGATATTCAATCGCAGCACAGTTCTTGATTCTCTCAGTGTTTGTCATTTTTTTACACTACGGTATACAATGCATCCTAGTGGCAAAAATAACAAAGCTGGAGCCGCTAAATTTGACTTGCATATCCACAAAGAGTCGCCATAAAAGTAGGTGGTGGTGTTTGTGCTAGGCATTACAGAAACTATCGTGGACTAGAAACTTTTCGACCACCCTTCATAATGGTACTATACTAATTAAGTTTGAGTGGCATAAAGTGCTTTGACTTACTTAGCACAAAGAAGCTAAAAGTGGCCATACAAAACAAAATAAGGACACCTACTCATAGAAAAGATTTGCTCATTTCTGGAAGTTTTTGGATGAGGTACTTTGGTTTAGCCAACATATTCCACTTATTTAATGAATCACATTGTGAAACATAACTGTAAGCATCTACTTTTCAACTCAGTCACCAATAGATTTGTGCTACTCCTAGGTTACTTGCTCTTTTGCCACTGTGTCTGGTCAACAGACTGTCATGACATTCTCTTAATTCTTGTTCTCATAGGCTCTCAGGCACAATGATTAGGTTTCCTTTAATAGTGTTCTTGTTAAGTATTTCATCAGCAAATTTGAATTTACAGTCTTGTTCCCAGAATTGCCACTACATGTTGTTCTCTTGCACATTCATTAATTCCGCTCCCTGCCGGCTGTGTAACATATTATGACTTTCTGGCCCCCATGAGCCATGAACTATAGACCTCGCCAAATGGGATGGTTTGCAAACCTCAACAGTATAGATAGCCATACCACAGATGCAACCACAGTGGTATAGTATCTGTGGAGAGGCCAGATCAACACGATTCTTGAAAAGGGGCAGCTGTCTTTTCAGTAGTTGCAGGGGCTATCGAGGGCAATTAGCTCTACTGTACTGTTTAATGATAATGACATCCTCTTGGGTAAAATATTCTGGAAGTAAAATGGTACTCCATTCAGACCTCCAGGTGGAGACTACTTGAGAGGATGTCATCATTAGGAAAAACAAAATTGGCATTTTGTGGATCAGAGCATGGAATTTTAGTTCTCTGAATCAGGTAGGAAGGTTAGAGAATTTACGAAGGGAAATGGTTAGGTTGAAGCTAGGTTCGGTGGGATTTAGTTAAATGTGGTGGCAGGATGAACAAGACTTCTGGTCAGGTTGGTTCATGCTTATCAACACAAAATCAAATAGGAGTAATGCAGGAATGGGCCTAATAATGACTAAAAAATACGAATGCCGTTAAGCTACTATGAACAACACAATGAATGCAATATCATAACAAAGATAAAACATGAAGCAAACACCCACAGCAGTAGTGCAGGTTTATATGCCCGTTAACTCTGCAGATGATGAAGTGTCTGAAAGAATGTTTGATGACATAAAATAAATTATTCAGATAGTTAATGGTTATAAAAATTAAATTGTGGTGCTGACTGTAATTTAGTAATAGGAAAAGGAGGAGAAGGAAAAGGAGGCAAAGGACAAGTAATAGGAGAATATGGACTGGGGGAAAGGCATGAAAGAGGAAGTTGCCTGGCAAAATTATGTAGATGGCATAATTTAATCATTACTAACGTTTGGTTTAAGAATGACGAAAGAAGAATGTATACGTGGAAGAGAACTGGAGACACTGAAAGGTTTCAGATTGATTAGGGAATGGTAAGACATAGATTTTGAGGACATTTCCAGTTGCCAATTTGGATTCTGAGTGTAGTTTGTTAGTTGTGCAGTGACTGACTGAAAGGGGGAAAGGAATACAATAGAAGGCTAATGGTTAGCCTTGAGAGATGTTATAGTGAAAGCAGCAGATGGTCAATAGGTAAAAAGACAAGGCCTGGTAGGAATCCCTGGATAACACAGAAGATACTGAATGTGAGTAGAGGAAGAAGAAAATATAAAAGTTCATGAATGAAGCTGGCAAAGGGGAATACAAATGCCTAGAAAATGAGCTTGACAGGTTGCAAAATTGCTAAGCAAGAGTGCCTACAGGAGAAATGCAAGGCTGTCAAAGCATGCATAACTTAGATAGATCCTGCCAAAAGAAAACTTAAAAGAGGATTTTGGGGAAAATAGGAGCAGCTGGATGAATATCAACAGCTCAGTTGGTAAGCCAGTACTAAGCAAAGAAGGGGAGCTGACAGTTGGAAGCAGTATACAGAGGATCTATATAAGGAAAACAAACTTGAAGACAATATTATAAAAAGAGAAGAGGAAGTATGAGAAGAGAGATATGATAGAATGAGAAGAATCTGACAGAGCACTGAATGACCTGAGTGGAAACAATGTTAATGGAGTAAATGGTTCCTTCAGACTTGTAGATATCTTTGGTGCCTGGTATGTGAGATATATGAGACAGGTGAAATGCCCTTGGGATTCAGGAATAATGTAATAATTCTACTTCCAAAGAAGGCAGATTCTGACAGATGTGAATACTACCAAACCACCAGTTTAATAACTAAATCATGGTTGCAAAATATTGACACAAAGTATTTACAGAAGAATGAAAAAAACTGGTAGAAGCCAACCTCAGGGGAGATCTGTTTGGCTTCCAGAAAAATGTAGGAATGTGCGAGGCAATATGGAACGCTTGACTTATCCTAGAAAGGATGAAGAAAGGCAAACCTACATTTGTACCATTTGTAGATGCTGACTGGAATACATTTTGAAGGTAGCAAGCATAAAACACATTGAACAAAAGCAAATTTACAACTTGCGTAGAAACAAAGCTGCAATTATACAAGTCAAATGACAGGAAATGGAAGCCATAGTTGAGAAGAGACAGGACTGTTGTCTATCCCTGATGTTATTCAGTATGTACACTGAAAAAGCTGTGAAGGAAACCATGGAGAAATTTGGTATTGGATTAAAGTTCTGGGGGAAGAAATAATACTTTAAGATTTGCTGATGACTTTTTAATTCTCTCTGAGTTGACATAAGACTTGGAAGAGCAGTTGAATGGAATGTGTAGCATCCTGAAAAGAGATTATCAGATGTAAATTAATAAAAGCAAAACAGGTAATGGAATGTAGCCAAATTAAATCAGGTGATACCGAGGGAATTATTTTAGGAAATGAGACACTAAAAGTAGTAGATGAGCTTAACTACATTGTCTGATAAAGAAAGTGAAGCACCCAGAAAAACATGGCCAGGTATCAATGCAATTTCATACATGTACAAACCTTTGGTGGGTATGTAAATGACATGTAGCATGGCCATCAGAGTGCATTAGTGTTATTCTTGTTTAGTGTTGCTACCAGGCCTAGTAGATTATCTGACGGGTGTGAACAGCATCAGATGATGAGTGACGAATGTGAGGAACATGGAGATGCCTTGTATTCCTGTGACACAGCAGTATCAGCACTTGACACAGTTTGAAAGGGCCTTATTGTGGGTCTTCATTTGGCTGGCTGGTTGAATAGTGCTGTATCCAGATCTATGGGGCATTTGAGTGTGACGGTGGCCTGATGTTGGGCTGCATGGGAACCTGAGCACATGCATACTTGCACTCAAGGTTCTGCAACATTCTGTCATCCCAAACCACCGGTGAAGACTAACAGTGTCTGGACTAAGGAATACCATCCCCCACCTTTAACATCACAACACAAACATGTGCATCTGGAATGGTACTGTGAGTGGGAAACATGGAATGTGGATGAATGGTACCACATGGTGTTCAGTGATGACATGCAGTTCTGCACTATCCTGGATGACTATTATTGGTGAGTACAGTGTGACATGAGGTGATCAGAGGTTAGTTCCATTCTTCCAATGTTTTGGAGAGCGCAACCATGTTACTCTTTGTGTCAAGGTATGGGGATCCATGATGTATAACTTCACATCAGAGCTGGTAGAGATTGAGAGAACTCTGATGGCATGTCATGGACATCCTGGGTACTCATATGTTACCACTAATATGACATTATTGTGGTGCCATATTTCAACAGTGCAATGCTCTTCCACTTATGGCATGTGTCTCTATGAACTTTCTGCATGATGATGAGGTACTCCCATAGCCAACAAGATACCCAGATCTGTTCCTGATAACACTTGTGTGGGACCAGTTCGGATGTCAATTCCATCCCAGCACCAGTAGCCAGGATAGCAAGGACCAGTTACAACACCTGTGGGCCAGCTTATCACAGGAGAGGTCATGATGAATTTATGACACTTTTTCCTCCTGAATCAGAACATGCTTCCAGGCCATATGGGATGCAAATTCATACTGGTAAGTGAGATTATACTGCCTAGTACTCTGTAAATTTGAGTTAATTTAGTAATCACTGAAATAATGTCACATACCCTCTCAGCCATGATATTTCATTATGTTTCCTCATTCCCTTGTGGAAGCTTCACCTCTTTTGTCAGGCAGTATATTTGGGCAGCAAAGTAACTGATGATGGCCAAAGTAGAGAGGGTATAAAATGCAGATTGGGATTACAAGAAAAGTATTTCTGAAAAAGAGGAATTTTTTACCATCTAATATAAATTTAAGTGTTAGGAAATCTTTTCTGAAAGTATTTGTCCACATTGTAGCCTTGTATGAAAATGAAACATGGATGATAAGCAGTTCTGACAAGAAGCGAACAGAAGCTCTTGATGTGTGGCAGTGTAGATTAAATGGGTAGATCAGATAATAAATGAGGTGATACTGAATTGAATTGGGAAGAAAGGAAATTTACAGCACAATTTGACTAAAAGAAGGGACTGATTCTTAGGATGCATCCTGTAAATTTGGTAATGGAAGTAAGTACAGGGCACAAGATTTGTAGTGAGAGACTAAGGTGTGACTACAGTATGTTAGGTTGTGGTATTTACGCAGAGGTGAAGATTCTTGTGCAGAATAGACTAGCATGGGGAGGGAGTTACATCAAGACAGTTTCCAGACATAAGGCCACAACAACAACTACCTTGATTTACCTTCTTAGTCCATAAACATTGTTGTGTAGCTTTCTGGGTCAATGAACAACTTAAAACAGGTACTCATTTAAATGCAAAGCCCATCTAGCTAATCTGCTACTGGTGTCATTTAGGTTTAGCTACTGCTTCAGTCCTGCAAGATCTGTAACTACAGTGTATTCTCAGCTGACTAAGAAACATCATTTCTAGTTTATGTGATAAACAAATGCATGTAGTTCCTTTCCTGCTGTAAGTAATTGCATTTGGCTCTGTTTATAAGTGAGAAACAAATGAAATTGGATGCTTCTCGCTGTTGACATCCTGTGGTAAGACTGCCCCAACTGCAAAATTACTGGGGTCAATAGCCAGGGTGAAGGGATTCATGGAACCTGGATAAGCTAATGTGGGAGCCATTGTCAGAGCTGTGTTCAGTATTTCCAATGTGGTGAGCACTTGGATCTCGAAGTAACAGTGTGCAAGGCCTCGGAATGCACGTAGTTCGTATTCATTCGTTAGTTCTGGATATTTCTTCATGGCCTCTACCAGTTTTGAATCTGGTGGGACTTTCTCTCTGGTTATCCTCTGTCCTAATATTATTTCAACAAGGGACAGGGTAAGGTTTGCACTGCACAGTCTGTCAAATACTGCCTATAATCTTTCAGCATACATTTCCTCATCTTGGCTGAGAATAATAACATCATCAGCCAGACATTGTGTGGGCATCCTTCAGTCCCTGAAATGTTGCTGGTGCATTCTGAAGACTAAAAGAAAGAAGCTTACAACCTGTAGGTGTAATAAATGATGTTTTAGCTCTGTGTTTTGGATGTAAAGTCAGCTTATTGCAGCCAATAGTTAAATCAGAAAACAGAATGTTTTGGACAAGCAAAGATAAGGCAAGGAGTGTACCAGATTTGGCAATGGATGAATATTCAACACACAGCTCTTCAACAAAATGATACATGGAGATTCAAACCCAACGAGATGAAGCTAGGCTACATTAATACAATATTTAAGAAAGCGGATCGCAAAATTTGTTCAAACTACCGAGGAATTTGTGTTACAAACACATTAATGAGAATTTTTGTGAAAATAATTAAAAACAAACTGGAAAAAAATTTTAGAACCCAAGAAAAAAAATGTGGATTCACAGCTGGGAGATCATGTGTAGATCATATTTTCACATTACGACAGATTTTGGGGAAACATAGGGAAAAATCAAAAAATATAGGATTAATTTTCATAGATCTAGAAAAAGCGTATGATGCTGTTCCAAGAAAATTACTTTGGAGAGCACTACATATGGCAAACATAAACCCTTCCTTGATTAAAATAATACAACAGATGTATAAAGATAACATTTGCCAACTGAAAGTTGGTAATAAACTTTCACTGAAATTTAGAACAAGCAAAGGCTTTTTACAGGTCTGTCCCATGTCACCATCATTATTTAAAATCTATATAGATATTAGCCTTAGAACATGGTCTCATAAATGTAACAGTATGGGATTAGATATAAGAGATGGAGTTTATCTACATCATTTATTGTTTGCTGATGATCAAGTAGTCGTAGCACAAGATGGGGAGGATGCTAACTATATGTGCAATCAACTAGCAGTAGCATACAAAACTTGGGGTTTGAAGATTAATTACCAAACAACAGAATACTTGACTAATGATTCAGATGAGCTATACATTGAGGGAAAGAAAATAAAAAAGATAAACACTTTCTGTTATTTGGGATCCATTTTAGAAATCGAGAGAAAATCAGAGTCAGAAATCAATAAAAGAATTAATAGCGGCCAGAGGGTCATTGGGATGCTTAACTCAGTCTTATGGAGCAGGAATGTAATGAGCAGAACTAAAAAATTAATATACAAATCCATATTAGAGAGTGTGGTTCTGTTTGGAACGGAGACCTGGACAATTAACATGAAGCACATTAAAAAATTACAAGCTCTAGAGATGGACTTCTGGAGATCGGCAAGAATCTCCGGGAAAGAAAAGATAAGGAACACTGAAATAATAAGGAGAATGGAAATGAAAAAAAGAATATATGACGTAATGAATAGGAAGAAATTACAGTGGTATGGGCATGTACCATCAATGGAGAAAACCAGAATACCAAAATTGATACTGGTGTGGGAACCGGAGGGGAGAAGAAAAAGACGACGACCCTTGACCACCTGGCTCGAAAATTTACAGCACACAATGAGGAGAATGGGTACAGAGGAAGAGGACACACAAGATCGAAACACCTGGAGGAATATTTTGGAAATATAGTCTAAGAACGTTTATTGTTTGTATTGTAATTTCCAAGTAAATTATTATGTTGGAGATAAGCCTCTGTAATGAGGAAAAGCTCAAAATAATAAATAATAATAAAAATGAATATTCAGTAACATTACAGTATTCAGCTACCTATAATAAACACAAAACCTATACTTTTGTTCTCCTGTACGTGGTTTTTCCTGGGAATTACTATGCGTGATACTCAGGTTTCATTTGATGGTTCTCTAGGCTCACTGAACCCAACTTCCAACTGTTCATTAGTCATCTCTTTGCTTAAGGCTTGTTGACTATATCAAATTCTGTATTGTCATTGAGCCATGGTTACTGCTCGCTCCTCCTATATGTATTGTGTGTTTACTATGGATGTTGTTGGAAGAATATCCCATTTCCGGAAAATATTAGAGAAGCTAAGTAGCACTGGGGAAATTATTTTCTGGTCCTCCAGTGAAACGTGATTTAATATAGTAAGCAGCTGCTGTTATATTGATATGAGTGCTTGGTCTGTTCATCTCCCCATACTGTGTTCAGGAGGACAATAATTTGCTACCTGCATGTCCTGTTCCTTGGTAGATAATTCAGTCAAGTCTTGCGAGTCTATACTGCCTTATAAGAAAGTGACGTGTTCTGAAGAAACAAAATTAAACTTCATGGTTTGAGAGGACATGTGATGTTATTTCAGTAATTACAACATCAAGTCAAATTTACAGAGAACTAGACAGTGTGAGCCTGCTTGTGAGTATAGTGTTGCAGCACATCTGACCTGGATGCATGGACTGATTGAGTTGGAAGGGTATCATAAAGACATTACATCCTACTTTGAAGCAAACTGGCTCCCAATCATTGTAAATGGTTCTTGATATTCTGGATATGGCACTGAGACAGAGTTTATATCTGAGCTGGTCCCACATATGTTCTATCGGCGACAGATCTGGGAATCTTGCTGGCCTTGAGGTACAGCAACATGTCCCAAGGACAGTGATACAGATGTGTGCCCTGGATGAACAAGTATTGTCCTGCTGAAAAATGGCACGTGAGGTAACACATGGGGATGCAAGATGTTTGTGATATACCATTGTGCTGTCAGAGTACCAGCTGTAATCTAAAATCATAACCAGTGGCTCCCTAAACCATGACACTAAGAATAACATGGCTGGGCCTCTCTAAAACATTGGAGAAATGGGACTGCTCTTCAGGTCACTGCCATACTCACCAATGATGGTCACTGAGGGTAGTGCAGTGCTTCTTGGTCTCAGTCCCACTCCAAACAGTGCCATTAGATTTGTTGCATTAATGACAGCCTACAAATGGGTCAGTAATTCCCTAGCCTGGCTGCTGTCAGTCTCTGACCAGTGATATGGGATGACACAGAATGTTGCAAGGAATCCGTCACTTGTTCTAGGATAGCAGTCACGGCTGTGAAGAGGTTACAATATGCATGGTGCATAGTACAGCAATCCTTCATTGCAGCAGTCTGAAGTGGTCAACCGAAACCTTGATAATGAGTCTGTCTGCCCTAACATTGCCATGCAATCTATTATCAGGCCACTGTCACACATACAGGCCCCAAAAAACTGGATATTGCACTATTTGACCAGCTGGCCATACAGAGACCCACAATGTGGATCCTTTCAAATTGTGTCAGATGCTGATACCGCTGCCTCACAGGAGTATGCAGAATTTGCATGGCCTTCACATTGACCTCTCATAATCTGACACTGTTCCCTTCCTTTATATACACCATCAGGACTGGTAGCAACACTAAACATGAAAAGCACTAATGCACTTTGGTAGCTCTCACAGAGAATTGCAACTCTGATCATTTATATGTATGCCATTGTTATGTAAGTGTACGATATTACATTGACATCCGACCATGTCTTCTGGATGCTTCACATTTTTGATCAGGCAGCGTATGTATGACTGCTGCAACAATAGTTCTCACACTAGTTCTGCTTCTGCATTACCGTTATTAGCAATGCTTACTGGAACAAGAAATGCTGCACTTGGCTCTTCTTCAATGATGCTGACAGCGTTTTTCCTGTTCCTAGGGGAATGCACTCACATTTAGTCAAAAGTACATTGACTTGGAATGGTGTAATTGCATTGCTATTTGGTTTGCACATTACCTGATAGACAATAACATTGCTTTGAATGTTACTTTCAGAGTTTCCATTGCAGCCATAATAATTATTATCAAATTGGGTTTCTCTTTCTGTTACACTGACCTGAGTGTGGGTAGCAACCAGAAAACTAGCCACAATATATCTTTATGCCATTTTCCTCTGCTCCTTACACTTGCATTTGTCACATATTTATCTTGGTCTGTCCCAAAGTCAATAACAACTTCTCCACAATGATGCACCCGATTGCCAATTAAGCCTGTAACTGTGCAGCTTGGCTGCTGCCAACTTTCTTCCTTGACTATATGGCACCACATCAAAGAAATTTGAGGCCCTGTGTTGACAGGGAGGTGGAGGTTTTGCACATGGTCAACTGAATGAATGAGTTGACATTTGGAACTGCCTCCAGTGGAGCAATGATCCATTTTGCAATCAATTTGAGGTCTCCATAGCTCATCAACAAATTGTACTCTCATTTCTATTTCTTCTTCAAATGTCTCACAAGAAGCCAATCTTACTGCTCAGCTGACTACAGCCTGCAGCCCAATACAAATTGTATCTTTTGCCCTTTGTCCAGCTTCAAACAATTTTGCCTCACTGTGCGAATTGTTCTTACTGAACTCATAGGTGTTAGCATTAATCTTCCTAATGTTACTCACAAAATGCTAAATGGATTTTTCACCCAAAATACATGTGCTGTTGAGTTATTCCCTGTAAAACCTTGCTGTGATTTTCCTCTTGTACTGTTGCACAAGTAACTGTTTAAATTCATTGTAAGTACTTGAGGAACTGCATGTGGTATCGTACACAATAAAACAGTGTATCATCTTGGATTCACAATTTTGCCAGAGTTATTTTGTCAAAGTTTCTCCATGATCCTAAACTTGCTGCATTCCCCAGTTTACTACAAACTCATGAACATTCATATGTGATCTTCTATGAAAAAACTGGAATCATAGGGATCAAAGAAAAATTCTTAACCAACCTTGAATCCATTGCACTTTCATTGATTATATACTGAGGGCTGCTGTTTACTCAACCCACATCTCTCCTTCTTCTGCATCTGAATTTAAGTGCTGAATTTCTGAACTCTAATAACAGTTTGTAAATCTGCACATTGTGTGCGTCTGTCATGACTGATTTTCCATTATTGCTATTTGCGAACATGCCCAGTAAAGCCAGTATCAGCAGCTGTTCTACCTTTAGTGCTGGGTCTCATTCCACTGCATTGCTGAAGAAAAGTGCTCAGGTGGAAGAACATAGTTTGCTTCAGCCCTGTGTACATTCTACATACAGATACCACACACGATCTTTCACAAAGGATACCAGTCACTGCTAGACCACATGGAAGACAATCGGTTACCTGCCCCTAAGGAACAGTGATGGGTAAAGGACCACTGAGGATCCCACACTGGACATAATTTGATAAGGAATTTATATCAGAACAAGCAGTGGTGGGGTGTGGGGTCGAGAATAATGAGTAAGTCATCAATGCCAATAGCCATATCACAGTCAATTGCACATGACTTTATTTTACCACAAGACATATATACATAAATACATACATCCACGCAAGCAGTAGAGGCCTAGCCAATGTACTGACTTAAACCCAGCATGAACATTACTGAAGGTGATGACAGCACAACAAACAACTTCAACTCTGCAAGGGCAGCTTTCATTCCCTGCCAATGGACTTGTGTGGAGTTGGCTGACACAGGAATGTATGAACTAAGTGCCACTAGATGAATTCTCTTGCACCCTTCTTCTGTAGGCTCTGACATACCATTCATTAATGACTGCTGAGTGCTGAATAAGATGTTTATTGTAAAATGTAAACTTTCACAGCTGAAACTGCAAAACCTATTCAATTTCTAGTATATTGTGCAGTGTTACCAATGATTCCTTTGAAAATTTTCAAGTTAATGCTTGAGACCACAGCATTGTAACTCATGAAATTATAGTAAGTTGTAAATTTTCACCCATTTTAAGTAACAACAGAGTACATGTGATTACATAAGAATCTAAGTGCAGCCTACAATAGCTGCTTTTTTGTATAAATGTGTTGAATTATTTGTTAATATTCATTATGGCTCTTTCTTCATGCGTGAATCTACAGAACATGAAGTGTAAATGAACTGAGCTACACGTTCTACCACAGTTTTTATGAATAAGTAATTACATTATTTACTACTGCGTTTCAATCTTATTTTCAGCAAATACTGCCAGCAACTTTATCAACGAGAACAAGAGACAAGTGTTTCAGATTATTAAACCCTTGGTTGATGACACTTTGGCTGCTGTGCTGACAGAATTTGCAAACAGCATACTGAGAACAATGACAATAGATGAGATTCTACCAGATTAAAGGAGAAAAAAATACTTATTTCATCACATCAACTTAATGAATGTAACTGTTATACTTCATTTGATTTCATGTACAAAGCTACATGCATGTGAACAGTTTTTAAAACATTATATTAATGGTGCTTCAAAACCCTATAGAAGGTACATTATTATCTTTAAAAATGTGATATGTATATTCATGTACCTTACAGTTAGCTGCCCATATAAATCATTAAATAAAAAAGCTCAGAGTGTCTTACGTAACAATTTTTTAGTTTAAATATATTGATGAATTGCAGTGTGTGTGTGTGTGTGTGTGTGTGTGTGTGTGTGTGTGTGTGTGTGTGTGTGTGTGTGTGTGTGTCTTACTGGGATAAAAACCACCTACCTAACATACTGTAGTTCAGGAGACACGTCATAAACAATGAGATGCTTGAAAAATTGCTAAATTTATTACTTCGGTGCTTTTAATTCTATTTGCAATAACGTTTGCAGACAGTATCTACATATGCTGCTAAACGCATCTACAAAATTATATCATGACATCACACATAGTTCACGAGATATGATGTCATGAACACTGAGATGCTTGAAAACTGCCACACTGTGCATGAAGTTTAAATTTATTACTTCTTTGCACTCTAGTCACAACATATTTTGCAAAAAATATCTACACATGCCACAGAATGTTCATATACAAATATATCACTGTATGACACACAGTTCAAGAGATATGATGTTTTGAACATTGAGATGCATGCAAATGCTGCATCATACATGAAGTTTTAATACATTTATTCTTTACTACTATGACATTCCTACGTCAGGCAGTGCTCTTGACAGCTTTCACCTGCTAAGTGCAAATGGCTGTAGGTGAAAACAGTAGCCATCTATAGACCTATGAAGAGGCATTGCTATAGAGTAGTTCACATTGTGAAACAGCTGTCCCCAGAATACAGAAATTGTCTAGGATCATCTAACACTGAGCCTACTGCAGGAGTACATATAAGGTTTCATTTCTAATAGAAAACTGGCAAAATGAGTACCTAGACAATGCAGTGCTGATCAAATAGTGATAGTATAAACTAGTTCCATTTGGCTTCCTTCCACTTTCTAAGTATTGTGTACTCTCTCGGGAATGAAACATAAAAACCACAGAAATCTGAGAAAAATACACACTGCTTCCTTACACAGGTACTCATAGATGTATCCAGCACTTCGCAAACCCAGGTGTTTCTGTGAACTCAGTTGTTCGCCAAGAATAACATGTTTGTAGCTTCAATCATTCATCTTGAGAGAAAAATATTATAAAAATACAACTAGTTCTGCAACCTCTGTGAAAAATAGTTTTGATGTAAGTTTTCATGTGCTTCCACAAAAGCACGAGTCATGCTTATAATTTCACTTCAAATAGCAGAAAGTGATAAATGAAGTTTTGGCATGGTCTCACCAAACTGTTATGAAAAGTAGGAAGGTAGGTTAGTGTTCATTACCCATTTACACTAAGTTTATTTGCACTAGATAGAAATAAGTAAGGAAATGAGCCATGGCTTCCTTTGAATGAAATATCTAAACATTCATCTGAAGTGATTTGTAAAACACTGAAGAACATGATTTAAAAATACTCCTCTGAGTGATGTGTTATGTCAACTCACTTAGTACTGCTTTTAAAATCAAATTGCAGAGAATATCACTGTATAAAGTGATTGTGCTACCTCTGTTTCACAAGGAAATTGTAAGAGTGGAAATAAAATGCTTTGTTAGGCATCATTTTGTACTAACTGTATGTTCATACCAATGTCAACAGTGCTGAGGAGTGCTACACTCTTCCAAAGCAGCTCAAAGAGTAGGAAGTGATAGTGGTATGCTTCAGGCCCCAGTTTAATGAGGTGACTCAATACAGCTACCAGGAATTTGAAGAACTAGATTTTTGCCATTAGCTGTACAAATTTATCGTTTATTTTCTACCAGTATAGATTGTAGTGACCATCTTCACATAAAGAAAAAAAAAGCAGTATACTGGATGGATATGCATTTTAAATTTCCACTGGATAATTTTACAACCATCAGAGTGATAAAATATTTACAGATCCATGTGCAAAAGGTCATGATTCAGATACTGGCACAAAACTGACTTCACTATGATTAAACAGAATGGTCTTTCCGTTTAAAATAATTTTTGGAAAATTTAAAAGCAAAGATGTCAAAATTAGGAGTGCAATCAGAAATCCACTAGCCAGAGAGAGGATTGGTGGAAAGAGCACCTCTACCAGGGGAATGAACTGCATGTTTACTTGATAGAAGAATAAATGAGTGTCAATGTCAAGGACATAGGGAATCCAGTGATAGAGTTTGACAGAGTTTTAGAAGATTTGCAAGCACATATGGCAGGGGGGATTGATAACTTTCTGTTCAATTTCTTAAACAATTGGGGCAAGTGGCAGTCCAAGGACCATTGAAGGTAGTGTGTAAAATCTATGAGATTAAAGACATCCTATAAAACTGTCAGAAGCATATCATCCACACATTCCCAAAGATAGTAAGGTCAGATAAATGAGAGAAGTATCATGCAACAATCTTAAGCTCAAGCATCACAGTTGCTGACAAGAAAAATATACAAAAGAATCAATAAGTCTTTAGGAGAGGTAATAGTGTCAATGACAGATCTGACATTATCCTTGGTAATGGAAGCAAGACTCAAGAAGAATCAAGACGTTTTCGTATGATCTGAAGACCTGTAAAAAGTGTCTGGCAGAGCAAAGTGGTGCAAATTGCTCAGATCCTCACAAAAAAACAGGTATACACTATAAGGAGATATGTGTAATACGCAATATCTACAATAATTAAGAGGAAGCAATAAGAACAGGAGATCAAGAGAGAAGTGCTCAAATTGTAATGGACATATGGCATGGAGGCAGCCGTTCTCTTCTACCTATTGGTCAAACTGCATTGTTTCGAAGAAGCCAAGAAGTAAAGTTTCAGAAGTGGGATTAAAATTCAAGGTGAAAGGCTATCAGTGATATGACTTACTGATGATTTTGTTATCCTCAGTGGACATGAGGACGAATCATATCATAGGCCCTGTCAAATGAAATACTACCATGCACTTCTGGTACTATGTAAGTATAATAATGCATGACAGTTGAATCAATGGTGACATTAGAAACAGACTAGAACACATAAAAGACAGCATTCCTTACAAAAAGATATCTCGTATTAAGAAATAGGGTGTAAATTTGAGAAACAAAATTTCTGAGAATCTGTGTCTAGAGCACAGCACTCTAGAAAAGTTTATCATGGGTTTAAGTAAAACCAATGAAGGATAGAATCCAAGCATTTTGTATTTGTTACAGAAATAAGCTAAAAGTTAAGTTGATTGATAAGGAAAGAGGTGATCTTTTGCAGAATCATCGAGGAAAGGAATATGTGCAAAATACTAATTACAAGGAGGGACAGCATATGGTAGGTCATGTGTTAAGACACCAGGGGATAACTTCTATGGTACTCAAGGGGTCCTAGAATAAAGGAAGATAGTGACTGGGACGCAAGTAACCGAGGGTGTTGGTTATAACTGTCATTCTCAGATGAAGAGAGTGGCACAGGGGAGAAAATCATGGTAAGCTGCCTCAAGCCAGTTGTAAGACTGTGTATATGTTTTACTGCTTAACACTACTGTTCACTAATTTTCAGTTTGGTGCTGGCAGTAATTGAAAAAAAAAAATGGTTTTTCTATGACTCTTTAGTTGTAAAGTACTTTTGAATAAGTGTTGCAAAGATTGCATGGGCAATTATTTGTAGAAATCTGCAAAATAGATTTGTAATATTTGGTATGAGTGGTCTCATCGTAGGGCACGTCCATGAAGAAATGGAGACATGGTGAATTTAATGTTGTGACTGCTACTGTGTTTAAACAAGTGATTTAATGTGTGACTAGATGGAAACAGTGTAGCTGCCAGTTCTGCTGGGGTGGTGTGTAATATGCAAAAAAGGTCTCCACAGATTTTCTGGTTGTTCCTTAAATGGCGCTTTGTGAGCAGTGTAGTGACTACTACACAGCGAAACAACCCATTATGGTAACATTTATTAACATCAAAAGTACAAGCACTGGCACACACTGATCCAAGGAGAGTAATCCAAAAAAAGTCCAGGAGTGGACCCAAGATAGTAATAGCGCAGAGTACAAGAACATAATCTTTATGCAGCAGCTAGTTAAATGAAGTGTGGAGCTCAGTCCACAGCCTAAGTAAGTCACTGTAGTTTAAATGGGTGCCAATTGGTGAGCTGTGAATGTTGGAGCGTGCATTTGTGTCGCAGTCTCACTACAGAGATGCAGATGCTGCTCCTATTGTCCAATTCTGGAATGGACATTATGCCTAGCAGATGAGCCTTGATGATGTAGCATGGTGAAGCAGAAGGCAAAATGGTGTGATGCTCTTTACATGGTCACATGTCAACCATGTGTACTTTCAGTGGTCACCCAACAAGTGCCGGTAGCCACTGCTGGATGAGTCGCCACCAGAGATGGAAACACCTAGTAACATGGTAATGTGTGTGTTACTGCGTCCTCCTTCCTCAGTATGTGGTGACTTATTGGCAGCTGTAAAAACTACGAGACTTGACGTGCTGATAGGCACTCACGAATGTGATGTCCATGGCGCTGTCATTCCAAATGCTCGCTGGTTTCAGGTTACAGGGTCAGAAGTGACATGGATGGGGCGAGCTCAGCACGGATGGAGGCGTGGAAGCTCGAAACAGGGTGCCTGCTGGGCTGTTGATGGTGACAACACCATCTCCATATCCTGGGTCCACACTGCACCATGATGTGGTAGGAGTGCTAGTGCTGGTGCTGCTGGGAACAGTTCTTGAGGTGGAGACCAAAAGGTGCTGTGGTGACCTGTGTGGCAACTGGAGACTGTAGAGTGGAGATGCAGAGCATTGTTGGGTGATGACAGTTGGGCTCCCTGTCAACAGCTGAGCTGATGTCATCACCTGCGAAAGCCTGACACCCCCACTCAGAAGGAGTAGGGGTACTCAGATGGGTAAGACTGAAGATGAGGAAGAAGGGAGAGGTTATGAATCATTCATTGGTGGAGGTATTGTAAGTGCTGGAGGCAATGGCAGCAGCCCCTGCCCAGCAATGTGCAGGTGGAGCTGGTTGAAGTGGAGTGCAACTTGCCTGTCCCCCACCTGCAGCACAAACACCTTATGTCCTGTCATTTGTGGATGACTGCTGGTACCCAACTGTCCTGATGACCACACACACAGGTCCAGACTGTGTTTACTGGACAGAACTTCAGTCTCAGTAGTGCTGGCCTCGGACGCAGAGCTGTCATCTGCAGGTAAAGCAGTGTGGGTCGTTGGCTGTCATGCACACACTCTGCTGGGCTCTTATCACCCTTTGGTGTAGCTCTGTAAGAACTTAAAAATTGAGTTAAAGCATCTTCCGATGTTCAGTCACTGATGTATTTGAGCATGTGAACTTTAAAGATGCACACCAGGTAATCAGGTTCACCATTCAATTGTGGATGAAAAGGTGGGGCCTGAACATGTTGGATACCAACCGTTACACGGAAGTTCCTAAAGATGTGTGATGGAAACTGGGGACCACTGTCAGTTACCAAAGTCCAGGAAATAGCTACAATCGAAAAGATTTTTGATAATGCTGTGACCTGTGACAGTACTGTCCCAACACGGACCTGAGGCTGACTATAGATGGGAAGTGGGAATTTGCATGAATCTCAATGAGCCAATTTGATTCCGGAAAGAGGACAGTGAAGTCCAAACAGACCCATTCCCATTGGTGTATGGGCATAGGCCACAGAAAGAAAGTCTTCTTGGGAGCCAGCTGCTGTTCGGCACAGTTGTTGCACAAGTGGACCATTTGCTTTATGTGTTTGTAGATTCCTGGCCAGCATACATGGCGCTGCACCAGCATTTTTGTCCTGGACAAACCCCAGTGGCCAGCATGGAGAAGCTGCAGAATGTCATTCACTAATGAGAGGAGTATAGCCATTTGTGTTGAAATATGTTCTGTACCCGGGAGCACAACAACACCAACCAAAAGCAACTGTTGTCAAGGTTGTAAACATTGATAAAGTGGATCCACCTTCCTTTGTGGTAGCTGCTCTGGCCATGCCCACAGAATGTTGTGAAGCACTTGTTGTAAGACAGTGTCCATACTTGGGGCTGCCGTGGTGCACTACCTATAATGGGAAATATATCGACTGTGACCTGTGCCTCCCATCGAGGTAGAAACACAGAATTTCTTCTTCATTGGATGATGGATCAGGACCCACTAGTAGCCGAGAGAGAGCATCTGCATTTTCATGTCTATCCATGGTATGAAAATGAATTTCATAATCGGAACTGCTTAAGATGAGTGCCTAGCACTGCAACCAGTGAGCCATTTTAACAGTGAGCTGTTATGAGGGTCTGAATAGTGAACTGAGCAGCTTGTAAAATGAAACTTCACCCAGTACAAAAAGTCATGGGATTTCTTGAGTGCATGTATAATGGCTAAGGACTTTTTTTCAGTCTGAGAATACTTCCTTTGAACTGCCATCAGTGTTTTGGAGGTGTAAGCTACTGGTTGCTCAGTTTCATCAGAATACCGATATGCCAGGACAGCCACAATCCAATAGTCTGAGGTGACAGCTTCAACTACCAACTGTTCACCAGGCTGAAAGGCAGCAAAATATTCAACTGCTGGCTGAAGGAACTGAAATTTGTCAAGGTTACACTTTAAACCTTCACCATGGAGTGTATAGAACAGTGTACACAGGTCCTGGAGATGTGCCTCAGTGGAAGTTCCAGTTACTACAATGTCATCGAGATAATTGATACAGCATGGTATATTTTGCATTAATTGTTCAAGAAGTTATTGAAACAGGGCAGGAGCATTTGCAATCTAGAATACAAAAGGAGTGTTGACTGGCAGGAGATACTGTGACTCTTCATCACACAGAAGTCACAGGTAGGTTTTGGCCAAGACAGCTTTCAAGTAATATCTTCCAGCAGTGAGTGTGGCCATCAATTGTTTTGGATGTGGTACTGGATATGAATTAATGTGAGTCTGTTTATTTACTGAGATTTTGAAGTCATCACACAGCTGCACTTTTTTGGATGGCTTCTTGGTGACTAGCCATGGCATCACCCACTGACTAGATACAACTGGTTCAGTGATATCCAGCTGTGTTAGTCTACGTTCTTCTTTAACCTGGTCGCAGAAAACTAATGGGAAAGGGCGTATTTTGTGAAGCCAGGGTGCGCTGAAGGTTTAAGCATGATGTTGGCTGTGAACCCCTTGCACCACAAAGTCCAGGAGAGAAGATGTCAGCAAATTTCTCACATAATGCCTTTCAATCCTAAAAGGACACTTCATCTGATACTAAGTTAACAGTATCTCTGATTGTAAAACCAAATGACACACAGATTTTCTGCTGAGCTGCTATCTACTATCAGAAAAGTTATTTGTCGAATGGCACTTTTATAATTGGTGTCAATCATGAATTGACCACTGATAGGAGTGATTTGCCTATTGTAGTTTACTGAACATCGACTTGCTGAAGACCCAGTTGAGCATTGATGTGCACTGCAATAAACCATTTGTAGCATTTGGAACTGCTGGTAATGATTAAGTTTATGTCCATATGCTGTTCTCGCTGCTACCCACAATGAATTGTAGAAGACTGACTTACTACTGCAATGTGTCCCGACTTACTGCACTTGTGACAAGTTGCCCAATGATGGGGGCAGTCTTCCCAAGAATGTTTCTTAAAACGCACTGAGCGAGATCGAAATGGATGACAGGCTGCGGCCTTTTTACGTGTGGGCTGTATTGTCACTACATCCGCATTGTCAAAGTCTACTGATGCCTGGTGCCTACCACCTAACATGCTGACAGCTACAATGACCACCCATGTTTCTAATTGCTGGCCTGCTGCAAGTGAAACTTTGAAAGCCTGCGTGATAGCTAGAACTTGTTCAAGTGTTACGTTGATTATTGAAACATGAGAAATTTTCACAACCAGAAAAGTTTCCTGCTTATCAACGCATATTACAAACAAAAAAATAACATCTTCGTGTCTACACAAAATAAAATACATTTAAAATGCAGTCTAACTTACCCCAAGGAGATGATGGTAGATGGCTGAACAGTATTCTTTAGCCTCACAACATGGAAGAGAAATTGCTCTAAATTAAGTCACAAACACAAGATTTAATGGAAATAAGATGTTCATTACAGTACACTATATACTATATGTTAAACAATGGGAAAAGACCACTCAATTTAGAGTCAGAGGACCTATCAGTGCTGCTGCTCATAGTGACAGATATTATCAAGTCTTCAGGGCACTGTTGCAACACATCTTCATTTTTCCATGCTTCCTGTATCATTCCTTTAACGCAATACACAATTTTTTCCTGTCTTCTGGTGTCACTTTTTTCAACTGCTCCCTTCAAAAGCCATTCCACGTTGGTCAATGTAAACTTTTTATTTTCTACAGCAATGTGATGTTTAACCTGAGCCCAAATCAGTTCTATTGTGTTGTAGTGACAACAATAGGGAGACAATCTGAGCTTTTATGTCTGCTTTTTTGGTTCTTTGGATTGTGTTGCAACACAGGTTCTAATAATTCTGCCATTGTTAAGTTACTGTTAACCTACGTCTTCCATTTCTCTAGGTAGCAAACAATGCTGTTTTTCTTTATTGCCTTTGTGTGTGCCTTGTCTTGTATAGCTAAATGATATGGAGCATTATCCACGACAATTATAGAGTTTTTTTATTATGTATTGAATCACAATGTCTACAAACCACTTCACAAAAGTATTCTGGTTTTTATCTTCATGACAGCAGAGGTTTTTTTGAAATGAATAATAGCAGACTACTGGAAATGAAACCTTTTGAATTTCTGGCATGTGCTACAATTATTCTTTTTCTGCTGCTTATCAAAGCTGCCGTACTAAAGTTGCTGGTATTGTCTGTCCAGTCTTTTTGTAAACTCTGTTCCACATTCACCTGTTTCAAGTCAAACAATACTGTCAAAATTTGTCCCTACTAACTCTCTAAGAAAGCAGCATTGCCAGGCTGGAATATCTTGACATTCCATAAATAACTTGAACCCAGAAATGGATTTATAGTAGAATCCTAACTTTTTCACGAGTAGTAATGAGGATGATTTACTAAAGTGAAACAGGTCCTCTGCTGCTGCATGGGTAGGATGTAGCTTTTTGAGTATCGGATACTCCTTCCTTGAGTGAGATCCATATATATAACGATGAATTGCATCTTCCTGAAAAGAATCGAGATCTGTGACACTCTTCTTGAGGCACCTCTTCTTTCCATGTGTCTTCAATTTGGATAACTCATCTGATTCTTCTTTCATGAATTTCTCCTTGCAGTTTATCAGTGATCATTCGCTGGTTTGTAGAGCAGCTGTAGTTCACTCTACCACTTTTTCAAAGGAACTATAGCTGTTTCTGCAGCCTCTCAGTCCACTCATATTTTGACTCCTTTCATCATATATTGCAAGGTATGCGAAACTAAATGTCACCCAAATCTCTCACTGCAATGGCCAGCTGAGGACTGGCTGGCACAGTGCTTTAGGCAGCGCAGCATAGTGGAAGTGGCAAAGCAGTTGGGAGTCGGCAGTGCCAGGCTTCCAATGATGTATTGGTGGTGGGAGCTGTTAAGTGACAACTAGTTTAAGTCCGACTATGAATCTTATCAATATAATTGTGATGTTTTTAATGATGAAGTATTTTTGTTTTGAATGGTTATTGTAAACAGGAATAAAGTATATGAAATGCTGTTTAACAGAAGCATTGTATTTATTTTTAAAGCTGGATGTTGGATTTTGTACTGTCAACTTCCAGCAATAATTGTAGCACTTCAACAAACAAAATTTGATCAGTAGAGATTGGAGAGCGTGCTGAAATAATAAGGTGAGCAAAACTGAATAACGGGAAGTCTTAGTTCCCAATCAGAATTTACTTTGCCATAGGAACATCACACCCCCTTTCAAATCTACTGAGGCACTTTTTTTTTATTTCTAATACCCCTTCAATCTTCCAGAAATCCTCTTTGCTTCCCTTGCTCATTTTGCTTTCTTTTTTTCCTCCAGTTCTGTCTAATATTGTGTGTAATACTTACTATATTGCAAAACAAGTGTATAAGTTAGTCATCAGATGCACATGGAAAAAGGTGGGTTACATCTAATTTTTAAGTTGATCACCAATAGTTAATTAGCACATTGTTCCATAGATCAAATTCACAATATGGAATATTTCAACAGAACAAACATAAAACATGCCAACTTCAAAAAATAATATTTATATCGCTACATTTGACCATTTTCAGTTAGTTATCTTCGTTCAATAATTTCCCTGTGGTATAGCCAGAGTTGTTAAAGACTGAAGTATGATAATGTAATGGTCTTTATTTATTTACACAGAGTTGCATTTAAATTAGCCTACAATGAATTGGATTATAAATCCTACTGTACACAGTATAAATATGCATTACATATGTCACCAAAAGTAGAAAAAATAACATATACATTGAAAAAAAGATCAATAAATTTGAGGACAGTCATAATGAGTTAGTGCTAACAACTTAAGAAGTCCTTTGAATATGTCTTCTTTCCAATGAACTGTCCCAATCTTGTAACAGCATCTGGTTGTGGATCAACTACGATATCAGCACTACTTTCGCTTCCATCAGCAGGCACTGTAAACAATTGTATGTAAATTACAGATAGGTACAAACTGCGTTTTTGAGGTTATTTAAACAAAGAAAACTTGTTCCCAGGAAGGTGATATCACACCAATACTTGAAATAAAAATTATGTGAATGGTATTAAGAATAAGTAACAGCTACCATCAATGGACTCACATATAGTTATATTTGATGGTGATGAAAATAATGTAGCTGGCCATGATTTATGAATGGTGTACATCTTAACACAGCCAATCTTCCACAGAATCTAGAACACAAAGAATACTTTACATATTACAGGAAAAAATGAATCAGTATATAATAAACTATTGAGAATGAAAAGCTGCTAGCCACAAGTAACCTATGCCACCCATTTCTTCATTACAACACACATTTACGTAGCTTAAGATTTTTCAAGAAAAAATTATTTTTATGACATTGTCAAAATCACAGCAGAAGTTCTGGTTTTCAAACTGAAACAAAAGGAAATATGGTTGCAGGGAACTACCTATATACACTATATTTTATCATTTCATCTACAAAGTCTCTCCATGGAAATCCTAAGCGCTCCATATGAGTTCTACACAAGAAGATACAAACAAAATGCACCTCTTATCTTTCACCAATTTGCCAGAAATACAAGAGAGATGTAATTTGAGAAGCTCAAGCTGAAAAATAAAACTGCAAGAACAGGAAACTGACAAGAATAATTTTTTGAAAGCTCCCCCTTCCAAAATCATGCACCTTTTACATGGCATTCTAGGACTGCTATGCTGACCTCCACCCCTTTTTCTGTACTTAAAATTAATGGGTGTTTAGAAAGGCAACTTATAAGTACCCAACAAATTGTGCTATACTGAGATTGTACTATTTCCCCGCGTAATTACTGCCTTCCACAATTAAATTTTGCTATCACTTGGAAAACTTCTTTATAATCACACTTTTTTTTTTTTTTTCAAAAACATTATTACTGCAAATCCTCCTAACACCATCTATGTATCTTAAAAACATAAACAATCAACAGTAGCAAGGGTTGTACTGTAAGAAGAATTACTTAGGATTTAATTTCAATCATTTAATAATAATAATAATAATAATAATAATAATAATAATAATAATCAGTAAAAAAAGAAAAAAAGCTGCTGTGTGACAGGAGAGCTCCTGTCAGTAGAATTCTCAGTTGATGGTAACAAATGGTATATTTTACTTCATTTTTCTCTTTATACTAACTAAATCCCATAAGAATGTTAGTGTATGTTTCTCAGGAGACTGCAACAATGTGTCAGTCTTGAAGCCAGGCTCACAATATCAAAAGCAGACATTAATACAAACAAGAATCTTTTTACCATCAGCACGACAATGAGAAAATAGAATTTCGAAACTGTCCATAAAGTGACCTCCATTTGCCACATTTGTTTTGCTGTCTTGCCAGTAATGAAATTGTAGTATATGTAGTGCTGGACCCCTGCATATTTAGCCACCGGCTTCACAGATGTGCTTTGTGGGAGAGGCACAGCCTGTTTTACCTTATGTGGTTGTTTATCAACAGAATGTTCATGGGGCTGTTTACTGCTAAGCCTCCTGCGGTCCCCATAACATCTGGGGGCACAAGTTGTGCCAATACATGGTGCGCAAGTCATGGTAAACAGCACTTGCTGCTCAACCCCTCTACAGTCAGTTCAACTCTGGGCTCCAGACTGAGTATCAACAGCCTTGAGTCTATGCTTTGAACCACAATGCCTGCTACTGCTGTTGCCCATCAAACAGTGCTTTCTCATGCCTTCATCTCAACCATCAGCACTGAACATCTGTCAGTCACTCCCAAAGACCACACCTGCAGTTCGACGGCCCACAAGCACACAGCCATATAGTACTGTGCTGCTGATTATCCTTGGCATCTCCTGGCTCATCACCAATATCGATGATGGTGGACTCTGCCACAATACACATAACTGAGATGGACTTTTAAGGTATACTCAGCTGTGGCCTTTAGTTCTCTAAGGCGTACTTAGCTTAGTTCACAGTTAATAAACAAGGGTTGTCATTGCAATGTGTGAATTCGATCACTACCAGTCACACCACTAGGCTAAGAATACAACTATGACAATGAAGTTAATGGTTTTGTGTTACAGTGCTCTTCCCTCTTCCTCATGTACTACAATGGCGCTGAGGATAAAGGTTTCATGTCTCACTGCCCTTCCATTGTCCCCATATACTACAGTTGTGACAAGGATAATGTTTTCATGTTACAGTGCTGTTTCCTTGTCTGCAATATACTGTGTTACAGTGCTGTTCCCTTGTCTGCAATACACAACAGTGGCAAAGACGATAATGGTGTACTGCTACAGTGCCTGCTCATTATTTGCGTACTTCAAAGCCAGCTCAAGGTTCACTGGCTGCAATGCCAGCTTCTGGTCTCATCTGGCACCTGACTAGCACACTTCTCCATGCCAAGCTCAATGCTGCCATACCACGTCGCTATCCGCCCAGATGATGCAGCTATGGCCAGCCCTCTTTCTCAGGGTGGTGGTGATCAGACAGGCCACGTACAAGGCAGCTTCTTCATGTGTGTCTCAGTGTTTCCTCATGTGCCTTCATTCATTTTCGATGGAGCAGGTTTTTTTTGTCAACTTTTTGCATGTTTTTCATGCAAATGGCATTTTCACTTGAGAGCTAGTTAGTCTGGATGGGACAGCATATTCATGTTATTTTGTTGTGACAGCCTGTATTCAAATCTGACTATTGTGCGAGTGTATCCACCTGTGTACTGGAAATGTAATGTTTCTTTCTTGGGTTCCATATCTGGGTTCATTTGTATGGTCGTCTCCCTTTCAGAAGCCTTTTGTTCTGCACCTGGTGTTCATGTTTCTTGGTAGATGCAAGTTCTTGGCAATGTTCTCTCTTCAGCATAATTCGGGTGGTCTATATATGTGTTGTCCAATGCGCATTCTCTTGTTGATGTTGATCTGCATAGTTCTCAGTAGTTCCTTGGTGTATTTCTCACCTTTCTGCGTACCATGCCTGTTCAGTCACCAGAGCAATAATTGTCCAAAGCCTTTCCATTCAAGGATCAGGCAATTCTGGACCATCTCCCTGCTCACTCAAGTTCTACAGTCTCTCTCTCAGTGTTCCAGTGGGCGTAATCAGAACCAGTATCTGGACAGGACATCTAGGATCTTGTGTGTGGTAAGCTGGCTCACATTCTGTCAAGTTTGTTTACAATGTTGTCAAGCCATGCAGCACTACATTGCAAGTTCACAGAGTTCTCTGATAGAAGTCCTCTGGTATCAGGTTAGCATTTGCACAACACACAATCAGACACCAGCTTCTTGCAATTGGCCCTTTAGCTTCGGTCCAGTCACCCTGGTCGGGTCATGGCGACCATTGGGGTTCAGTCATTACAGCTGGCCCTCGGTTACAGGGTGTATATGGGGACAAGGAAAAAAATTTCCCGGATATCCCGTTTAAAAAATATGATTTTTCCCGGGCGAAAATACACTTTTTCTGTGCTAAGTGACAGTAGTTTTTCCGTAGATTTTCCCTCGGAACTGTAAAACTTATCAATCCTTTGAATGGTTAATGCTTTATACAATCGCGTAGAACTTCCCGGAAAAAAAAGAAAAGACGGGGCAAAGAACTTTTGGAGAGACTTTTAATTAAAGACAGGAGAGAAGTTATGGAAAGACCTTTGATTTGCAGCAACATATACGCTGCATATTTTCGTATTACGGAAGTATAAATTCGAATTGCACCAAACACAGCGCGTCAGTTTCCGGAGCGTTGAAACCGAGGTTGCGATGTCCTTTTTGTAAGCGAGTCATATCTCAACCCACGAGATCTCGTCAGCCGATGACAGCAGTTATACAGAGCATAGGACATGTGTTATAGTCAGCCAATAGCAAGATCACTGGTTACATAGCGCGAACTCGCAAGAGGAAAAGTTAACGGTTTACATTAAAGTACACAGTACCGTATATCTACAAGAAAAGCTAAGCTTTCACATATAATATTATGTCTCTAAGATTAACACGCTACAACAGAAGCTAAGCTTTCACATGTAATATTGATCATTTTTTGCGTGTGTTATACTTTAAGACACATCACACAAATGTGCCAGTAAATTTAAAATTATGACATAAATGTCTCGGCTCGAAATTCTTGTAAGTGGCTGGTTTCAAACTGTTCAGTTTCGAACCCTCTTTGATTTAGATATCCATCCCACTTTCTCACACGTAACATAATTCATCTTAAGTAAAACGAAATTTACTTTGAAAGTAACGCTTTTCTAACCATCATTCGCAATACTATCTGGAGGCTGTTAGAAAAAGGTTCGATTTACCAGTTGCCAGAGAGCGCCAGAAAACAGTCATTATTGTGGGTGTGCAACTGCAGTGGTGTAGGAAGCCCATATTATTGTGTGTATGAAGCACTAAGAGAGCTTACATTACAGCATATAAGAAACAGGGCATCAGAGGATACTCCAAAGAGCATCGGAATTTCGTAAACCATACTAAAATGCATAATTCGGCTAGAAGTGCAAATTGGCTTTTTCCAGATTCACAATGAAGTAGGTCCCATCTGACATTAAGCTTTTCAGTGTGGTTTTTGGGATGTAAATTTTCTTGGATTACCAGTACTCTACGATCTCATTTTTGGTTCTTTATTATGGCATAATGCCATATATGGCAGAAGATGATAACGTGCACTTGAAATTCAGCGAACAGTTGGAACTAGCCAATACTGTAGAATGAAACACTTCGTTTCAAAAAAAATGATTGCCTCGGCGGAAAGATTAATAAAGCAAAATTTCTTTAGAAAACTTGCAAAAATAACTTCACTGTTCTGCAAGGCGATTAATGCTTGACTGCTACTAACTTGGAAATACACTCCTGGAAATGGAAAAAAGAACACATTGACACCGGTGTGTCAGACCCACCATACTTGCTCCGGACACTGCGAGAGGGCTGTACAAGCAATGATCACACGCACGGCACAGCGGACACACCAGGAACCGCGGTGTTGGCCGTCGAATGGCGCTAGCTGCGCAGCATTTGTGCACCGCCGCCGTCAGTGTCAGCCAGTTTGCCGTGGCATACGGAGCTCCATCGCAGTCTTTAACACTGGTAGCATGCCGCGACAGCGTGGACGTGAACCGTATGTGCAGTTGACGGGCTTTGAGCGAGGGCGTATAGTGGGCATGCGGGAGGCCGGGTGGACGTACCGCCGAATTGCTCAACACGTGGGGCGTGAGGTCTCCACACGGCCGCACCAAGCTGCCATCGTAGGGGAGTGCCTTGAAACAGAAGATATCAGGCGAATGGAGTGGCCTGCCTGTTCTCAAGACCTAAACCCCATCGAACATGTCTGGGATGCTCTCGATCGACATATTGTTGCATGTCTTCAAACCCCTACGACACTTCAGGAGCTCCTATAGGCACTGGTGCAAGAACGGGAGGCTATTCCCCAGCAGCTGCTCGACCACCTGACCCAGAGTATACCAACCTGTTGTGTGGCCTGTGTACAAGTGCATGGTGATCATATCCCATATTTATGTTGGGGTACGTGTGCAGGAAACAGTAGTGCTTTGTAGCACATGTGTTTCGGGACAGTTTTCTCAACTTATCGCCAATACCGTGGACTTACATATCTGTGTCGTGTGCGTTCCCTACGTGCCTATGCTATTAGTGCCAGTTTTGTGTAGTACCACATTGTGTGCACCACGTTCTGCAATTATCCCTCATTTATGAGCATGAGTGTATAAGCCCGGTCCGCGTATGTCCGCCGCTGTCGGCCGGTGGTGAAATGATGGCAGATACCACAGTATTCATTGCGCACTCGCTGCGCCTGCTTCAACTTTTCAGTGGCCAGGTTCCAAGCTCTGTCTAGCTGCAGGCCACCATCTTTATTGAGAGTATTGTCAGAAATTTTTAACTCTATTGCTGCTTTTATAACACAGTCCCAAAAACAAGTAGTCCATGTAATAACAGATGTCTCAGCAAATGCAATATGGTGTCCGTTTTTTAAAGCATGTTCCGCTACCTCTGATTACTCACAATGGTGCGGGCGGAAACATCTCTCGTGCTCCACGCGGCGCTGTTCAATAGTACACACAGTCTGTCCGATATAGAACTGTCCAGATCCACATGGCATTTTATATAATCTTGCTGCTCCAAGTCGAACATCGTCTTTCACAGGCCTCATTAGCTTTTGGATTTTAGAATTTTAGCAGATGCCCTGAAAACCGTATTACTTTTGTGCTTCTTTAGAAGCCGGCTAATCTTTCCTGTTATTGAGCCACAGAATGGCAAGAGTGCAAGCTTCTTCGTGTCCTTCTTGGAGGTCTTTAGCTTACGTTTCTTTGGCAACATGGCTTGTGAAATCTGGTGGTGGTTGTCACGCAGTTTCCGGGATTATCGGCCGCTGGACAACAGTCAGTCGCTCTCGATACTAGACATGTGCCTAAATGGCCCATGAGCTCACAGCCGCATGGTGCAGTGCCTTGGCACATCCTAGCTCACCACCACTACCAATGTTTGTGGGCTCCATCATAGTGGGCACCTGCTACACATCATCGAAATGGACTTTTAAGTTGTATTCAAGTATGGACTTTTATCCTCTAAGCTGTACTGAGTTTAGTTCACTGTCAACAAACAAAAAATTGTCATTCTAATGTGTGGATTCAACCCCTACCAGTATCACACCTTGGTGAAGGATATAACAGATACAGACAAAAGCCTCATTCTCACATGAATAATGTAATGAACATACTCAGTATCAATTTTTACTAATTTAAGCAACGGAAAATGCAAGATGGAATGTGCCTATCTGCAACTCAGCATCTCTGCCATATGGTGAGTTGCATTTTTCCTAATTTAGCAACACAGGCCGCAAAATTAATTAATAATGATATTCAAGTGAGCAGTTTCATATTATAACTGCCAATAAACAAACAAGGCACTATTTGGCATGGACTCCTGTTTACAAATTTTTCTATTTCTTCATTTACATAGTGTGTATCATATTGCTCATGTATGTCTCTTTCCCATAGGATTTCTTTTCCCAACCACAAACATATTATCAGAGACAGCTGCTACCTAATGTGACACGTATCAGGGAGAGCATTTACGCATGAATTCAAGGATACAGGTAAGGAGGACATCAAAACTTCTCACCATCTTTTATCATATGTAGTTCTTGACAAATATCATGAAAATGTATCAGAAAGTTGTTTCAACACAATGCCATAGCTTTGTAATGGTGCGTATAACATTATGAACTTCTAGTTCTTTCTCTATTATGACACAATTTCTAGGGTAACATTTAGAGATACGACACTAGAAGCAGACAGCCTGAAACAGGGGAAGGAATACTGTAGATGATGAATGGGTAGCTTTGAGAGATGAAATAGTGAAGGAAGTACAGGATCAAATAGGTAAGAAGCCAAGACCTAGTAGAAATCCTTGGATATCACAGGAGATATTGAATTTCTGTAATGAAAGGAGAAAATATAAAAATTCAGCCAATCAAGCAAGTGAAATGGAATACAAATGTCTAAAAAACAAGATTGACAAGAAGTGCAAAATGGCTACGCACAATTGGCTAGTGCCTTTGGAGAAAAGAGAAGCAAATGTATGAATACCAAGGCCTCAGATGCAATACCAGTATTAAGCAAAGAAAGGAAAGCTGAAAAGTGGACCGAATATGTAGAGGAGCTACTGTACAAGGGAAATGAACTTGAAGTTGATGATGTAGAAAGGGAAGTGGAAGTAGTTGAAGTTGAGATAGGAGCTAAGATACTGCGAGAAAAATGTAACTGAGCGCTGAAGACCTAAGCCAAGGCAAGGCCCCCGGATTAGATGATGTTCCCTCAGAACTGATGATATCCTTTGGAGAGCCAGCAATGACTAAATTGTTCCATCTGGTGTGCAAGATATATAAAATAGGGGAAGTACCCTCAGACTTCAAGAAGAACATAATAAATCCAGTAACAAAGTAAGTAGGTGCTGATTTTGTGAATATTGCCAAACTATTAGTTTAATAAGCCTTGGTTTCAAAAATTTTATATGAATTACTTACAGAGGAATGGAAAAACTTGTAGAAGTTGACACTGGAGATCAGTTGGGTTCCAGAGAAATGTTGGAATGTGCAAAATAATACTGATCCTATGACTTATCTCAGAATATAGGTTAAGGAAAGGCAAATCTAGGTTTATAGCATTTGTAGAAGCTTCTGAGAATGTTGAACAGAAAACACTCTAAAGTTTCTGAAGTTTGGTTGGGTAAAATACAGGGGAAAAAATGTTGTCTACAACTTGTACAGAATCCAGACGACAGTTATACTCATAAGACTTGAAGGGCATAAAAGGGAAGTATTGGTTGAGAAGGGAGTGAGACAGGGTTGTAGTGTATACTCAAGATTATACAGTCTCTACACTGAGTAAGCTGTGAAGGAGAGCAAGGAGAAATCTGGAGACAGTATTGAAGTTCAGGGAGAAGAAATAAAAACTTTGAGGTTTGCTGATGACATCACAATTCTGGCAGAGACAGCAAAGGACATGGAAGTACAGATGAATGGATTGGACAGGGTCTTGAAATGAGGATATAAGATGAACATTAACTAAATGGTAAATAAATGTAGTCAGATTACATCAAGTGATGCTGAGGGAATTAGATTAGGAAATGAGGTACTAAAAGTAGTTGATAAGTCTTGCTATTTGGGCCATAAAATTACTGATGATGGCCAACATAGAAAGTATACAAAATGTAGGCTGGCAAGAGTTTTTGAAGAAGAGAAATTTGTTAACACACAATATAACTTTACAGTTAGCAAGTCTTTTCTGAAGGTATCTGTCTGTCATGTAGCCTTGTATGTAAGTCAAGTGTGGGCAATAAGCAGTTCAGGCTAGAAGAGCATATAAGCTTTTTAAATGTGGTACAACAGAAGCATTGATCATGTAATTAAAGAGAAGGAACTCAACAGAATTAGAGAGAAAAGAAATTTGTAGCATAACTTCATTAAAAGAAAGGATTGGTTGATAGTACACATTCTGAGACATCAAGGAATCATCAATTTAGTATTAGAGGGAAGTATGAGAGGATAAAAACTGCAAAGTGAGATAAGTATAGTGAGCAGGTTCAAATGGATGTGGGTTGCAGTAGTTATTTGGAGATGAAGAGGTTCTAACTGTAAAGAGTTGTGTGGAGAGCTGCATCAAACCAGTGTTTGGACAGAAGACCATAACAACACCAACAACAACAACACTAGACGTAAACTGACCTAAATAGCATCTACAGAAATTTCCTGTCAGATAAATATTGTATGCTATACTGGCACATGAACAAGGAACATTGTCTTTCACAGCCAGTTTTCTTAGAGAGTGAGTTGCCTGCAGTTAAGGTTCTTGGTTTGAGTCCTGGTCAAGTATACTGTTTTAATCTGCCAAGAACTTTCAAAACAGTACAGATTGTGTTGTAAAGCAAAAGATTCATTCTGGAGCCTCTGCAGAATCTCAGTAGTAAATTGTAAGTTTGTGGCCTTCCTTGGTCACAGTTAATTTCCAAACAATTCTTCTGGGTAGCAGACTGCATCATATTGCAAAATGGTGTACCAGCATTCCAAACAATACAGTAAGTGGCCTTCATCAAGATATGTACTTAGTACTATTTACCATAATGGCCAAAAGATTTGTACATCACTGTAGAACATGATGAGGTAAAGAACCAGGATGAATTTTACGGGAACAGAAGGAAATTGTGCGTTGATTGAAGCCTTCAATACTGCTTCACCAACTCTCAACCAAACTGACACCTTTCAACCTAACCTAGACCACACGCTTCGCTAAGTTGGCATACATTTAATGTCACATGCCACAACATTATTACGTCACAGGGCAGTGCTAACATGTTGTATGGGTAGGTTCAACTGACCCAAAATTGTTGATTTTCCCCTCAAATGGCGTGCTACGTCTCCCTTCACAGAGAATGTTTACTGACAATTCTACTTCATTTTAGCATCACACTAATCCTACCATTTTCTTGTTCTCACTTGGCAGGTGAACAGGGTTGTGGTTAAAAAAGCTAAACTTTACTTTTAGTTTTGTCTTTGCTTGAGCAACCTGGTAAGTTTGAGTCTTTCTATCCTTCTTTTACTGTAACTAGTTAATATCAAATACAAATATTTTGCCAAGAATAAATAAATAAAATAAAACAAAGCAGAGTGGAAAAGAGAGAATCTGTGAATTTCTTTCTTACCTCCAGAAGTTCCCTTACATGAAAGGGTTGTATTGCTGGTGAAAACCGTTCAGCAATGCTCTCTATAGTATTTCCTGGTTTGGACATGCAGTGTCCAAGAATGGCTCCCAGCAAGCGATCCAGTATTCTCCTATTTAATGTACCATTTATTCTTATCCATGGTCGCATCGAAATCTGGATCTGCTCACTGACCAGAAAGAAATACAGTGTCAGACAATTTTATACAATTGTACAACAAAGACACCTCAGCCTACACTAAGAAATGGATAAAAGTCACCATAAACAATTGACCAACTTCTTAAGAAACATCCCCCCCCCCCCCACATACACACAAACACAAAACACCATACACGTACAGTTATTTGTTATTACACAACTGGATCTATGTGCACACTTCTTTATATCAATAAAGCAACATGCCAATGCCCTTAACTTAAGTTGAAATCTTTTGTTACTAGCTTAGTTTTCACAAAAATAGAAATTAGCACAAAATGCATGAAATACGGAAAAATCATATCTACTTTACAAGGGAATACGAAGAAGCTTAACTGGGAAAATAAAATATTGTAGTCGAATTTGAGTACAGTATGTATCTCAGACAATATACATTCATTCATTCATTCTTAGCCAACAGTCTTCCACAGTGGTAACATCAGTTCCCGTCTGATCAGTTAGTGCTGTAGTACTTGGATGGATGACCATCTGGGTTTGCTGAAAGCTGTTGGCAAGCGGTGTGCATTCGGCCCTTGTGAGGCCAGTTGAGGAGCTACATGATGGAGAAGTAGTGGCTAGTCATGAAAACTGACAATGCCAGGAGAGCAGTGTGCCAACTACATGCCCCTCCATATCTGCATCCAGTGACACCTACAGCTTGAGTACAACATGGCAACCGTAGGTACTGTTGGACCTACAGAGCCCTGTTTGGGTGGAAAGTTTTTAGTTATATTCATTCACACATCCTGTTCCATGAATCCCACCACAAAGGCACATATAAAAGCTGCAACACCTAGAAAGAATGACCTTACGTAAGCCAAATTTAGAGGATGTGAAGAACAGCAAACCAGCCGTATGTAACTAAGATATGTAGAGATGGTGTAGGCTCAATAGTCAATGCAGAGCTATGAAAAAAAGTGAAAAAATTAAAGCAAGTGCCTTAATCAGTGCAAAAGGGTGAGTAAGTACGTGGAGACTTCAAAAAGGATAGAATTATTGATCTCTGGTCAACAAGTTTGTCATGCTATGACACTTCTGGCTGTACATGGTATGCAGTTGCAACAGTAGCGTGCATGTGGAACTGTGGTTTGGAGAGGACTACCCACAGTGATGAGTGAATATTGGGCAATGCAATCGGATCACAAAATGGAAAGCCCAACATATCATCTGCATTACTGCAAGACACAGTATGGTTTCATGCACAGCACTGACTTAGTATTACAAAATAATGGGTGTCAGGGTCATATCCAGTGGTCTTTGGGACTGTTTGGTGATTAGTGACAGTTCTGATGACATTTCATCCATACTGATGAGGTAACAATGGCACATGAATCAGCAACTGGTGCATATGGGGTGATGCAAAGTGAACTTTAATAATGTTGAAACAATAGATTTTAGGATTACTGACCTGGTTGGTAACAATTCTCATGACATTCAGTCCCTAAGGCTGGGGATGGTGGTAGTAAGACATGGAAATCACAACTATGGAACATTTGGAGCAAATTCAATCAGAACTGGTACAAACATGAGTTACTATCTCAGAAAAAAACTGAAAATTGTGGAGGTAAAACACCCACAGAATTGCTAAAAGAGGGTACGGGGGTAGACACCAAGTGACACACAAAAATATCCAAAAATTACTGATATTATAATCAACTCCATAGCTTTTGTTGTTGCTAGGATGATGGAGAGCCCCGAGTACATTTCACCTCTGGGAGTGTGAGTATGAATGGAAAGGGAGTAACACGTAAAAAATAATTAAAAAGAATCATTATGGTATCAATGTCACAATTTTCAGGGTTGCTAGGCTGTATGTACACATCTAAGTAAGTGAACAATACCATGTAATCAATTAGATTATCATGTAGTTTTTAAGTATCCTACCTGTTCTCCAATTCTCTTGCAGCTGCTTTCAGTTCCATTACTTTTGCTGATTTATCCATTTCAATCTTTTGTTTTCTTGAAATTTCATTTCTTTTCCTTTTTCTTGGTCTTTGGACTTCCACGTTTTCCTGTTTGACTTCTGTAGATATTTTATTTGGAATTTTACATGTCTTGCCTTTTTCTGATACAACACTGCTCTCTGGAAGATGACACCTACTGTTGGAGCTGCCACAACTATCCAAATTAGAGCTATGAGGCAAACTAGTTGCTGTTGTTCCTTCAGGGTTTGAAACAGTCACAGATTTGTGTTCCTCAGTCTTTTTTGGAGAGGTTACTCCATCATCTGTAATTTGAGGATCTTCAAGGGTATTTACATCATTTTTTTTGTGCAAAGAACAGCTGTCCACTGAATCTGGATTAGTGTTTACATTATTAACTTCAACTGGATGTTGAGGATAATTGTTATCTGAAATGGCTTCAGAAAGAGGAATGTTTGCATCTGTACCGTCTGTTGTAGTGTCATCTTTCTGGTTACAGCATGAGTTATTAGTCTTTTTAGAATCTTCTGGGACCACAGCTGCCTGTTCAGCATCTGAGTTCACATTTACTCCAGAGAAACTGGATTTTATACGTGCCTTCAGTTCAGCACGTAAGTTAGACTTTGTTTTGAGTGAAAATCTATACCTGTTTCTTTTTATTACACTACTTTTTGTTTTACCTGATTGCGACTGAACTTTTCGAAGCTTTTGTTTCCGTTTTTGTTGCTGTCCGTTACGTTCTGCTTTCCTCTTTTTCAGTTGATAAAGCATTTGTCCTTTTTTCTTTTTAATCTTCCTCTCTCCCTCTGTAACAACTTCTTTTTTAGGTCCAACTACACGCAAGCCCTTTGCCATACTTGGCTTCAGTTTCTCCCTGCTCAAACGGCGTAGTCTACGAGTGTTTACGAGCCACAGTTTGATGAATTTCCAATGTATGTAACGGGCCTCTGTTACACCATTTCTTATTACAACACCATTTTGTGTAAGAAATGAAACAATTTCAGAAAATTGCAATTCTTTGAAATTCCTCTGGCACACAAACTGAAAAGTAAACAAAAATAATAAAAATAGTAGACAAAAGTGATAAATTGAAGTTCTACTGATTTAACATCAAACATTTCTCAGATAGGATGAAATATCTTCAAACATAATGGTTGGTCAATAATAACAAATCAAAATCTTTGAAGAAGGAATGGAGGAAGATTAGCATTTTATGTCCTGTTGACAATCAGCATCATTACAGAAGGAGCACAAGCTTGGAATGTGCAAGGATGGGAGGAAACTCAGCTGTGGTCCTTTCAAAGGAATCATTTAGCATTTGCCATGCATGTGTTGGAGAAACCATGGAAACCTCAACTATGTATGGTCATTTATTCCAAATGTGGGTTGGGATATGTAACACAACTGAAAAAGAAAAAAAAATTGAGACTTAATTTTCCGATAAATACTTTAACATTAACAAAAATTAAAAAATCATTTGAGTGCATTTGAATGCTCTTATTAGTCTGCTGCGTATGGGAATGGAGTTTACGTAAATATGGCTGAGAGAGAAAGGAAGGGAGGGGGAGAGGGAGGGGGAGGGGGAGAGGGAGAGGGAGGGGGAGAGGGAGGGGGAGAGAGGGGGGGGGGGAGAGGGGGGAGAGAGAGAGAGAGAGAGAGAGAGAGAGAGAGAGATAGAATAGTAGGGGGCTATGAAGGGACACATGAGAAGAGGAGCGCAGGTTTCTTTTCAGGGACATTAGCTGATGTACATGATTTGTTTCAGGTCTCTTGTGTCAATACTAAAGAGCTCAGAAGATACATACAACATGTAATTTATTCTGTGCTGGTGTGCTTCTCTAGAACTTTTTTACAAAAGTGCAACTGCATGTCTCACACAATGAACTGCCAAGTTTGTTCCGATGTAACCACAAGTGCTGGAACGAAGACGAAGAATGCAAGACCAGAAAAGGTGGTGAAACGACGTCGGCCAATGGTGTACACAGGGTGTATACACGGACAAGGAAAAGAAATTCCCGGATTTTTCCCGGATCTCTCGGTTAAAAATTCATTTTCTCCCGGGTGAAAATACACTTTTTCCGTGTTAAATAGCGGTATACTTTCCCTCGGAACCGTAAAACGTATCCTTTGAATGGATATGGTTTTATACAGCAGCGTAGAATTTCCCGGCACTTCAGAAAACGAAACTCAGGGCAAAAAACTCGTTTAGGAAAGATCTTTGATGTGCAGCATCATGTACGCCGCATATTTTCATATTGTGAAAGTATGAATTCGAATTCCACCAACAGGAAAATTTAATGGTTTAGATAGAGGCGTCACCGCGCTGGCGCAGCTATAGTGATGTAGGAAGCCCATATGTTCGTACGAGTAAAACATCAAAAGATCTTACCTCTTGTCATAAAAGAAACAAGACATCAGAGGATACTCCAAGAGCGTCGGAATTTCGTGAACCTTACAGTGCACATTCGTATGTCCAGATTCCCAATGACGTAGGCCTCGACCTGATATGAAACTTTTCAGTGTGGTTTTCGGGGCGTAAATTTTCTTCGCGTACCAGTACTGTATTAGCTCATGTTTGGTTCTTTGTTATGGCATAATGCCATACGTGCTAGAAGATGAAAACGTACACTTGAAACGCAGCGAACAGTTGAAACTAGCCACTAGTGTGGACTTCAAACACTTAGTTTCAAATAAATTCACTGCCTCAGCAGGAAACCCTAATAAAAGCCAAATTTCTTTGGCAAACCGACAAAAATAACTTGATTGTTCTGCAAGGCGATTAATGCTTGACTGTCAGAAAAGTGAGAATAAAATAAAATCTGAAACTAGTAACATATTTTAGCCTTCCGTAATTATGTGAATATATTTTAATTCACTTGATAGCTCCCAGCTACAAAAACCCATCATGTTTTCATTTGACGAGAGAGCAGTAAACGAAGAGGAAACAGAAAAATCACTAAATGTAAACACAGGTCACGTGGAGACTACCCCCCACCCCCCCGCCACCCACTATCACAGCTTTTTCAAAAATAAGTTCATTTTGTAGCGCACATCTTTCTGAAGAGTCTCATACATAAAACATATATCCTAGAGGAAATGTAAGACACGTTATTTGGTCTTAAGTGTGCAATGCAGTGCCACGCCTCTTCAAACAACGTTCTTATAACGCACGTCACTGTATTTCGCTCTGTGGAACTCAAACGTGTATATTTTGTAATGGATGCCATCAAACTATTTGAGGACAGTGGAAATTAATATGTCCTGCAGTGCCTATCCTGCTCCCAGTCGGCCGGTTTGACATTCTGCCCAACCCCTCGCAATTAATACTGGATAGGATTATTTGTAACCAGGAGAACAAGTACTCTTCAGAAAATCTGGACTCTTTATTGCCTATTAGCTAATAACTTGCTCTTCTGTGTAACAGAAAATTAAATATAGGATACCTAAAACCAGTAAAGACAGGAACGGGCAAGACAGTACACATTTCTTCAATCCTTAAGTCCTAGCGATTTTTCTCTCTAATCTTGCTATAGCTTTACATGGCGTTCTTTCCTTTCTGCGAAAGAACTATTACCTTACCAAAGTTCGTCAAACGTTTTGCTACGTGAAAAATGGAAATGTCGTCTAATACTGAAAAAGCTGTTAATACAATTAGTACCCAAGACTGGTGTGGTTTCTCGATCTGATTACGTCTATTTTGTCACTGTGTGCAGGATAAAACAAAACAGCCTTTCTAATATTGCAGCAATTGTAACACACACCATATAAGCGACACTGTTTTGGCAATAATGATCATTTTTATAATACGACAAAATAATTCACTAAGTACCAATACGAAATACCTATTTGGCCCACTACAAGCAAAAAGCCTTACGTTAGGAAATAGTTTCACATTTCATTTATGCGCTCCAGTTTCTCATGCATGAGAGCGAAAAATTGAACGAAATTTTTGTATAAATTTGGAATCGTCATATTCTTCCATAATTTGTGTGATGTCCCCGTTTCTTCTCCTTCCTCGTTCTAACAAACAGTCTTATCACTAATTCTGTAACTATTCCTATCACTGTCAAAACTCATTCTCCTGTTACCTTTACTACCCCTGACACAATCACCGGTTTAGTTATCCAGAGATTATTCTCCGGTTAGCCGTTATTACGAGTTCGTAGAATGCATTTCCGGCGCTACTTCCAGAATGGAAGTTAAACGGCTGCTAGCCGGGGACTGCAACTGGCCCTGTCTAGTGTAGCGATCTGGCCAAAAATTTTCTGTCAACATTTCACTTTCTTGGATACACCGAGAAGATAATACGTAATCTTTCATACCTGTTATTCCGCTGAACATTCGCAAACCGAATCAACCACATAAATAAGTAGCAGTTGGTATTCTCCGGCTCGGTTTTATTCCGCTCATGTCGTAAAGCCCCGTCCTGTTTTGTCTGCAGAAAAGTTTGTTTCTAGATGTGACGACAATTCCCCTGGCAGAGGCATCATGTGCAATATGCACGCATTCAAAAATAAACTTATAATTCATTCAGAAATCAACTTAGAATGTGTTCAAAAACCAGTAGGGGTGCGTTTCAAAATCATATGAATAACCGATAGACCGACTTGCGCTGGATGTTAGGTGCTTTGTGAAACAAGGATTTTTCCCTCAAGAATATGAATTTGCCCCCCCCCCCCCCGAAATTGCCGCCCGGTTCAGATACCCGGGTTTGCTCTCACCACCCCCCCCGCTCCCCAAAGATCCGGGCCTGCTGCGCACGCGTGAATCTGACAGCTTGGGCGCGCCAGTAAAATTTTTCCTGGTACCGCATGTGGATGGTTGCTGCTACTGCTGCTTACACAGCCAACAGCCACATTTCTGTAGCCAGAAGCGGGAAAAGGTACTAAAAAGCCTTTGACACATTCTGCTGTTGGCAGACGTTTGTACGAGCACTTTGTTATTTTATATGGTGCATTTCCTTTGCAATCTAAGTTTTATTTTAGTTGTTTTTCTCTTGTTCATGTTTTAATGCTGCACTATTATTCTGCAGTAGCAGGATACAGTAATATCCTTAGTTAGAGTATCGGTTCTTTCCAGTCAAAATTACAAAAAATTAACTGAAAACTTAATCAACGAAAAATTCCTGGGTTTTCCCCGGTTTTCTCCCGGATGAAAAAATTCCCGGGTTATTCCCGTATCTCCCAGTTGTACTACACGAATATGTAATAGAAAAAATAGGGGTTCCTATTTTAAAAAATGCAGTTTATATCCATTTGACCTATGGCAGAGCCATCTACCGGGCCAACCATAGTACCATCTGGTTTCTCCCTTCAAGCTAGACGAGTTTTGTTCTTTGTAGTTTTTTCGTTTGATGCTTATTTCGTGAGATATTTGGCATGGTCACATATATATATATATATATATATATATATATATATATATATATAGAGAGAGAGAGAGAGAGAGAGAGAGAGAGAGAGAGAGATAGATCTATTTTAGTAATCACTTTATTATCATTTCACAATCCTTCTAACTTATAAATTATCACTCCCTTTAGGATAGAAGAATGACTGCAAATATATATACTTATAACATTTTTATTAATTTAAGCTTTTGGAGAAAAGGGTTTCTTCTGAAATAGAAAACACATGCACCTACACAACTCACAGTCGCATAACCAGTGTTTTCGGCCACTGTGGCTGGACTGTGGACTGCAACTGTGCCTGAAGGGAGCAGCAATGATATGGGTGATAGGGCTAAGGAGGTAGCATGTGTTGGGGAGGGGAAGGGAAAGCAGGGTTGGGGTGGGGGGAAGGTGTAGTGCAGCATGTGTGAGCATATAAGGACATGGTGGGGACAGGAAAGTAGGGCTGCTACGTGCATCTGAGGGGTTTGGAATGGGGCATGGGGATAATGTTGGGGAGGGCAGCTGTAAAGGAGAGAAGTAGAGAAGGGGAAAAAAAACTCTTGGATGCCATGCTGGAACAAGAGGCTGTGTAGTGCTGGATTTGGAACAGTGAAGGGGATAGGTGGGTGAAGGACAGGGACTAGTGAAGGTTAGGCCAGGGGGGTTACAGGGACATAGAATATATTGCAGAGAGAGTTCCCACTCATGCAAACCAAAAAAGCTGGCTTGGTAGGAAGCATCTAGATGGCACAGGCTGAGGAGCTGTCATTGAAGTGATGCACATTCTGTTGGTTACAATTTGTTGGTGGCCATTCATGTGGTCAGACAGCCTGTTAGTTGTCATGTGCAAGTAGGAAGTAGCACAGTGGTTGCAGCTTATTTTGTAGATAACATTGCTGCTTTCACGGGTAGCTGCGTCTTTGATGGGACAGGATACATCTGTGACTGGAGCAGGAGGTGGTGGTGGGAGCATGTATGTGACAGTTTTTGCATCTTGGTATATTGCAGGGAAATGAACCATGACATAAGGGACGGATATGCTACCCACTACCCTTCCCACTCCACTCACATTGGTATTCCGCTGCCCACCAAACCTATATGACACCCTTGTGTATTCCTTGTCTGTGCCAGTTCGTAACACCGTGCTTCATGTCTCATATCCGTGCAAGAAATCTACATGCAAGAACTGTCCAATACATCTTCCCACCACCACTTACCGCAGTTTGATCAAAGGCAGGTTCTATTCAATCAAAGGCAGGAAATCTGTGAAAGCAGCGATGTGGTCAAGAAACTAAGGTTGTAAGGAGTACTGCTAGCTTTGATGTTGTAACATATCGATATTGTACTACTTACTTATCACTAGCTTCTAGAACTTTTGAAGGCAAGCACATGTTTTCTCTGAGGGAGCATCATCCAGTTATATAATGGCAAAATGCCCCACCAGTAGTGGTCACGCACCGTGTTGGTGTGTAAAAAGCAGAATCTACGCTGGGCTTCCATACCGAATGGTCGGGTGCACCCACATCACAGATTAATAGTATGAAGAATTTGCTAGAAAGGCAATTAAGAGTTGAAAGTGTTATGTTGCATCATAGAAGAAAAGTGTTTAAGTAATTCAGTTATTTTGCGAAAAGGTGAGCAGGATTAGTTATGAGATTTAAGGTTGAAACAGTATCGTGTTTGTAACTCTGTAATCTTTGTGGAAAAACATAATTAATGTAGAACATAAATGAAAACAGTCATGATTACCTGTTTAATTAATTGGAAAACACAGCACGGCAGTTTTTAATTCAGTGCAAATGTGAAACAAGCATAACTGTTAACACAAAATGGATGAGTTTAGGCATTGTTAGGGAAGTGTGCTATGTGCTAAAGGGACAATAAAACAATGTAATTTGACTTGTACTATTAACATTTCAAAGCGACATTTTTCCATCTTCTAATGAATAACTTTGACATTTGATAAATATAAGAGAGATGCAATCGTATTAGGCACATGGTCATGTTTATTTTGTAACAAAGCATATTCTCTATGTATAGCTCCCATATTTGAGTCTGACAGTAAAATAGTTGCAAAATTAATCAAAAAATAAACTGAAAAGACACTGACAGTGCTTTACAAGTTGCAACCACTGTGCTGCTTTCCATGTACATATCAACTAGCAAGCTGCCTGTCTGTAAGAATGGCCACCATCAAACTATGAGCAAGATACTGATGAACCATCCAGTTGCTGAATATGCTAGCCAATATAATGTGTTAAATTTCAATGGCAGCTTCTCAGCCTGTCCCATCGGATTCTTCCTACCAACAACAGCTTTTCTGAAATGCAAACTTTCCCTGCAATATATCCTGTTTCCCCATAATCCCTCCCTAGCCACCACCTTTGCTAGTCCCTGTCTTCCACCTACCTGTCCCTTTCCTGCTCCCAGTCCAGCACTACACAGTCTTCTTTTCTGCCAATGCACCCAACAGTCTTTTTCCCCTTCTCTATTTCTTTCCTTTTCAGCTCCCTCCCTTTCCACAAATCCCCTGACTGCATCTAGCAGCTCTACTCTGCACCCACCATATCCCTGCATGCTCCCACAAACAGCGCTACACCTTTCCTCACCCCAATTCTGCTCTCTCTCCCCCTCCGCGCCCTTACTTCCTCCCATAATCCCACCACCCACACCAGATTGCTGCTTCTGTCAGATAAAGTTGCAGTCTGCAGTTACGTGTGTTATGTTTTTCAGAAAAAGGCAGTGTTGGTAGTTTACTGACTGACATTGGGCAAGTGACTTTCAAGTGAAATGCCTTACCTTTATGGGAATATACATAATGGATGTACACGCACAGGTTGCAGAAGCACGATTGATGACATATGGAAATTTGGGTCTGGCCATGAATCCTGCGTGGGTAGCGAAATGGTAAGGCGACCACTCACAATAAGCAGTAAATCTGGGTTCGAGTCCTGGTCCAGCACAAATTTTCATTGTCATAATTCCATTCTACAGTTGATGGTAGTCCATATTCGCAATTGTGAATACATTTAATGTATTTCATAACAGTTTTAGTCACTGCAGTGACAGATCCTTTGGACATGCATGCAAGAACAAAGGAACTTTGCATCATAATTCTGAATAATGCAACCACTGCAATCTCGTTTCCTCTATATGCTGATTAGCACTATATCCTTTTCATGATGCCGTTGTTTCATTCTGGACTTCAAATTGTTCACAAACACACACACAGTAGTGTCTTCACTATTTTAGTAGATATCGACCCTCATATACTTATTACATTATATTCCACCAAGCTTTTATGAAGTGTGGCCTTCTACACATACATGCATATTATTAGGTGGTGCATAATCTGGAAATGCTTCTACCAGAACCATCACTCAATCCAAGATGAGACTGCTGCTAGTGAACATCTTTCTGGTGGCAAGTGATGTGAAACAATGCTGTTTTGGTAACAAAAAGTTAACTTTACTCGAAGAATTGCTGTAAAGTTCCACATTAATGTACTGCCGTGATGGACTGTAGGGTCAGACACTGATAGGTGTACTGCTGTTAAGTACAGCAATAAATAGAAGATGTGTTAGCAGTACTAAGGAGAGAGACTAAAAGAAATCACTGACTACTATAACTGAAGACAAATTATTTAAGGAGGGCAAGCCAGTCCACTTATATAATCAGGACTAGACAATTAGGAAGAATAAGTAAACTAACAATATCAGTTAAACAAATATTAAAAAATTGGCTGAGGAACAAATTTGTTTGACAATGAAACAGCAAAAATCAAATAAAAGGAAATTCCATTTTAGAACTTTCAAGAAATAACAGGACCAGTGCACATTATTATGTTTTGTTGTTGTTTTGATCTCAAGTCTGAAGAATGTTTTGATACAGCTCTGCACACTAATCTGCCCTGCCTCTGCATAACTACTGCAACAAACATCCATTTGACCCTACTTACTGTAGTCATTAGAACTACTGATGGCCTTGGGAGAGCCAGTCCTGACAAAACTTTACCATCTGGTGAGGAAGATGTATGAGACAGGCGAAATACCCTCAGACTTCAAGAAGAATATAATAATTCCAATCCCAAACAAAGCAGGTGTTGATAGATGTGAAAATTACCGAACTATCAGTTTAATAAGTCACGGCTGCAAAATACTAACGCGAATTCTTTACAGACGAATGGAAAAACTAGTAGAAGCTGACCTCAGAGAAGATCAGTTTGGATTCCGTAGAAATGTTGGAACACGTGAGGCAATACTGACCTTACGACTTATCTTAGAAGAAACCTACGTTTCTAGCATTTGTAGACTTAGAGAAAGCTTTTGACTATGTTGATTTGAATGCTCTCTTTCAAATTCTGAAGGTGGAAGGGGTAAAATACAGGGAGTGAAAGGCTATTTACAATTTGTACAAAAACCAGATGGCAGTTATAAGAGTCGAGGGGCATGAAAGGGAAGCAGTGGTTGGGAAGGGAGTGAGACAGGTTGTAGTCTCTCCCCGATGTTATTCAATCTGTATATTGAGCAAGCAGTAAAGGAAACAAAAGAAAAATTCGGAGTAGGTATTAAAATCCATGGAGAAGAAATAAAAACTTTGAGGTTTGCCAATGACATCGTAATTCTATCAGATACAGCAAAGGACTTGGAAGAGCTGTTGAACGGAATGGGCAATGTCTTGAAAGGAGGTTATAAGATGAACATCAACAAAAGCAAAACGAGGATAATGGAATGTGGTCGAATTAAGTCGGGTGATCCTGAGGGAATTAGATTAGGAAATGAGACACTTAAAGTAGTAAAGGAGTTTTGCTATTTGGGGAGCAAAATAACTGATGATGGTCGAAGTAGAGAGGATATAAAATGTAGACTGGCAATGGCAAGGAAAGCGTTTCTAAAGAAGAGAAATTTGTTAACATTGAGTATAGATTTAAGTGTCAGGAAGTCGTTTCTGAAAGTATTTGTATGGAGTGTAGCCATGTATGGAAATGAAACATGGACGATAAATAGGTTGGACAAGAAGAGAATAGAAGCTTTCGAAATGTGGTGCTACAGAAGAATGCTGAAGATTAGATGGGTAGATCACATAACTAATGATGAAGTATTGAATAGAATTGGGGAGGAGTATGTGGCACAACTTGACAAAAAGGAGGGACCGGTTAGTACAGGCCGTTCCTGCTCTTCGGCTCCGTTGTGAGCCGCGGAGCGCTCCCTGCTCCAGGGAGCCGCGTCGCTTGCTGTGACCATTCAAGTGGGCCGGCACGCCGGCCTGTGGGAGGGCTGGCTGAGGCAGGCGGCAAGGCAAGCGTTTTGATGGGCCAGCTGCGTCTTACAAGATCGACAACCTCATACTCTTAGCTCCTAAGATGTGGTGACATGCTACACCAGGAAATACAATGTTCAGGAAATAAATAAGAAACAACTATTTTACAAGAAATTGCATACTAAATTTATTGGGCCTCTGTAACTTGACATTTTCTTTTCATTACAAGATCGGAAATATCAGGCGTCAAAGTGTTTGCAGCGTTAATGCGGAGGATGGCCTTCACTGTTGCATTCTAAAGAAACGATCATTCCTTATTTTTTACTCTTTTCATTGCTGAGAAAAGCTGCTCAAAACAATACGTAGATCCAAACATGCACATGATCTCAGCGATATTGTTGTGAAGCTTGGGAAATGTTTTTTGCTGTAATGAATGATACCATCGTGACAAATCCAAAGTGTTGTAGTACCACTCTTTCAACAAAGTTGAATTTTGTAAACCAATAATCTCCAATTGAAGTGATGGTGACAAGACATCGGGGGAAATTGAAAAAGGAGTGCTGAACACCTTAAGTTCCATTTCCAAATTAGTGAGGTCTCGGAATCGTGTTTCAAACGACGTGATGAGCTTATTTAACTTTGCTTGGTAATCGCCGAAAGTAGTAGCTTCAGGTAGTTTTAAAGAAGCAAGACGATTGAAGAACGTTAAATGTCCATTACTCATATGCCTCTCAAATAAACGTAACTTTTCCATGAACGCTTTGATCAGGTCGTGCATGTCAACGATTAGCTGCCCTTTGCCCTGCAGTGACAGATTTAAATATTCAGATGCATAGTTATGTCAGCTAGGAACGCCAGGTCTGATATCCATTTTATATCTTTCAGACAACGCATTTCTTCCCCTTTCATTTCGAGAAAAAAGCATATTTCCTCACGAATGGCAAAGAAAACATCAAATACTTTTCCCCGACTCAGCCAACGAACTGTACTGTGCTAAGGTACATCCCCATACTCCGCTTCCATATCTTTCAGGAATCCTTTGAATTGGCGATGATTCATACCGCGACGCCGCACAAAATTCACACACTTCACGACATCTTTCATTACACCACCTAGCTCTACTGTTTCAGCAAACAGGGCCTCTTGGTGAATAAAACAATGAAGAGTCAAAATGTCTTTCCCGAATTCGTCCCTGAGTTTATTTTTCAAACGAGAAGCAAACCTTGGTGACACCCGATCATTTGTGGTGCAACGTCTGTCGCTACAGAATGGAGTTTATCCCACAACAAATTCATATTGTCCACTGATTCACAAACAGCTTCAAAAATGTCACGTCCTGTTGCGGTGTAATCGAATGGTACCACATCCAAGAGTTCTTCAGTTACTTGCACCTCCATGTCGACACCACGCACAAAGACTGCAAGCTGAGCACAGTCCGATATGTCAGTGCTTTCGTCAAGCGCTAGCGAAAATGCAACAAAGCTCTCTGCCTTTTTCCTGAGCTGTGTCTCTAAATCCGCTGCCACGTCCAGGATTTGACGAGACATTGTTTGCTTCGACAGGCAAACCCCTTCAATTGCCTGCACCTCCCTTGGAAACAAACATTCTGCAACTGCTACCATGCACAATTTTACGAGTGGTCCCACCGAAAACGGCTTGCCACTGGTCGTGAAGATGTGAGCGACCCTGTAGCTTGCTCGAATTGCAGATTCAGTAGTGTTTTCTCCGCTCTCATTCACCTGAAAATTATAAACGCATTACAGAACACGAACTATGTTGCACGTTTTGATACCCTCTGTATTACGAAACTGTTTTTAAACTTACGTCTCCTGGTATGTTGTTCTTAAGCCTGGCTACCAGTTCTCTGTGTGCAACGCCTTCTACCTGATCGTAGTGCGCTGCGTGAAGACGTGTATAATGTCGTCGTATATTGTACCTCTTCACAGAATTAAATACTTTATGACATACAAGACACTGCGGATGTCCATCCCTCTCAATGAATAGAAAGGTATCCTCCAATGGAGGTACAGGGCTCCCGCGGCTAATCATAGCTGTCATTGAACACGGATTATTGCATCACTTGCGGCTGCATGCGGCCAGGGGGCAGTGAGTTCGCTTTCCCCCTCCACGCGGGCTCTGAGCTGCCGCAGTGAGCGCTCCGGAGCGCTCCGGCTCCCTGGAGCTCAGTTGGAACAGCCTGGGTTAGTAGGACATGTTCTGAGGCATCAAGGGATCACAAATTTAGCATTGGAGGGCAGCGTGGAGGGTAAAAATCGTAGGAGACCAAGAGATGAATACACTAAGCAGATTCAGAAGGATGTAGGTTGCAGTAAGTACTGGGAGATGATGAAGCTTGCACAGGATAGGGTAGCATGCAGAGCTGCATCAAACCAGTCTCAGGACTGAAGACCACAACAACAACAACTGTAGTCATGCCTTGGTCCCCCTCTACAATTTTTAATCCACACATTTCCCACCATTACGCAATGGATTATTCCACTGATGTGTCCTATCAACAAGTTCCTTCTTTTAACCAAATTGTGACATAAATTTCTTTTCACCCCAATTTGATTCAGTTATCTGATCTACCCATCTAATCCTCAGCATTCTGCTGTAGTGTTGCATTTCAAAGTTTTCTAGTCCCTTAATGTCTTACCCGTTTTTTTGTCCACATTTCACTTCTGTACAAGGCTAAACTCCAGAAAAAAGTTCCAAATGAATATATTTATTGGGCTGGCACATAAGTTCATAGCATTTTCCCGTAAGTTTAATAAATACAACATTGTCACAGACTGAACATGGACTTGACAAAAAAGGAAAGAAGGTTTGGGTGTCATCCTGTTGGTGATAAGATCATTAAAAATATAAGATAATGTTGAATAGGAAAAGGATTGGGAAGGAAAGTGGCCATGTTCTTTTCAAAGGTAGCATTCACAATAATAAATTTACCAAAATCATTCAAAATCTGTCTAGATTGCTGGACAGAGATCTGAAACCTGTTCTTCCTGCATGTGAGTCCTGTATCTTAAGTACTGTGCCACTCCACTTGATAGATATAAGTCCTACTGGGAATTAGATGGTATCTTTCAAAATGCTAAGCACTGGATGAACATCAAATCAAGCAAGAGGATAGACTGAGATGCAGATTTGTTTGAAATGCACATGGACATGTTTTGACATTTCTATTTCAGTGGACATTTATACCATAGTCTGCACTTCAGTCTTTAGCCAACAGGCAGCAGGGAGACCAGACCAAGGTTGTAAGTATCAATTACTCTGACAGTGCCAAAATATGTATGAGTAATGACAATCAGAACATTTCAAAAATCATAAGTACAAACTGTGCACCATGAAGATAGGTCCCTCTATGATCCTTTCCCATTTTACAGCTAAAAGAAAACCTGAATCAGGCAGCAAAGGAATGTTAGCATTTAAACATCAGTATCATTAGAGGCAGAACACCACTTGGATGGGAAAGACTAAGCAAGTCTTTTTCAAGGAACCATAGCAACAATGACACACAGTGATTTCATCTACATTAGTACTGCACACACCACTGTAAGGTGTTTGATAGGGGGTACATAGTTCATCAAAACCATTTTCCCTCCTCCTTATTCCATTCACAAATGGTAAAAAAACCCATAAATATCACTCTGAACAAGCCCAAACTCCTCTAATTTTATAATTGCAGTTATTGTGTGAGATGCATGCTGGAGAATGAAATATATTTTTTGTCACATAAGGGAATATGGAATCTCAGAATTGTGTTCGTATATATAACCGTGATCCACAATGTATTTCTTATAGTACCTTCCCACTGAATTTTGTTGAGCATTTCCACAACACTCTCACATTGACTAAATTAAACCACGACAAAGCCTGCACCCCTTCTTTGAATCTTCTCTATCTCTTCCGTTAATCAAACTGTTGAACAGGATTCAAGGTTTGATCAAATTAGGGCCTTGCAAGTGTCCTTTACAGACAAATTACATTTTCTTATTATTCTTGCAATAATAATTTGAGTCTAGCATCTGCGGCCTTCCTCATGATTAGGTTTATGTTGTTTTTTCTGGACATGTAATTCTTGAGAAATTTCCTTACAAAAACCAGGGAAATTTAAATGAGGACGGTGTGCACTCACAATTACAGGGTGAATGTTAACAAAACTAACAAACTGCACGGACGAATTCCTAACTGGAAATGGAGGAAAAATGGTCCTATAAACATGTGTCCGGAAATGCGTCATTGCCGTGATAGATGGCGCTGAGGAATGAAAGTTCCTCTGACCACATGCCAAGTGTTCCTTTTGTGTTGGAAGCTGTGCAATTGATGCAGCATACTGTAAGTAGCAAAATGGTCCAGTATTCTACATTTACATCCATACTCAGCAAGCCACCTGACAGTATGTGGTAGAGGGTACTTTGAGTACCTCTATCGGCTCTCCCTTCTATTCCAGTCTCGTATTGTTCATGGAAAGAAAGATTGTTGGTATGCCTCTGTGTGGGCTCTAATCTCTCCGATTTTATCCTCATGGTCTCTTCGTGGGATATACGTAGGGGGGAGCAATATACTGCTTGACTCCTCGGTGAATGTATGTTCTCGAAACTTCAACAAAAGCCCGTATCGAGCTACTGAGCATCTCTCTTGCAGAGTCTTACACTGGAGTTTACCTATCATCTCTGTAACGCTTTTGCGATTACTAAATGATCCTGTAATGAAGCGTGCTGCTCTCCATTGGATCTTCTCTATCTGTTCTATCAACCCTATCTGGTACAGATCCCACACCGGCGAGCAGTATTCAAGCAGTGGGCGAACAAATGTACTGTAACCTACTTCCTTTGTTTTCGGATTGCATTTCCTTAGGATTCTTCCAATGAATCTCAGTCTGGCATCTACTTTGCTGACGATTAATTTTATATGGTCATTCCATTTTAAATCACTCCTAATGCCTACTCCCAGATAATTTATGGAATTAACTGCTTCCAGTTGCTGACCTGCTATACTGTAGCTAAATGATAAAGGATCTTTCTTTCTATGTATTCGCAGCACATTACACTTGTCTACGTTGAGATTCAATTGCCATTCCCTGCACCATGCATCAATTCGTTGCAGATCCTCCTGCATTTCAGTACAATTTTCCACTGTTCCAACCTCTCGATATACTACAGCATCATCCGCAAAAAGCCTCAGTGAACTTCCGATGTTATCCACAAGGTCATTTATGTATACTGTGAATAGCAACGGTCCTACAACAATCCCCTGCGGCACACCTGAAATCACTCTTACTTCGGAAGACTTCTCTCCATTGAGAATGACATGCTGTGTTCTGTTATCTAGGAACTCTTCAATCCAATCACACAATTAGTCTGATAGTCCATATGCTCTTCTTTTGTTCATTAAACGACTGTGGGGAACAGTATCGAATACCTTGCGGAAGCCAAGAAACACGGCATCTATCTGGGAACCCGTGTCTATGGCCCTCTGAGTCTCGAGGACGAATAGCGCGAGCTGGGTTTCACACGATCGTCTTTTTCGAAACCCATGCTGATTCCTACAGAGTAGATTTCTAGTCTCCAGAAAAGTCATTATACTTTAACATAATACGTGCCAAAATTCTACAACTGATCAACATTAGAGATATAGGTCTATAGTTCTGCACATCTGTTCGACGTCCCTTCTTGAAAACAGGGATGACCTGTGCCCTTTTCCAATTCTTTGGAACGCTACGCTCTTCTGGAGACCTACGGTACACTGCTGCAAGAAGGGGGGCAAGTTCCTTCGCGTACTCTGTGTAAAATCGAACTGGTATCCCATCAGGTCCAGCGGCCTTTCCTCTTTTGAGCGATTTTAATTGTTTTTCTATCCCTCTGTCATCTATTTCGATATCTACCATTTTGTCATCTGTGTGACAATCTAGAGAAGGAACTACAGTGCAGTCTTCCTCTGTGAAACAGCTTTGGAAAAAGACATTTAGTATTTCGGCCTTTCGTCTGTCATCCTCTGTTTCAGTACCATTTTGGTCACAGAGTATCTTGACATTTTGTGTTGATCCACCTACCGCTCTGACATAAGACTAAAACTTCTTACGATTTTCTGCCAAGTCAGTACATAGAACTTTACTTTCAAATTCATTGAACACCTCTCGCATAGTCCTCCTCACACTACATTTCGCTTCATGCAATTTTTGTTTGTCTTCAAAAGTCTGGAACAAGCCAAAATGGTGTTATGTACAGCTAAGCAGATGGAAATGGTTGACAGGCAGCACGGCTATACCAAAACAAGTATTCTCATGGACACCAATGACATCACACATTTCAAGGGCCTTTTGGGCATTTTTATAATTATGAGTCCTTTCAGACAGATGAGCGTGCAGGGAGGCAGCGGACTGTGCGTACCAGTTCTGGAGGACTGGGTTCTACAGGATACTGAGAAGAAGCCTACCACAAGCTCCCAGGCAATTGGCCCACTAAGATGGGGTAAGCCAAAGTATGATTATGTGTATCCTGCATGACAGCTGCCACTATCCCTATCACCTGCAATGAGTGCAGGGATTATCAGCAACAGCAGCCAGAGGAACTTTCATTTGTGAGTGCTATCTATCGTGGCAACAATGCATTTCTAGACACATGTTCATAGGACCTCTTTTCCGCATTTCCAGTCAGGAATCTGTCCCTGCAGTTCGTCAGTTTTATTAATGTTCATCCAGTAGAGGGGATGAGCTGTAAGAACAAAAAATGGCAGGAACTAGTTGATGCTGGTGTTTGGAGAAGGGGAAGGTTAGCCACCAGCAACAAAGCAGTGAAAAAATGAAAATGATCATATGGTATTGTTGGTCGGGATGTCCCAGTCAGCCACCAAATGATAATCTTATTTCATTCGGTGCCACATTGGATGACTTGCAGCCGATGATGAGGATGAAAGGATGATGAGGACAACACAACACCCAGTCCCTGAGCGGAGAAAATCTCCAATCCGGGCAGGAATCGAACCCAGGCCCAGTGCATGGGAGGCAAACAAAGCAGTAATATTGCAGCTCTGTGTCTGTATTTGAAAAGTGCTGGAACCTACAATGCTTCATACAGAATTTCAAGCAATGAGCTGGCAGTGCACTATGGTATAGTTCTGTTCTGCTCTGTATGTGCATTTTGATGCAATATTTTTGAGTGTATGCTAGTTGGTGATATTTGCAACTGTAAGTTCAGGAATAAACCAAAATATTTGGACTGAGTGTTTGACCACGAGAGGCAACCCACCTGGTTAGTCGTGCAGTCTAACACACTGCTTCTCAAGCAGAAAGGCGTGCCGGCCCGGCATGAATCCACCCAGCAGATCAGAGTTGAGGTCTGGTGTGCCAGCCAGCCTGAGGATGGTTTTTAAGGCAGTTTTCCATCTGCCTCGGCGAATGCGGGCTGCTTCCCCTAATTCTGCCTCAGTTACACTATGTTGGCGTTTGCTGTGCAAACACTGTCTCCATGTAGGTGTACACCATAATTGCTCTACCACCCAAACATTTGGGGTTACACTCATCTGGTACAAGAGGTTCCCCGGGAGGGGGGGGGGGGGGGTCCACCGGTGGCCAAACCGCATAATAACCCTGGGTTTGGTGTGGGCGGCGGTGGGGCGAGTGGACTGCTGTAGCCTGTTGTGGGGGTTGTGAACCACTGAGGGCTACAGTGGGGACGAAGCCTCTCCGTCATTTCTAGGTCCCTGGTTCAATACACAATACACAAGGGAGGCAATGTAATCAACACCTAATTTCTTAGGGACTTCTCTTACGATAGGGTCACAAATGAATCTGCGGCCTACTCCTTCTGAACGTCTTAACCACTGCACCACATGATTTGTTTTTTGGGGATTCAATAGTGTAGGAACCTAGAAGATGGTGCTGGATCACTGTAAGAAGGGGTTTCCACTGATCTTATGGGAACAGGTTGCAATCACATCATTCACTGGTGTGAGATTACAGTTTTGTAATGAGTCTTCACAAAGAAAAAGAAGACAAAATGTTGTTAATTTACACTGTTAAATTAGCACTACTCCAGTTTGCTATTATGTTATTACACATGCATTTAATCACTTTTTGCAAGCTCAGAAAACAATACTTACCTTAAATTGCTTCAACCTTGCCCCTAGCTCCCTCTTGCTTGCAAGGTAACTGATAATTTTCAACATCTTAGCCCAGTCTGAATCAGAATGTCCAGAATTAATGAATGATGTTCTTAGGTCTTCCTCATCAATTTTATCACTTTCAACACATATTCTCCTAAATGGCACAATATTTTGTCAGTGCACAGAAATTTATATTAACAGTAAATATTTTAATACACAGAAAAATGAATATTTCAGACATTATTACAAGTAGTTAACATGTTCACTTTAAGGAAATTCTGTTAGTTTCACTTACGGATGACTTAATGGGTAAACAAGATAATACTTACGAACTTAAATCATCTAATGTGGATTTTATTTTTTCCTTTTCCAATGGATATACTGTTTTAATATAACCTTTGATTTCTTGATTGGTTTTATCACCAGATAACTTATTAATTTTGCAATATACTGTGCATGAATTCACAACAAAAAAATCATGTGCATGCTGATTGTTTTCAACCATTTTATCCTCAAGTTCCTCTCGCATCATATACAATGCAATGCGAGAGGCAGTTCGTGCCAGGCTAGTAGCATTGCAAGTATTTGGATCATCAGTAGGTGAATAATCTGGGTCATTTTTGTCTTCTTCTTCATCTGACTCATCACTATTTGCTCCAGTCGAGGATCCATAATTCTTAAACAGAGCTGAAGATGAAAAGAATTCAGTTCCTGGTTTGTAGGACCGAAGGATCTCTTTATATCTCTGCAATCAAAAAAATGTATGTGTTTGAAATTATCAATATAGGACATCACACATGCAAGAAAATACTGTAGTAGTTTCTAATCAAATTCAGTAACTCATTCCCATCTTGAAAACAGTATATTATATATGAATATATATTATAGGCATACATTGTAAATTTAGGATGGTGTTCTAAAAACATCTCTTAAATCAGCAATGCAACAACCTCTGCAAACATGAAAGCACACACAACAGAGGGATAAACTTGAAATGAAGATAAATAATGATTAGAAGATGAAGACATCAGATACAAGGGATGAAAAAGAATGGTGAGTATGTAGCATATGTGATGACTAGCAAACATTTTCATACTACAGGAGAAACCTACAATACATGGTTTCAGACAGGAAATGAGAGTTGGTGACTTTTCTTTAAAAATTATCAGTAGCACAGAGTTATGAGAAATTGTTTTGACTGGATGGGGTTGATCTGTAATTGAGACTATGACAAAGTAGCATGACTTTCTAGAATGAAATTTTCACTCTGCAGTGGAGTGTGCACTGTTTTGAAAGTTCCTGGCAGGACTTGAAACTGGAACATTACCGTTTGCTGGCTGTTATCACAGGAAAGGTCTGAAAGTCCCAAGAAATTTTGGTCATATATGAAGGCTGTTTGTGGAACAAAATTGTGGATCAGACAAGAATCAAAACAGGAAACAGCAAAGCAATACAGTAGTCAAAATATTGAATTCTGTCTTCAACAGTTGATTAAAAAAATTAAGGAATGTTGCCATTATTCAATAAATGTACTGCTACTGATATGAGTGACTTAGTAATCAGTACTAGTGATACTGAACTGGCTGTAATTGCTAAAACTCCAGAAGGCTCCAGAGCCCACTGGAGATGCTGTCCTGTTTTACACAAAAGTTTCAAGTGAATTGTATAGTTTATCAGAGATCTCTTGAGCAGATATATGACCCATGGGATTGACAAAGCATCTACGTACAATAAAGTCCTGTTAACCTGATTGGCAAAGGGATAGGATGCAATCATTTAGAATAGCAGTGTCTGTGGGGCACAAGAAAAGGTGGATAAAGAGGTAGTCTCAATACTAGGTGTCGGGCTTGACCATTTATATAGTGAACATATGACAGACAAGGTAAACAACATGGTGCCATATCACTGGAGATATTTTGCACTGGAGATATTTTGGTATGTAAACAACACAGACAGTTTTTATTATGAAAATTTACTAGTCAGGAAAGTAGTAGTACAACTATTATGATCAATCACATACAGATAAAACATTTATGGAAAGAAAATGACTTGAGTATCATAAAAACAAGTTCTACTGTTGTAATGGACATAACGACACAAAGACAAACTAAAATTTATTTATCATAAATAAATCATAGTTAGTATGAGAAAATACCCTTTAACTGTACAGCTCAAGTGGAGACTGTCATATGTAGTTTTGAACATACATGCTTTTCAGAGGTAAATTGTAAAGGGTTTGACAAGAACTTTAACTATTTGTCCGAAATAAACCAAATCATGTATTATAAAAACAGCCTACAGCTGTATTGGAGACCACGATGCACAGCATGAACTAAGATATATATTTATAGTAAACCAGTGGAAAAATGCTTCTATTGGAGCACAAAAACGGCAAATATGCTCTTCTTTTTTAAAAGATTGTGACAGAAAAGTGGGGTACCGGCTGCCTCATTCTCCTTCCTCCACACCTTTAAAATTTTTCACAAAAATATTTTCACACAAACATATTCACACACTTATTAACATGCAACTCACCTCCCATTTAACTCACATTCACTAGTCCATTCCTGTAAGTCTATTATGCCCTTCCACTCCCAACTGCCCATTCTCCCTCACTCATTTGGCATAACTCTTTGCATTATCTCTTTGTGGCTCTCCTATTGTCACTGTCTCCTGTCTCACAGCCACAGTTGCCTTCATTCTGTCCTACTACTACCGTCTTGTATCACTGCCTTTGTCTTCCTCTTGTTCTCTCTTACCCCTATTCTCTTATTCACTCCTTCTCACTGCTGCTCTCTCTTCTCACTGTCACTATCTCGCTCTTCCTCATTGTCACTATTATATACTCTGTCTCTCACTATCACTGGCTCTCACTCACTTCTGCTTTCTGCTTCCCTTTATTCCTCTCCCACTGGTTCTGTCTCCTTCACTTTTTCCTGGTACTATTCTCTCACTGTCTACTACGTTCTACTGTCAGTGTGTTCCTCTCTTTCTCACACACTGTCGTGGTCTTCTTTGCATTTTCTATACCACAATTACTGTCTACTATCTTTCAGTATTTATTAATACTCCGTCTCTTTGCCGCTGCCATCTCTCTTAGCATAAAAAAGTGTGAATATGTTCGCACAAAAATATTTTTGGAAAATTTTTAAAGGTCCTAAGGAAGGACCAATGAGGCAGCTGGTACCCCACTTCTCAGTCAGAGTCTTTTAATAAAGAGAAGCATATTTGCCTTTTTTGTGCTCCAGTAACAGCATTTTTTCGTTGGTTCCTTTCTTGCCCTGCCACTGCAGGCCATGTCACTCATATGAAAAGAATCTGATGGGCCAGTAAAATTTTGATAATTTACGTATGTGAAACTGAAATAATGCAAAACTAATTTTTCATTTGCTTCAGCACTAAAACGTGGAGTTCCCAAAACCCTTCGGGTGATAACAGGCACACTTTATATCATACGTCTCTGTGCTATGTCACTTTCTAAACTGTTTCCACCTCACACTGCATTTTACATGCACATGTAGGGTGACTTCGAGCCTCTGTATCTTGGAAACGGATAAAGAGATCTAGAAAAGTTTCAAGGTTGTTTGAGACCTAAATCTTAGGAACATATTATAAAAATTATAGTCATTGTCTGTGCATAGTTGTCTTGGAACCCATAACTCGGTTGATCCGCTGCTGACAGTGAAAAAATACTTTCACGGGGTTTCTTCAGGCACTGCCCTTGGATTTATGCAAATGCAGCATTAATTCGTGGGTAAAACCATCATCAATCAATCAATTTAATTTTTATGTGTATGAGTAGGGTAAATTTGAACCTCTGTATCTGGGCAACAGATAATGTGCACTCTCTTTGCATTTCGTTTCTTGCAGGAAATGTTTCTCTGCGAGCTTATGTGTTTTGTGACTTGAGTTTCTACTGTAAGTTTTTTTCCCCTCGAAATAAAATACTTATGAAAAAAGTAGCTGAAGGAATGGGTTTTAATTTTCTAATGTCACTGAGAAAGGCACCTGTTCGTGAAATTTCCATGCATTGGAAAGTTAAAGTACCCTACTGTCCATTTATTTGAAAATAAATATTCAGTTGCTGCAAGTATTTGTTTTCTGCTGGTGTCCCTGTTTGATTTTGACCCGTATTTCAAGCAAACTGCTCATGATGGCTAATCAGTGCCATAGACTGAAACTAGAACATAACAACTTGATAGGCAAGGAAACAACTGTAAAGTAGAATATATGAACTAGCACTTTTCAGAGTAACGCAATCTGCAACAGAGTGAGGTGCAATCTGCACTACAGTTTTCAATACTTTATTAGTCTGCATCTGAGATGGAATAGATTATTTATTGACCTACTAGTATTTTTCATACAACTGCCACAGTTAAAGTATGCAATGTGTTAAGTTTTATGTAATAATTACATGGAACAAAAAACTGTTTACTCGATACCTGAAAATGAGTTTATCACAACCACAAAACACATTTTTAAAATATGTTTTTTTGAAGAATTCTTGAATCGAACAGAATTTGTTGCAATGAAGCCATATGTCTAGTACTCTGTCATATTTATTTAATGACAGTGAACAAGAAGTAGGTGGGAATGAGTTGAAAAATTACATGCTTAGATAATTTTATTTGTTTTTAAAAAAGAAATGACCTGTTTACATAATTTGTCCAATTATTTGGATATTTGATTATTTGGATCCAGTCCAGTACCAAGTCATCCAGATAACTGGAGTGTGCTAATTGATCCATCATGCAAAGGGTTCAGCAGTCCTGGAGTAAAATACATAGGAATAAGAGAGACTTCACTGTAGACAGCAGATCAAAGAATGGTCAATTCAACATGCTCTGTATTCATGACATTGAAAAGCTTGAAGGTACAGCATATTGTGATGAACATAAGAGCAACAAAGTAGTGCCCAACGAGTGCTGAAAATGCATGAAATACTACTCTTCAAATATACTAGCATTATGTTATTATATTCCTTACCAGACTGATTAAGTAAGAGCTTGGCTGACTACTAATGTGCTGTATTTACACTACAAAAAACATTGTACTGAGCAATCAGTGTTCTTTAGATGGTATGTACACAAAAAAATCAGAAGCTTTCCCCACCACTGATTTGACAAGCACAGAAACTGTCCAACTTGCACAAAAAATTAACAATATTTAATTTTTAAGGTTCAAAAATTATACCTGGTAGTAATTTATAAACAATGTAAACATCATTTTGTAACGTAACATTGGCATTTTAAAGTGCCCCTACATAATAAATAAATCAGACCACAGAAAATTAAAATAGTATGGATGTCTTAAAACATAATGCAAAAATTTTCATAAAACAGATTGGGATTTAATGTCCTGCCAGACAGCACAGTCTAATATTGGACAAACTGACCATGGTCTAAATATTAGCGCATTCACCTTAAGTAATTTAGGGAAACCATGGAAAACCCAAATCAAAATAGGTGGACAGAAATTTGAAACCTGATCCACCTAAATTTGAGACCAGTGCCTTCATCGCTATGCCACCTTGCTCAATGTTTTATTAACATATCACAATAAGCACATTCTGAATAAATTACAAACAAAGCTGCACAGTAGCGATAGTACGCCTACGTCCTCCACATACTCAGTAAATACTTTAAAGGATTAGAATTTGTATGACCAACATATTTACTTAATGTATATGAATATTCCCCCCCCCCCCCCCCCCCCATGAACCATGGACCTTACCGTTGGTGGGAGGCTTGCGTGCCTCAACGATACAGATAGCCGTACCGTAGGTGCAACCACAACAGAGAGGTATCTGTTGAGAGGCTAGACAAATGTGTGGTTCCTGAAGAGAGGCAGCAGACTTTCCAGTAGTTGCAGGGGCAACAGTCTGGATGATTGACTGATCTGGCCTCGTAACACTAACCAAAACGGCCTTGCAGTGCTGGTACTGTGAACGGCTGAAAGCAAGGGGAAACTACAGCCGTAATTTTTCCCAAGGGCATGCAGCTTTACTGTATGGTTAAATGATGATGGCGTCCTCTTGGGTAAAATGTTCCAGCGGTAAAATAGTCCCCCATTCGGATCTCCGGGCGGGCACTACTAAAGACGACGTCGTTATCAGAAGAAAGAAAACTGGCGTTCTACGGATCGGAGCGTGGAATGTCAGATCCCTTAATCGGGCAGGTAGGTTAGTAACTTTAAAAAGGGAACTGGATAGGTTAAAGTTAGATATAGTGGGAATTAGTAAAGTTCGGTGGCAGGAGGAACAAGATTTCAGGTCAGGTGAATACGGGGTTATAAATACAAAATCAAATAGGGGTAATGCAGGAGTAGGTTTAATAACGAATAAAAAAATAGGAGTGCGGGTAAGCTACTACAAACAGCATAGTGAATGCATTATTGTGGCCACAATAGACACGAAGCCCATGCCTGCTACAGTAGTACAAGTTTACATGCCAACTAGCTCTGCAGATGAAGAAATCGATGAAATGTATGATTGGATAAAAGAAATTATTCAGGTAGTGAAGGGAGACGAAAATTTAATAGTCATGGGTGACTGGAATTCGAGAGTAGGAAAAGGGATAGAAGGAAACATAGTAGGTGAATATGGATTGGGGGGTAAGAAATGAAAGAGGAAGCCGTCTGGCAGAATTTTGCACAGAGCATAACTTAATCATAGCTAACACTTGGTTCAAGAATCATAAAAGAAGGTTGTATAGATGGAAGAATCCTGGAGAAACTAAAAGGTATCAGATAGCTTATATAATGGTAAGACAGAGATTTAGGAACCAGGTTTTAAATTGTAAGACATTTCCAGGGGCAGATGTGGACTGACCACAATCTATTGGTTATGAACTGTAGATTGAAACTGAAGAAACTGCAAAAAAATGGGAATTTAAGGAGATGGCACCTGGATAAACTGACTAAACCAGAGGTTGTACAGAGTTTCAGGGAGAGCGTAAGGGAACAATTGACAGGAATGAGGGAAAGAAATACATTAGAAGAAGAATGGGTAGCTCTGAGGGATGAAGAAGTGAAGAAGGGAAAGCAGAAAGGTGGAAGGAGTATATAGAGGGTCTATACAAGGGCGATGTACTTGAGGACAATATTATGGAAATGGAAGAGGATGTAGATGAAGATGAAATGGGAGATACGATACTGCGTGAAGAGTTTGACAGAGCACTGAAAGACCTGAGTCGAAACAAGGCCCTGGGAGTAGACAACATTCCATTAGAACTACTGACGGCCTTGGGAGAGCCAGTCCTGACAAAACTCTACCATCTGGTGAGCAAGATGTACGAGGCAGGCGAAATTCCCTCAGACCTCAAGAAGAATATAATAATTCAAATCCCAAACAAAGCAGGTGTTGATAGATGTGAAAATTACCGAACTATCAGTTTAATAAGTCACAGCTGCAAAATACTAATGCGAATTCTTTACAGACGAATAGAAAAACTAGTAGAAGCCGACCTCGGGGAAGATCAGTTTGGATTCCATAGAAATGTTGGAACACGTGACGCAATAGTGACCCTACGACTTATCTTAGAAGCTAGATTAAGGAAGGGCAAACCTACGTTTCTAGCATTTGTAGACTTAGAGAAAGCTTTTGACAATGTTGACTGGAATACTCTCTTTCAAATTCTAAAGGTGGCAGGGGTAAAATACTGGGAGCGAAAGGCTATTTACAATTTGTACAGAAACCAGATGGCAGTTATAAGAGTCGAGGGACATGAAAGGGAAGCAGTGGTTGGGAAGGGAGTGGGACAGGGTTGTAGTCTCTCCCCGATGTTATTCAATCTGTATATTGAGTAAGCAGTGAAGGAAACAAAAGAAAAATTCGGAGTAGGTATTAAAATCCATGGAGAAGAAATAAAAAACTTTGAGGTTTGCTGATGACATTGTAATTCTGTCAGAGACAGCAAAGGACTTGGAAGAGAAGTTGAACGGAATGGGCAGTGTCTTGAAAGGAGGATATAAGATGAACATCAACAAAAACAAAACAAGGATAATGAAATGTTGTCAAATTAAGTAGGGTAATGCTGAGGGAATTAGATTAGGAAATGAGACTCTTAAAGTAGTAAAGGAGTTTTGCTATTTGGGGAGCAAAATAACTGATGATGGTCGAAGTAGAGAGAATATAAAATGTAGACTGGCAATGGCAAGGAAAGCGTTTCTGAAGAAGAGAAATTTGTTAACATCGAGTATAGATGTAAGTGTCAGGAAGTCTTTTCTGAAAGTATTTGTATGGAGTGTAGCCATGTATGGAAGCGAATCATGGACGATAAATAGTTTGGACAAGGAGAGAATAGAAGCTTTCAAAATGTGGTGCTACAGAAGAATGTTGAAGACTAGGTGGGTAGATCACGTAACTAATGAGGAGGTATTGAATAGGATTGGGGAGAAGAGAAGGTTGTGGCACAACTTGACTAGAAGAAGGGATCAATTGGTAGGACATGTTCTGAGGCATCAAGGGATCACAAATTTAGCATTGGAGAGCAGCGTGGAGGGTAAAAATCGTAGAGGGAGACCAAGAGATGAATACACTAAGCAGATTCAGAAGGATGTAGGTTGCAGTAGGTACTGGGAGATGAAGAAGCTTGAACATGATGGAGAGCTGCATCAAACCAGTCTCAGGACTGAAGACCACAACAACAACATATAAATCTTCTTCAGTGCTACATTTAGCATTCCACGCCACTTCAGCACAACAAACCATACCAAAATATGCCATAGTGTAGCAAATTATATTAAATATGAGTAGTGAATTGATTTAACTTTGTCATTGTGACATAGCAAGCTTAATAATATGAAACTAAAGTAGAGTTATAAATGAAAAGTTGGTTGGTATCACTAACGCACAATTACACTTTCACATTTCAGTGTAATCTAGACCTCAGCATATGTTACAGATCAGTCTGTCACAACAACCTAACTGCATATATTAAAGTACTGTTGAAAAAAGTTTTATCACAGTAAATGTACTTCCAATATTTGAGACTATCTTTCGAAGAAAGAAAATGTGGTATGGCTGCTACCTGGTATTCTGTGTGGGACAGTCACACCCTGTCTGCGGATTGGCTGAAAGACAAGATGTCCAAACCTTTTCAATACCTCACAGATACAAATCTTCTAAATGATCACATCGTATCTCTCAGCCAATCAGACGAAAAAGACTTCATGCAATATACTGGTAGATGCTTCCTGGGGTTAGGAAAGACCACAGACCATACTCATCAACAAAACACATTCATTCAACTACCATTGCATATAACTGACATTTATGTGTAGTAGAATACTAGAACAGATTTAGTTGAAGTGTTATAATCTAATTGGAACAAAATAACTTTCTCCACTGAAATCAGCATAGGTTCCAAAACTACTGATCAGGTAAACCTCAAATTGTGCTCTACCCATACGACACCCTCAGTGCCATGGGTAGAGGAAAACAGTGTGACTCAATGTTTCTACACTTTTGAAAAGCTTTTGAGTCAGTACTACATCAATGTCTCCTAAGGAAACTATATTCCTATGGGTATCTAACCAGAGTTGAAACTGGATGAAACACTTCCTGACAGGCAGCATACAGCACATAATCCTGGATGGAGAGTCAGCAACAGAGAAGGAAGTAATACTGTATATGGTGTGCCAAGAGGAGTTTAATAGGACCATTATTTAGCGTTCATGTTATATCATTAATTACTTAACAGGCAGTATTCCATTTTTAAACATTCCTTTAAATGGAAGTATACAGGATTGCTATGAAAGTTCAATTCTCACATAAATAAAGGTGAGTGATATAGTTATTAATGTCAGCAATGTTGAGAAACAGCTAAAATTTGACAATCCCCAGGGCACAATGGAATCCCTGTCAGATTCTATACAGAACTTATAGATATGTTGGCCCCTCTTTCACCCACAATATGTTGTAAATCTCATTGACAATAAACTGATTGAATGTGGAATCAGTCTAATGATGATACAGGCTGCATATGGGGAAATCTACTGATATAGGAGACCGTGACAAAGACAGATTTTTATGGATGGCACCAGAGAACAAGCATCTTGAAAATGGCAAAACTGGTCATTTGTTCATGTGCTACTGTTGTGATAATCAATGGATAGTGGTTGTAGGATGGTGACACCACGAGTAGGTGAAACAATGTTGGAAGACTGTGCATCATCGCAGAACAAGGTGGTCAAAAGATCACCTGTTCTGTAAAGCAAGACAGGAGTGACCTGTGGAAGATCTGATGACAGAGTAAACACTGTGAAAGCAAAAGCATTCCGGAGCACAATGTGCAGCATATTCTGATGAACAAGGGGCTGCGCTGCATACAACCCCTATATGTTACCATGGTTATCCAACAGCATTGTCAGTTACAATTCCAGTGGGCATAGGATAATTGAGATTGATGAATGATGTTTCTTGTTAGATGCCTGGCTATGTTTTAATCTGCACTCACATTCCAAAGATAAACTCACTTTTAAAGGCCATGTTCCAAAAACTTCAAGTAAAATTTAAACATGCTTTTGAAGTTAATTGAATCAAAACTCTTGCACGAGTCATAACGTACTGTGTCCTTTTGAGTACAGTGCAAAATGTACTTTGTGTTATTGCATCAGCTGAAATCTATACAGGGTGTCCCAGGAGGAATGATCAATACTCAGGGATATGACAAGAATGGTCATTCTAAGTGAACATGTCTACCAGATATGAGCCCCAAAGTGCATACCTTAAGATCAATGAGCACTTCTTCATCTTACAATACCATGAAGCAAATATCTTCTGCTGCAAGCTCTTTCCTTTCCACATTTTTGAAGCAGGTAGTAAGGACCAAAATAAAAAAAAGTCTAGTAAATATGTGCTCTAAAACGAATACCATAAAAGCTATGAGCACTTGTTCAGTAGAAAAGACATATTTCAGGGCAGTGAAGAGGAACACGTACTCGAAGCTCTTAACGTATGCACTTTAAAGCCCATGTTTACGTGACATTTTTTCCTTGTTTTGGTTCATATTACCATCTCTCAAAGAGTACAAGAGATTAGTTTCACAATATCAGAGATGAATAAGTTCTCATAGCTCTTCAGGTATTCATTTTAGAACCCATATTTATTAGACTTTTTTGCTTTGAATGATCATTCCGTCATATCCTGGAGTATTGACCATTCCTCTTGGGACACACTGTAGCAATGCGTTATAACATTTTAGGCACAGTAGCCACAAATATCAGAATCAGTCATTTAAATTTCAGTGTATATCTACATGAATAAGCACAGATTTTTCAGAATTTTCAGAAAGTACAAAAACTGTGCACAACATTTTGTAGAAAATCGGCACTTTGTGATTTACAGATAATGCAGTGCATATTAAGACAAATGCATACATTACGTTTAGCTTTTTTTCTGACAAGAGGAGTGCATATTGCTTGCATTTATCATGAATTAATGTTGTTTTCTATTTTGTTTGTGACCACAACCTCAAAAAAGTTTCAGGAAGTCAGTAGCTTCTCCCCACGTATTTCTGTTGCTTTAATAGAAATCTCATTTCTTTTAAAGGGGACTATTAATACCATTAGCTTAACATCTCCTGAAATTAAAAGCGCATCAGCAAACTTAGTTAAAATGTTCTCTAAAACATAGAACCAACTACAACGCAATGAATGTTGTTCTTAGACATGAGGTGAGTTAGCCGATGATGTAAGCAGGTGGAAATTGCCCTTCCTACTGTCAAGCTATTGAAAGCCACTGTGAAGAGGTGCACTGAGATGGCTACTGAGAGTTAAGTATCAGAGATACCAAAGGTAGATCTATGTGCCCCGTACAGCAGAAACAGGGACCAGGGGGAACTCAGGTCGTATACCCATTCCCATAACCAACAAGTCTAAGGTGCTGTCTTCCACTGGAGCTGACGTAGAGCCAGTGAGACACACTTCATCTGTCAGTACACTTGCCACCCTCTGTGACAAGCAGAGGCAAATGCAAAAGGGTAGGAGTCTATTAATCATTGGCAGTTCAAATATATTGTGAATTTTGAAGCCCCTTAGGGAAATGGCAGTATGAGGGGGGATGGGAAGGAATACAAGGTGCACTCAGTGTTTATGCCTAGGGATCTCATTTAACAGGCTGAAGAGGATATTCTGGTTGCCACTAAGGAGATGTGTTAGAACCAACTGCAGATTTTGGTGCACGTTGAAACAAATGATGCCTGCCATCTGGGCTCTGAGGTCATACTTTGATCATTCCAGCCATTGGCAGAGATGGTTGAGAAAACCGGCCTTGCTAACAGAATTTCAACAAAGCTCACAATCTGTAGCATTGTCCCCAGAACTGGTTCAGAGTCAACTGGGAAAGTTGAACCAGAGACTCTGAAAATCCTGTAAGAAGGTAGGCCATCGTTTCCCAACCTGCTTTCAGGGGGTTCGCCAAAACTCTTTTCTCCATGGTTGGTTTCAAGGTTATGCCTATTACTGTTTCCTTAGTTTTTGTGGCACTGTTATAAAAATAAAAATATTATTATTCCAGAATGAGATTTTCACTCTGCAGTGGAGTGTGCGCTGATATGAAACTTCCTAGCAGATTAAAACTGTGTGTCGGACTGAGACTCAAACTCGGGACCTTTAAGGCAAAGGTCCCGAGTTCGAGTCTCAGTCCGGCACACAGTTTTAATCTGCCAGGAAATATTATTATTACTTTAAAATCAAATTAACATTATAATGCCCCTTGTTATGTATGTGTAACATCGAGAATTTGTCACATTATTTCCACAATAAATTAATATTTACCACAAATGCATGGTACAGTTATGTAACAACATTAGGAATGCATTTGATTTTGCTACTATGGAAATTTAGTCTGTCAGTTTCTTTGTGTTCTAACAATACTAACAACAGTATTGTGACCCTATCAAGGAATGGTTACATAGCAGTCAGGCCATTGATCTTCCACAATAGCTTACTTAGTTTCCATTCACATTAAAATGGATAACTGGTTGAAAAGTGGAAGTTTCAAAGCGAAACAGGATTTAACAAAATCACAAATTAGTGTTGTGTCAACAGATCATTCAACTTCTAGTGATATGTGTCAATCTGACAAAAGTGAAGCATGTGCAAAGAAAAGAACATATGGTGAAAATTACAGTAGGTTTGGATTTTCATAAATATTTGACAAGTACTGTTCAAGACCAGTGTGTTGTATGTGGTGGCATTTTTGCTAATAGTAGTCTGAAACCTTCTCCACTGATGCCATTTAGAAACTAAACAACCTACTCACTTTTTCCATGAAAACTTAATGAGTGGAAAAAAGATTTAACGACTTTTGAATATGCTCAAAACAGTAACAATGAGAATGCTCTTGAAGCATCTTATTGCATTACCTACAGAGTTTCTCAAACTGCATAACTTCATTCGACACCTGAAGATTTAATGCGGCCATGTATAAATGATGTTGTACAGTGCATGCTTGGAGACTCTTTTACAGAAAAAGTCAATATGGTACAACTGTCCAACAATACGATCAACCGTCAAATTAAAGATATGTCCAATTATGTCGATAATGACATTTTGGGAAGAATTTGTACCAGGCCTTCATTTGTGATTCAACTTGACGAATCGACTGATGTTATCAATTTAGCCATTTTTTTACTTTACATCTGATATATTAATGGGGAGTATGTAGAAGATAAGCTATTATTCTGCACACCCTCAAAAAAGAGAACTTTTGGAGGAGATAAATTTAAGTTAATCTATAAATACTGCGCAAAAATTCAATATACTAGACTTGCTGTGTAGGCATTTGTTCAGGTGGTGTGAAATCCATGGCAGGTTGCTATGTCGGGTTTGCTGTTCAAGTAAAATAGGTAGTGATGAATGATTCTTGGACACATTGTTGCTTTCATAGACAGGCTCTTGCTTCTAAATGCATGTCCAATGGATTGAAATCTGTGCTGAACAATGCAGTGAAAATAATTAATTTCAGTAAGGCTCACCCTACAAAGGCCCACATCTTTGAAGTGCTTTTTGAGGAAATGGGAAGCATTTATAAGTGTTTACTGTCTCACACTGAAGTTAGGTGTCTATCTTGAGATAGAGCTATTTCCGGACTGTATGAGCTTAAAGATGAAGTCTACATTTTTCTCACCAGCCATATCTTTCACAAAAGAAAGTGCATGGAAGATGACATCTGGCTTCAGACTTTAGCTTATATGGCAGACATTTTCTCACAAATTAACAGTTTAAACTTCTTTCTCCATGGGTCAAATATAAACATTTATATTGTGCAAGACTGTATTGAATCATTCATTAAAAAACTTAATTTTTGGGAAACGTGTTTCAATAGGAGTCAAAAGGAGTGCTGTGATACCCTGGTGGAAAAGTCATCTTTCTTTGAATGAAAATATCAAAAATATAGTTAAAGAACATTTGAAGGGGCTTTGAAAAATCTTAAGAGAATATTTCCCTGCTATGTCCAATAGTAACAAATGGATCTGCAATCCCTTCAAAGAGTCAACAATCTTAGAATCCACAATAAGTATAAATGAAAAAAGAAAGAGTAGCTTCGTGAAATTTCCACTGATTTTCAGTTACAGAAAAGTTATGAATCTTGGTCATTAATTAGTTTCTGGTTGAGTTTAAAGGAGTTCCCAGACCATTTTCATCCAAATACGTGCTAAAGTTGTTTTCTTTATACCATATTTAACTTCTGTGGTTCTCGACTTCAAAGCTCTGTGCCAGGGAAAGCAGGCACAACATTCTCACTAAATTCCAAGGTAGATGTAACTACAATGAAAACTTGTATTTATTATTGCAACTAGGCCCTCACATTGCGTAAATTTTAGGACATGACTAGAGTAACTTTAGGTTTTTATCATTAAGGGTTAAGTTAATTAAGGTTATTAAATCTTTGGCCTGGAATTAAATTTTATGCACGTCTACTATATGCATATTTAAACGTCAGTGGTTCACCCAACTCGGAATGTTGTAGAAGGGTTTCGCGAGTCGAAAAAGTTGGGAACAGCTGAGCTAGGCTACAAATTCATGGACTTGAATTCTAAGGTTAAGACCTGTTGGGTTCCCCAATTTGGAATAGGTGCGCATTACACAGCAGAGGCTGCTGCTTGTAAGATGGTGGCTGTCAGTATAAGAGCCAAAGGAATGCCCCATACTGCTGAGAGTATTAAAAGCCTAGTGATTAACTGCTGAAACATACGCAATGAAGTGCCTGTGTGTGAAATGCTTCTTAAAAGCAGTGAAGCTCATGTGATAGTAGGTACAGAAAGCTTGTTAAAACCCAAAATAGATAGCAGTGAGATTTTTGGGGAAATTT